>NW_011494671.1:363548-377352 GCF_000754665.1 Bison bison bison | reverse complement strand
TACCTGGAGAATTCTATGGAGAGAGGAGCCTGGTAGGCTACAATCCATGGGGTCACAAAGAGTCAGACACGACTGACCAATGTCACTTTCACTTTCACAATGAATACCTACAAGACCTTCTAGAACATCCCCAAAAGATGTCCTTCTCATCATAGGGGACTGGAATGGAAAAGTAGGAAGTCAAGAGATACCTGGAGAAACAGGCAAATTTGGCCTTGGAGTACAGAATGGAGCAGGGCAAAGGCTAATAGAGTTTTGCCAAGAGAATGCACTGGTCATAGCAAACACTGTCTTCCAACAACACAAGACACCACTCTACACGTGGACATCACTAGATGGTCAACACTGAAATCAGATTGATTATATTCTTTGCAGCCAAAGTTGGAAAAGCTCTATACAATCATCAAAAACAAGACTGGGAGCTGACTGTGCTCAGATCATGAACTGCTTATTGCCAAATTCAGATTTAAATTGAAGTATGGAAAACTGCTAGGGAATTCAGGTATGATCTAAATCAAATCCCTTATGATTATACAGTGGAGGCAACAAATAGATTCAAGGGATTAGATCTGATAGACAGAGTGCCTAAAGAACTATGGATGGAGGTTCATGACATTGTACAGGAGGCAGTGATCAAGACCATTCCCAAGAAAAAGATATGCAAAAATGCAAAATGGTTGTCTGAGGCGGCCTTACAAATAGCTGAGAAAAGAAGAGAAGCTAAAGGCAAAGGAGAAAAGGAAAGATACACCCATCTGAGTGCAGAGTTCCAAAGAATAGTAAGGAAAGATAAGAAAGCCTTCCTCAGTTATCAACACAAAGAGATAGAGGAAAACAATAGAATGGAAAAGACTAGAGATCTCTTCAAAAAAATTAGAGAACATTTCATGCAAAGATGGGCTCAATAAAGGACAGAAATGGTATGGACCTAACAGAAGCAGAAGATATTAAGAAGAGGTGGAAAGAATATACAGAAAAACTATACAAAAGAGATATTCATGACCCAGATAGATAACCATGATGGTGTGATCACTCACCTAGAGCCAGACATCCTGGAATGTGAAGTCAAGTGGGCCTTAGGAAGCATCACGACAAACAAAGCTAGTGGAATTTCAGTTGAGCTATTTCAAATCCCAAAAGATGATGCTGTGAAAGTGCTGTACTCAAAATGCCAGCAAATTTGGAAAACTCAGCAGTGGCCACAGGACTGGAAAATGTCAGTTTTCATTCCAATCCCTAAGAAAGGCAATGCCAAATAATGTTCAAACTACCACACAATTGTACCCATCTCACACACTAGCAAATTAATCCTCAAAATTCTGTAAGCCAGGCTTCAACAGTACATGAACCATGAACTTCCAGATGTTTAAGCTGGATTAAAACATGCAGAGGAACCAGAGATCAAATTGCCAACATCCATTGGATCATTGAAAAAGCAAGAGAGTTCCAGAAAAACATCTACTTCTTCTTTATTGACTATATCAAAGCCTTTGACTGTGTGGATCACAACAAACTGTGGAAAAGTCTTCAAGAGATGAAAATACCAGACCACCTGATCTGCCTACTGAGAAATCTGTATGCAGGTCAAGAAGCAACAGCTAGAATCGGACATGGGACAATGGAGTGGTTCCTAATTAGGAAAGGAATATGTTTAGGCTGTATATTAACACCCTGCTTATTTAACTTATATGCAGAGTATGTCATGCGAAATGACAGGCTGGATGAAGCACAAGCTGGAATCAAGATTGCCAGGAGAAATGTCAATAACCTCAGGTATGCGGATGGCACCACTCTTACGGCAGAAAGTGAAGAAGAACTAAAGAGCCTCTTGATGAAAGTGAAAAAGCAGAGTGAAATACCTGGCTTAAAACTCAACATTCAGAAAACTAAGATCATGGCATCTGGTACCATCACTTCATGGCAAGTAGATGGGAAAACAATGGATACAGTGACAGACTTTATTTGGGGGGGGGGCCTCCAAAATCACTGTAGATAGTGACTGATGTGATGCCGGGAAAGATTGAAGGCAGGAGTAGAAGGGGCCGGCAGAGGATGAGATGGTTGGATGCCATCATGACTGGATGGACATGAGTTTGAGTAAGCTCCAGGGGTTGGTGATGGACAGGGGAGACTGGCGTGCTGCAGTCCATGGGGTCGCAAACTGTTGGAGACAACTGACCTGAAGTGAATAATAGTTTTAGTCCTAGTGTGTTTTTTTTAAGGAATCTCCATGCTGTTCTCCACAGTGGTTGTATCAGTTTGCGTTCCCACCAACAGTGTAAGCGGGTTCCCTTTTCTCCACACTCCAGCATTTATTGTCTAGATTTTTTTGATGCTGGTCTTTCTGACCAGTTTGAGATGATACCTCATTGTGGTTTGGATTTGAATTTCTCTAATAACGAGTTGTGCCTTAGTTTTGATGTACCGAAATCATTAACGTAACTCTCCTATACCTGGATGTCTCATTGGCGATGTGCCCACACTCACTGTATGTGTCTCAGGGACTCCTCACTAAGACAGAGACCTCCATGCCACTTTAGCGCCATATCCTTATCTTTTGGGTAACCAGCAGCACAGAAGGCCAGTTGTGGACAATTAGCTGACTTGCTTTAGCCTGGAGATTGGAAAGGAAGCCCTGATTTACTTTTAATATTCCTCTGATAGATTTGACAGGCCTCCAAAATTGCATGGGACCTGTAGTGATAAAACGTGACTCGAACAAAAAAAAAAACAAACATGCTTTTACTGCTCTCCCCACCCCGCCCCATTCATAGCTTCGGTATTATCACAAGCATTGTGTTTATACAAGTCTGGAAACCAAAGAGGTATAGTGAGAAGCCAAAATTCCCAGAGCAGCCGCATCTCGGACCTATCAGGGCGCCCTCTCAAGTCTCGCGAGAGAACAAGACAGGCGCCGGGTTTTCCCTGTTTCTCGCGAGAACGAAGGACTTCTGCTTTCAGCTCACAGCGTCTCCGGGGCAACAGCAATGGCGTCCGCGGTGTCTGAGCGGCTTTTCTCGCTGGAGCTACTCGTAGACTGGGTATGCCTTGAAGCCGGGCTGCCGCAGCCACCCGTAGTTGCGGAAGAGGAGCAAAAGGAGGAGGGAGAGGAAGCATCGCCGCCGCGGCCATCGCACAGCCTGTGCCCCGCGGTGGCCTTCCGCCTGCTGGACTTCCCCACGCTGCTGATTTACCCTCCCGCCGGCCCCGCCGCCCCCGCCCAGGAATCTCGGCCTGGCCTGGTTAGCTTCCGTCGCGGCAAGTCCTGTCTCTTCCGCCTGCAGCCCGCCACCTTGCACCGCCTGCTCCTTCGGACCCCGCTTTACACCTTGCTGCTCCAGCTGCCCCCCGGACACCCGACCCCTGCCCCGCAGCTCCTGGGGGCCTGCAGCATTTCTCTGGCCGCGGCGGTCCACAAAGTCCTGGGGTCCGCCGCCCCCGGCAGCTCCCAGAGTCATCGGGGAAGTTTCCCGCTGTGTAACCAAGACGGGGAGCGGATTGGGGACATTGCTCTGGGCTACCGCCTGAGTGATCTGGGAAGCAGCTTGTTGGGCCATCTGGAGCGGCCAGTCACTTCTCCAGGAGGCGGAGTGGAGGGTATGGAGGTGCAGAAGTCAGTGGAGGTCAGCCCCCAAACCTGGCAGGAAAACCAGCAGCTGCAGCAGCCAGACTCAGAGCCAAGCCCAGGAGATGCTGATAAGCCTCTAGTGGATGTAAAAATCTCAAGGGCAGGGAAGGATTTGAAGGGAAGAGCTTTCCATAGCAAGGCTGACTCTGATTACACGGATTCTATGGAAAATGGCAAAACCAACTCCGATATGTGTTCAAAGGGTAGCAGTGAGAGGAGTGTTAGCCCCCCAAATCAAGAAGGCACAGAGGTGGAACTTGAAACTAACATAATTTGCCCTCCTCCTCTGTATTACACTCATTTGACTCAAGAAAAGACACCCCCTCAACAGGGTAAAATTACCATTGAGTCTCAAATTAATGCACCTGAGGAATGGGATGATGGTACTTTTCTGAAAGAAAACGTTGTAAATCCCCCAACACATACTAATCCTCCAGAACATACAAATTCTGCAACAGGTGAGAGTTGTCCAGTGCTTATAAATCCTGCATCCGTTCAGGATACAGGAGCAAGTAATCAAACTACAGACCATCCTCCAACTGAACAAAATAGAATTAATACTATAAGGCAACTGCCTTTGTTAAATGCTTTGTTGGTTGAACTGTCCTTGTTATACAACCAACCCATGGCAAGCCCTACTCATATACATCCTCACTTAGCCTGGTTATATAGAACTGAGGATAAGAAGTCACCAGAATCTTCGGTGAAATCCACCTGTAAATCTGAATCTAAAAAGGATAAGCTTTCTGTGGGGGAAAATGAGAAGTCACTGAGTCTTCAGTATAAAAAGAACCAAACTGAAAACCTTAAGAAAGGTAAATATTTTGAAAAGAAAGGTGGTGCCCCCCCAAAAAGAGTTTCAAGGGGAAAACTACTTTATGGCTTAACAAACACACTTAAACTACGTTTAAAACAAACAAATCCTGATATGTTAGTAGAATATGAAAAGAGAGAACAGTATAAAAAAATGCAAACACAAATGTTAGGTGCAAAACTCAGAATTCCATCATCCAAAGTTAAGATACTAAGTTTTGCTGAACTGTATCAGAAGCCACATGAACTGCCTAAAGATAAGTGTTTAGAATCAGATGCATCTTTCGCTGAAAATAGCAATACCTCAAAGCAAATTAGTGTAGTTGTTGATGACCCTAGCACAACCACAGAAACTAAACTGAACTGTGCAACTGAAAAGACAGTTGATTGTGATGAAAATAGAAGCAATAATGGTTTTTTGGGAGAAATTTTGAGTCCTGCAAATTCTGTTGTCTCAGAAAGGTTTATTTGTACAAATACTTTGGAAGGAAAAGTGAAAGTCCAAAGTCCAGGTGTTTTCCAGCAGGTTGCAGTAGTTGACAGAACTGTAGTAGATAAAGAAATAGATGGCAAGCAGGTCAAAATCACTGGTGATGACATTCTAACTGTTGATATCAATGAAAAGAATCCAAGTACAAGTAGTTGCTCTGAAAGCATCTCAGAACTAAAGTATTCAGATGACTTCACCAGTCCTTGCAGTTCTGAAGACACCAGCAGAATTTTACGAGCTCGTGATAGCAGTCCAGGCACAGAAAATCCAAAACACAGTCAACATACAAGCAAGTCCAGTGAAACAAGATTGTCCATAAGGAAAAACAGCAGTGCAAAGAGTTCTGTTCTTAGTCCACCTTTTTCAGCTGGATCTCCAGTACTCTCACATAAAAGATTTCCTGTTTCAAAGACTCAAGATAAAAGTCTGGAGGAAGCATCTTCCAGTGATTTCTCTTCATCACACTGGACTGAGGAAAAAGAAAACCAGAGAGACCAAAACAGTATGCATAATTCTAAAGTTATAAAGCAGGATTGTGACATCTCTGCTAAACCTAAAACAAGAACAGGTTGCAAGTCCTCAGAAAAAAGCCAGTCACCTCGGACATCTCAAGTGAGTTCTTACCTGCCTTCTAATTTGTCGGAACTAGAACTTAATGTCCTGGATTGCAGTACTTTAGATCACTTTGAAGAAGACTGTGATGACCTTGGTTCACTAAACATTTCCAAGCAATGCAAAGATATTTGTGAATTAGTAATAAACAAACTTCCAGGATACACAGTGTAAAAATATGTGCTTTTAAATAACATTTAATTTGTTTTATAAGCTATGTGTACTGTTAGTGAAACAATTTTAATAGCCGTACATAATTTTTAGTACATAAATGTATGTGAATAATTCTTTTTCAGAATATAAGTGTTTGTCATTCCTTTGGGGTTTAAGTAAGATTCTGCCACTAAATCTGACAAGATTGATCATGAGATGGTCTTATAAGTAAGATTTAAGTTGTTCAATCTTATAAAAATAAAAGTATCTTCCTAAACTGCCCCTATTAAAGTATCCTAAAGCTGACTTCATTCACACCATTGAAAACAGAAGGCTAGTTAACAAAGATACCTTCAAATTTTAATGGGAATAAATCGTTTAATGGATATAGAAGACTTACTGTTGAGAAGCAGAAAGGTACGAAAGAATTTAGGGTATAGCTACTGCAGTTATAAGGGGTTAACGTTTTATTTAGACATGAATTCTTTAGGGAAATCTTCTGGGAACCATACACATTCCATATCTTTAATAGGTGAAATCCTTTTTATATGCTGTCATATAAAAAAAGCTCTGTGTGCTTTTTTTTTAAACCACAATTTGTGTAGCTACTTGATTAATGTTTATCTTATGCTACACTTAAGTTCTGTGATTGAAGGGACCATGTCTGTTTTGAGCAGCAATATGGTCTTAGTGTCTGGCACAGTCTCTGGCATATGGCTGGGGTGCAATAAAAGCATTTGTTGAACAAATACGTGATGGCTGTACACTTAACATACCTAACGAGAGGGATTGGAATTAAGCAGTAAAACAAGCAGAAACCTAAAAAATATCCTTCTTGGATACTGGTTATTTAACTATAGTATTTTCGTTTTGCTGAAACACCTTTTGGTGTTCTCTGAAGTATTTGGAGAAGGGAGCTAAAAAAGGAGTCTTCCTATACAGTTTATTGTATAGAAATTCAGTTTATTGTCATTTCAGCTTATTCAAGTTATTTTTAATGTATGACAGTTTATTTCTATGAAATCTAGTGATCATTTCTTTATAATTTCTTCCATTGGTTTTATATTTAGATCTTATTCTGTGTGCAGATATTTACATGTGTTTTCTTCTGTGTTATATTTAAATTTTACACTTAATTTTTAATATAACTAATACTTTTGGATATATGAGGTGAGGCCCTAATTTTCCTAAGTAATTAAATAATTATGTAGGTATTATCTTGACTGATCATAACAATAGAATTTAGTTAGATGGTGAGATGAAGAGACTATTTTGAGGAGCAATATGAATAAAGAATAATGATGGGAATGAACACAATGCTACAATGTACACATAGGACTGAGAAGACATTATGTTATCTTGGTTAAAATGGTAGTGTCACACTACAGAGTGGTAGAAGAAGAATTTGTTGAGTAAGAAAAAGTCCCAGATTGTAGGAGCTTCAAATGCCAAGCATAGTCGTATAGTCCTAAGCAGTAAAAACAGTATTTTAATGTATAAGTTGAATATCAGTAAGTAGTCATGACATTTTGAATATTTTAAATTATTGAAATAAATTTTTAGAGGTCCAGAAATTATACCAGTGAAAATTTTGGAGTATGAAATGTTTTTAATGGCTATGATCTTACTTTTTTGGTAAATATAAAACATATAGTGTTTCATTTCACAAAATCAAGCTAATTTACTGGTAGATGCTGTAGCTGACTATTCAGATGACATCAGTTTGGCCTGTAAATTGTTAGCAAGTTTTCATTATCATGGAGGAAACAGAAAATATAAGCAATATTAGAATAATCAGAGAAATAATTCTTAAAAACTATTTGCGAGTAAATTGTTGTGTATGATGAGAATGGGTAAGGGAAATGATGAATTCAGCATATTTAAGGTACAACAAAGACAAAAGAACTTTAAATTACAAAATTGAGCAGCTAAATAAGCTTCTCTTTGAGTTATTCCATGAACACCTATTTCTAGAATTGTGGAGGTGGTGGTTTTTCTAGCTTAATTCTAACGAAATACCTGTTTCATGTATTTAGTACTTCCTGTTTGAATCCTATATTCAAATTGTACTTCATGTTTTAATTCTAAAACCTGTAAACTTAGTACTTTAAGAATGTCATAATAGATAGTACTCCTGAAGCCTTAATTATCTCCTTAAATTACTTAAAATCATTGAAACATGAAATAGTTGTTTTAGATTAAAAATGAAAAGAGAAGGATCCAGGAAGTCTTGGCTCACAAACTGTCATTCTGTACAAGGATCTAGATATTTTAATCCAAATTAAAACATAAATAGCCTTAAGGATGGGTATATCTCTCGGTCCAAGGACAGTTTATGATTAGGCAAATATAAATATTATGTATCTAATAGATGTAAGTAGTATTTATCTTACTTAGATGTTGCTTTGTTATGAAATTTCTTTGCCTTGCCAACAACACAATGTGATAATTAAAATCTTTTTTTTTTTTTTTAATTGATAGTCTTTACCTAATAGTCCTGAACTTTCAGGGTCATAAATAGGGAAGAGTGTCACTTAATTGTAAAACTGAGCTGCTGCAATCTAGCTTTTCTGAGCAGCTTAGGTATCTAAACTGCTGTGTTAGGGCTACCTCTCTGTGATATTAACTGTCAACAATGACAAGTTCTTTGAACTGTTACTAAAGCAGATTCGAAGAGGACTGTGCAGGTGCATATGTCCAATTTTTTGTTTTTTTTCTGGAGTCATCTGCATGCTATTCATGACATTTCTAGATACAACGAACAGTGATACTGAACTCTTACGCACTTGTGGCTCTGTTGAGAGCCACCTGTTCACATCTTGATTAAATTAATTTTTCTGCCTGTACAAGCAGTGCATTTATTATTTAATCACACTTAGGAACCAAATTTTATTTGTTACAAACATACAGGTCAAGACTATCAATTAAAAAAAAAACACAAGGTTTTGATTATCACATTGTGTTGTTGGCAAGGCAAAAAAATTCATAACAAAGCAACATCTATAAGATAAATAATATTTATATCTGTCTATTAGATACATAATATTTATATTTGCCTAGTCATAAACTGTCCTTGGACCTAGAGATACAGTGGTCCTTTGGGCTATTTATGTTTTAATTTGGATTTAAAATATCTGGATCCTTGTACAGAATGACAGTTTGTGAGCCAAGACTTTCTGGATCCTTCTCATTTCTAACCTAAAACAATATGAGGGTAATTTACTTGGTCAAGGACCAAAACATTTTTAGTGTTTTTCTCCAGAGATCTAACTGTCATGCCAGGAAATATTAGATTTCAGAATGAGCTTTATTAGGTTGGAGTGCCAAGCCATAGTATTAGAAATATTTTCTTATTTTCCAAATGTTTCTCATATCTCTGTTATACAAGTAATATGTATATCAATTCTAGAAAAAAATAGAAAATTCAGATAAGAAAAAAATTTCTTTGCTTAAAAATTGTGTACTAAGAGAAGGTTATGGTCCTTTCCTTTCAAAAATCCCACTGAAATGAGAGAAGAGATATAAAAATAAGAGTTAGCCCATAGTAGTCCCAGAGAATAAGGAAAATGCTGGTGGTGGACAAGATACTTGGAGGAACTTCCAGAAGAGACAAAACAGATGGAATTAGGTTGCTGAAAAATGGACTAGAAATCTATTCTTCAGCATAGCTCAGGGAGGTGCTGCTGGAGAGATGAGAAGATGGTGTTTTCTAACAAAGCCCAGGGATAAACATCAAATTCAGTGAGCAAACCATAAGAAGGAGCAGGTCATGGAACACAGAGGGTAGAAACTGAACACTGTGATGGAGAAGCTGGGGCTGGCCTAAAGGTTATCTACTAGAAGATATCTACTAGAAGAGATAGCTACTAGAAGAGGTGTTGAGACCAAACAGAAAAAATATTTTTGAATTTTATCATAAAGACCACTAATCCTAATGGCAAATTAAAGTGTTAAAGCCCTGGTCTTTGGAGACAGGTGGGTGGATGGTGATTACATTTTTGATCATGTTATGTATTTTTTTGAGATTATTTCTTCATTATAAGATTAGTTTGGGGGTTGACTCAAATAACATTTATCTAGCATATATAACCAGAGAAGGCAATGGCACCCCACTCCAGTACTCTTGCCTGGAAAATCCCATGGACAGAGGAGCCTGGTGGGCTGTAGTCTATGGGGTCGCTAAGAGTCGGACACAACTGAGCGACTTCACTTTCCCTTTTCACTTTCATACATTGGAGAAGGAAATGGCAACCCACTCCAGTGTTCTTGCCTGGAGAATCCCAGGGACGGAGGAGCCTGGTGAGCTACCGTCTATGGTGTCGCACAGAGTCGGACACGACTGAAGCGACTTAGCAGCAGTAGCAGCAGCATATAAAACAGTGAATGCCCCTGGACTGTTCGTGTATTTAATAGTACAGAAAATGCACCATGTATCTGTATTCTTGCCCTTCAGGGGATACATTTTCAATAAAACCTCAGTCAGGAAGTCAGCTGTTCCTTGCAAAGGTTAAAACAAACGTTCCATTTGACATTGTAACTGAGTAGGAGAACCCTTGGCAACAGGAATCCATGGAAAGTTTTGGGCTTTAATAAAGAATGTTTGTGTTTATCCAGCATCAGGCCAGGGTGGGAGATCAGACAAGCTCTTGAGTAACAGTACAAGATAGCCACTGAAGGCCATAAGGTAGAAAGAAGGCATGTGCAAGGGAACTGGTCCACAAATCACTGAATGAGTCAGTTACTACGGGTTCAGAAACCTATACTTGCCAAGTTGAGTATTCAGGATACTTTGTTTTATTCGTTTATTTTTTGTTTTGCTTTCTTCTTGGTTTTAATATAGTTCTCTTTGAACTATATTGTAGTTGAGCCATAAGAACAAAAGGATCTTGTAGTTGAGCCATAAGAGTAATAGGAATTGGATTTGGCTGTGGCTCATAATTGAGCTGAAACCCTAATGGAGGAGCAGTAAACCCCCAGGGTCTACATAGTCAAAGACAGAAAAAAGATGCAACCCCTCTTCTCTCCAGAGATTTCTCCTTCAGCTATTCTCCCCAAGAAACCTTGGAGGGTTTTGCTTTTTGTTTCATTAAGGGAAGCTGCTCAGTTTCAAAGTTTCACACCCAACAACGGCCTGGAGGACTGTATTTCCTTAATTGTGATTTTGATGTTAATGCTGAGGAGAGAATTGGGACAGAATTTGGATTCAGAATGACATAAATAATGGATTGCTTTGTATGTGGAAGAGCCTGTTGTCAGCAGTGTTGGTCTGAAAATGATTGCTTGCATATCCAGAATTCTTAAGGGTATTTCCATGTACTTTGGACAGTATTTGTTAACCTGAGGGAGGAGATCTTTCTGATCTTCTGGAAAGGTTCAAGGCATGAATGCTGGCATTGTGTCAGCAAAGTTCTCCATATCCTTGACTCCCTCTATAGTGGCCAGAAGCCAGGTGTTTAGGGAGGCACATTTTTTCTTTTCAGATGGCACTGCCTTACATTCTAGTGCGGCTTTTCTGAATCTATGATTTCTTGCTCCTCTCTTGCTGCTTCACTGATCACAGCATGAGCTCATACTGTCAGCATCTAAGAATCTATGTGAGAGGAGATTTCACTCAAAGAATGGCCTTTTCACTGGAAAATAGGATTGCTGGGAGAAACAGAGTATTTTGGTCTCCGTTATTGTCATTAATTTAATCCTAATGCTTCCTGACACTGATTAGCACCTTATAGCTGGTGAAGGACTTCCACTGTCTCACTCACCTTCACGAGCCCCCGTGAGTTATTAGTATTGATGAGAAAACGGAAGCTGTTTTTCACATTCATTGCCTTTCTCACTTTCTAGAAAAACCAAAAGACTGTTGGTCTAAATCTCAGGAAGTTAATGTTTCTTCAATACTTCTATCATTTCCAGAATCAGAGTGGATAGCAATTATCTATAAAATTCCAATTTGAAACATTATAAAGCTGTGTTGTATTTTAGGCCTCCCTATTATTTTTCTGTATTTCAATTTTATTTTCTAACTTAACTTTTTTTTACTAAACTAGAGGTATGCTGTCCTGTATCAACAAAGAAGTACCCATCTCTGTGCTGAGAATATGATTCTGCTGAATCCTGGTGTGGTATTAAAAAGTAGCTGAAGGACTTCCCAGTGGTCCAGTGGTTTGGATGCCATGCTTTCACTGCAGTGGTCATGGGTTTGATCCCTGGTCAGGGAGCTGAGATCCCACATGCCGCAGCCTCCCCGAAATAAAAATAAGAAGCAGCTGAAATTTTAGACAACTCAAGTCAGAAAAGAAAGCTTGAATACATAGGAATGTGGAGTCAGAAGATACTTTGGAAATCGTTTAGTTCAGTTCTTTCACTTTATAAATAAGGACTGTGGCCCTGAATAATGAAGTTTGTTAGTTTCTTGCCCCCTCTTTCCATTAGAAGAGGCCACCTCATGTGTTAAACTGGGATCATTGCAAACCCAGTCTGTGTGTCTGGCAGGCTTTCTATAACATTCATATTAAAAACACTAACCAAAAATAAATGACTTAGAGATGTGGGAATCATACTCTTGGCCACAGGGAAGGCATTTGTGTTTGGGATCAGACCTGTTGGAGTCCTGGCTTCACCACTTACCTGTTAACCTTGGCAAGTCTCTCTCGAGCTCAGTTTTCACAGCTATGAAATGGAGAAATGAATCATCATGGTGAAAGTCCAATGTGACTTTCTTGATAATATTCACTACCTTTCTACTACTACTGTATAGGTCAAGCCAAGGTAGGGGATGTGTACCAGAAGAGGTGATTCTGATGGTGAGATACAACAATCTCAGTCTTCCTGACACATGGGTACCACCTACTTTTGCCAAAAACTGGAAGACTGACACCTGAGTCCTTCTAACTAAAGAGATCATGAACTGTTGGCCTCCTGAATTGAACTGCTCATCTCCACATCAGTTCAGTGCTCTACTTCTCCCTCCTTAATGAACTTTGCCGTTTAAACCCCTCCTTCCATTCCAGGCCCTATTGCCTGGTCCTCAACTAGAAGTGAGGAACCCAATTAAGTTACAGAAAAGAAGATAGATTCTTGACAGCTATAGAGTAGCAACAGGTATGGCTCATCAGAAGCAGAATACATCAGAGGAGCTGTCTCATGCTCTTCTACACCCTGAGACATGTACATGAATTGCCGTGGGTTAGCCTTCTGGTGGGTGATCTAAGGAATGCTCCAACCATACTTGATATCCCCCTAAAGAGGAGGGGCTCAGAAAAGTGTTCATAGGGCTGGTTTCACAGAAATGCAGCCTGTGCAGTTGTGTAAACCCTGTACTCAGAAGAGCCTCACAATGGGTTTAATGCTCTGCGGTTGTCACCTTGAAATTCTTCATTACTTTCCCTCTGAGCTTCGGTTTTTGAGTGAAGTCTAATGGGACAACAGTACATCCACATTAGTGGAGATGTGTGCCATGTGTGTGTCCAGTCTTGTTTCTTCCCATCCTATTCACATACAGCTTTCATAGACAACTAGCTTCTACTCAGAGCCCCATTAAGAAAAGCACAGCTCATGGTTTAAAGTTCTGTTATCACTGTCTTGAAATTCTTAACAATTTTATCTTTGAATTTGTGTTGTGTAAACATACAAGTGGGCCCTAAGAAGCATCACTATGAATAAAGCTAGTGGAAGTGATGGAATTCTGGCTGAGCTATTTCAAATCCTAAAAGATGATGCTGTGAAAGTGCTACACTCAATATGCCAGCAAATTTGGAAAACTCAGCAGTGGCCACAAGACTGGAAAGGGGTCAGTTTTATTCCAATCCCAAAGAAGGGCAATGCCAAAGAATGCTCAAACTACTGCACCACTGCACCCATTTCACATGCTAGCAAGGTCATGCTCAAAATCCTTCAAGCGAGGTTTCAACAGTACATGAACTGAGAATTTCCAGATGTTCAAGCTAGATTTAGAAAAGGCAGAGGAACCAGAGATCAAATTGCCAACATCCATTGGATCATAGAAAAAGCAAAGGAATTCCAGAAAAACATCTGCTTTATTGACTATGCTAAAGCCTTTGACTGTATGGATCACAACAAACTGTGGAAAATTCTTAAAGAGATAGAAATAC
>NW_011494671.1:363075-363448 GCF_000754665.1 Bison bison bison | reverse complement strand
CACCCTGCTTCTTTAACTTACATGCAGAGTACATCATGCGAAATGCCAGGCTGGATGAAGCACAAGCTGGAATCAAGATTGCCGGGGGAAATATCAATAACCTCAGAAATGCAGATGACACCACCCTTATGGCAGAAAGTGAAGAGGAACTAAAAAGCCTCTTGATGAAAGTGAAAGGGGAGAGTGAAAAAGTTGGCTTAAAGCTCAACATTCAGAAAATGAAGATCATGGCATCCAGTCCCATCACTTCATGGGGAAATAGGTGGGGAAACAGTGGAAACAGTGTCAGACTTTATTTTTCTGGGCTCCAAAATCACTGCAGATGGTGACTGCAGCCATGAAATTAAAAGACGCTTACTCCTTGGAAGGAAAG
>NW_011494671.1:358145-362975 GCF_000754665.1 Bison bison bison | reverse complement strand
GAAAAGGCAGAGGAACCAGAGATCAAATTGCCAACATCCATTGGATCATAGAAAAAGCAAAGGAATTCCAGAAAAACATCTGCTTTATTGACTATGCTAAAGCCTTTGACTGTATGGATCACAACAAACTGTGGAAAATTCTTAAAGAGATAGAAATACCAGACTACCTGACCTGCTTCCTGAGAAAACTGTATGCAGGTCAGGAAGCAACAGTTGGAACCAGATATGGAACAACAGACTGGTTCCAAATTGGGAAAGGAGTGTGTCAAGGTTGTATACTGTCACCCTGCTTATTTAACTTATATGCAGAGTATATCATGTGAAATGCCAGGCTGGATGAAGCACAAGCTGGAATCAAGATTGCCGGGGGAAATATCAATAACCTCAGATATGCAGATGACACCACCCTTATGGCAAAAATTGAAGAGGAACTAAAGAGCCTCCTGATGAGGGTGAAAGAGGAGAGTGAAAAAGCTGGCTTGATACTCAGCATTCAAAAAACTTCAGTACCATTTTCCTAGATTCCATATTAGAATACAGTATTTCTCTAACTCACTTCACTCTGTATAATAGGTTCTAGGTTCATCCACCTCATCAAAAAACTAAGATCATGGCATCTGGTCCCATCACTTCATGGCAAATAGATGGGGAAACAATGGAATCAGTGACAGGGTTTATTTTCTTGGGCTCCAAAATCACTGTGGATGGTGACTGCAGCCATGAAATAAAAAGATGCTTGCTCCTTGGAAGAAAAGGTATGACAAACCTAGATATCATATTAAAAAGCAGAGACATTGACAACAAACATCTGTATAGTCAAAGCTATGGTTTTTCCAGTAGTCATGTATGGATGTAAGAGTTGGACTGTAAAGAAGGATGAGAGCTGAAGAATTGATGGTTTTGAACTGTGGTGTTGGAGAAGACTCACAAGAGTTCCTTGGACTGCAAGGAGATCAAACCAGTCAATCCTAAAGGAAATCAGTCCTGAATATTCATTGGAAGGACTGATGCTGAAGATGATGAAGGGCCGACTCATTGGAGAAGACCCTGCTGCAGGAGAAGGGGACAACAGAGGATTAGTTGATTGGATGGCATCACCAACTCAATGGACATGAGTTTGAGCAAACTCTGGGAGGTAGTGAAGGACAGAGAAGCCTGGCATGTGCAGTCCATGGGGTCTCAAAGAGTCAGACAGTGTTGAGCGACTGAACAAAAACAACAACAAACATACCAATTCAAGTCTGATGGGACAATGTAGCCTGAGTAAACAGGTACAACATGCGTATTTATCTCTTTGCTGCCCTATTTGCATACATATGTTCATCATATCCAAGGGCACAGAATTCCAGGGACTCACAGTGTGTGGGAGCTCAGTGCAACTCAGCCTAGCATTCCATCTACACCTGGGCATTCTGAGAGGCCGGGCTCTCTGTGGGTGCCAGAACTGGTTTCACATGCAGAAAGAAGGCAATGCTATTCCTAAAAGTAAGAGTGACTGAGGAACTCCATCATATTTTGACTGGCTTGTGTTACTTCCCTATGTTAGTCAACCACTGACATTCAAAATGATGATACAGGAGAAAAGAGAGCAACCTAGGGTTCCTTGTCCTTCCAGCTCTTCCTTAGTCATCAGGAAGCTGATGGTGGAGGGTGTTAGTGGGATGTGCAGGCATCAAGAAGTGGAACAAAAGAGTTAGTTTAGTTGAGACCACATTTCCACTATCTGCATGCCAGATAAATATTACATGTTACATAAATATTACAAGATGCCAACTGTGTAATTTTGATTTCCACCTACAAGTAAATATTATATTCATACTTAAAACTGACATTTCACAATGTAAAGATGAACAGTCAAAATTAGGTTAAAGATTTTAATTTTTCTTTACATTGAAATACATTGAACAGTGAGACAGCATTCTAAAATGATCCCTCTATGACTTATGCCCTTGTACAATCCTCCCTTAGCAAGTTGGCAGGACCTGAAGTTTGCTTCTAACTAATAGACTATGGCAGAGGTGAAAGAGTTTGGCAGAGGTAATTAAAGCCCCTAGTCAGTTAACTTGAAAGACTCAATAAACCAAAGTGACATGATCCTAGGTGGGCCATACCTAATCAGGCAAGCCCTTTAAAAGCATATAGAAGTGAGACTTTTCTTCTCACTTCTATAGAAATGAGGACCATGAGTCCTGCAGCTGGAAACAAAGTCCTGCCAACAACAGCATGAGCTTGAAAGTGGACTCCAGACCTCAGATGAGACCCGAGCCCGGGCCAACACCAAGACTGAAGCCTGTGAGACCCTGGGCAGAGCACCCAGCTACACGTTCCTGGACTCTTGACCCACAAAGACTGTGGGAAACTACATGGGTGTTGCTGGAAGTTGCTAAGTTTGGGGGTAATTTGTTATGCAGCCATAGGGAAGTTAGTGCAAATAGCCAATAAAAGCACCATGACAAGCTGAGAAAAAGACCTTGAAAGAAAGGAAAAAGTTTTATATTTTAGATGGAGGAGCCTGGTGGCCTACTGTCCATGGGGTCACAAAGAGTCAGACACGACTGAGCGACTTCACATCATCATTTTTTAATAGGTCCTGCATTTTTACTTTTCACTGAGCCCTCCAGATTCTGTAGCTGGCCCTGGCTGTTACTCCAAGCTTAGTGAGGCACATCCAAGGACTGACAGGCTTTCTGCTCCACTATCCAGTGCACACGGGCTTTGGCACAGCTTTTCTGGCACGGGTGTTGTGTATCATACTTGTGAATACGGGGCGGGGTGGGGGGGGATGGCTACACGTTTCCTCTGTAGAATCGAAACACCATCTTTAAATTTTTAATTTTACAGTCTGAACTCAAATGCCTACATTTCACACTCATGATAAATTTGGCTTCTGAAACTTTTATATAAAATTACTCATAGCAATTCTGTGGGGGGTAGAACTAATGTAATTCTGCATACAATATTTTTAATGCATAACAAAATGATTGAACAATACATAACCATTTAGGAACTGTGTCCTATTTATTCTTGACAGTTAATTTCTACAGTTTTTTTTTTTAAAGGACTGACTTTCTCCATAAGGCTTTTTTAGCACTAGTTGCAGGCTTCTGCAATAGTGCTATTTCCTCAAAATGGTTAGTTTTGTGGATGTTCTGGGTATATGTATGTGTAAGCACTTTGACCCACTTCCCTGGTTTGGAGAACAAATATAATGATTCTCCTGTTCTATTCCAGAAGATAGTGCCAGCTCCACGTATTTGTGTTAACAGGAAATTCAACATCAAACTTTAATGAACTGCCATCCCAAAGGACCAAGGTCCTGAGAAACTTACTTCATCTTACTGAAGTAAGACCTCTCCTGCTTACAAATGCCAGAACAACCTGCTAAGTGGCCCTGGTTTTCAACTGTTGTGATTTTTGTTGCTGTGAAAAAGTGTGGTGTCTGAAGACCGGTCCCCTCCCTGGTGTTGACTCCAGCACAGTTTGTGAGGGTGCAAGTTACTTTGGTTTTTGTTCATGAATTCAGATGCACAGACTGGCTGGATTTAGAGTTGTCTTAAAGCCTTTCCTCCTGATGATCACTCTGTACAGAGCAAGGACCATTAGGACAGGTGTTTACTCCTCTTGTCTGCTTTGGGGTCTTTTCCTCCTAGAGAGTTTTGACTGAAACTAGCCTAAGACATCAGAATTCTTAATTATTTCAAACATCTAAAGGGAACGAGTCATGCATGGACTGGATTCTGCTCTTCTCTGAAGCCTACCAAACCCCACATAAATCTATTCTCAGTTTCCATCAAGTCACAAAAATAATTTGATTTCTAAAGCCCGTGATTGCATATGTGTGTGTGTGTCCCTCAGTCATCTCCAATTCTTTGCTACCCTATGGGCTGTACCCCACCAGGCTCCTCTGTCCATGGGATTCTCCAGGCAAGAATACTGGAGTGGGTAGCCATTTCCTTTTCCACGAGATCTTCCCAGACCAGGGATTGAACTAGTGTCTTCTGCATTGGTTGGCAGATTCTTTACCATCTGAGCCACCAGGGAAGTCCCAGAGAGACCTTTGTGATGTTGTGAGCAGAGTCCAAGAACATTTCTGCAGAGTGTTCTATGTCCTGTTTTGGAAAAGCAGTTGGCAGTGCTGGCATAAAATAATAAGGAAAACTCACTTTCCCTGTGCCAGGCACCTCCTACATGTGTATGTGTTGAGAATGTCTTATTCAGTTTTGTTTTCCTCCCTCATCCTTAGCAAGGAGCCGACTACAGCCCCTTTCACAAAGTATACATTTAATGGATGCTGGCAGAGTTGAATCAACTCAGTGTAGTTGCTCAGTCATGTCTGACTCTTCATGACCCATGAATCGCAGCACGCCAGGCCTCCCTGTCCATCACCAACTCCCGGAGTTCACCCAAACTCATGTGCATCAAGTCAGTGATGCCATCTAGCCATCTCATCCTCTGTTGTCCCCTTCTCCTCCTGCCCCCAATCCCTCCCTCCTGGCATCAGGGTCTTTTCCAATGAGTCAACTCTTCGCATGAGGTGGCCAAAGTATTGGAGTTTCAGCTTTAGCATCAGTCCTTCCAATGAACACCAAGGACTGGTCTGCTTTAGGATGGACTGGTTGGATCTCCTTGCGGATTATCAAGAGTCTTCTCCAACACCACAGTTCAAAAGCATCAATTTTTCAGCGCTCAGCTTTCTTCACAGTCCAACTCTCACATCCATGCATGACCACTGGAAAAACCATAGCCTTGACTAGACAGACCTTTGCTGGCAAAGTAATATCTCTGCTTTTGAATATGCTATCTAGGTTGGTCATAACTTTCCTTCCAAGG
>NW_011494671.1:357535-358045 GCF_000754665.1 Bison bison bison | reverse complement strand
GGCGAGACAGGCATTCATATCGAGTGGAGCAAAGACCCCCGCTCTGCTCTCGAATCACGACGGGTATCTCTTGGAGCTCACTGGGTGGACTCAAGGGAGTCAAGCCTCCTGAGGCGTTTGGAGAGAGGTCGCGAGATTGGTCTCTAGGCCATGCAGGAGACGAGGCCCTCATCTCTCGATGACGGGGGAATCTCGGGGTTGATCTCTATTGGCGACCCCAGTGTGCGGTTTCTCACGAGGTACGACGGCGAGGTCAGTGAGCCTCTCGTGGGGCGCCAGGGAAGTCGGGTCTCCATGCGAGTGGCGAGGGGGAGCGCGTCATTGCCCCCGAGCCATTCTAGGGGAATCTGGCCTCGAGACGTGTTGAAGAAGGTCTCTCGAGGTCTTTCCCGGGTTGAGGCAGGAAACCCTGGGTTCCCTCGACTTGTGCAGGTGACCTCAGGGGGCTTCTCATGGTGGCTCTTAGAAGCCAGGGAAACTGGAGGTGGGAGGGGCCTCTCGGGACTCCAC
>NW_011494671.1:357200-357435 GCF_000754665.1 Bison bison bison | reverse complement strand
CTTGCCTGGAGAATCCCAGGGATGGGGAGCCTGGTGGGCTGCCATCTATGGGGTCACACAGAGTCGGACATGACTGAAGCGACTTAGCAGCAGCAGTGTGTATATGCAAAGAAATCAATGCATATAAATCATCGATCACTGCAAAGAAATAGAGGAAAACAATAGAATGGGAAAGACTAGAGATCTCTTCAACAAAATTAGAGATACCAAGGGAACATTTCATGCAAAGATGGGC
>NW_011494671.1:355409-357100 GCF_000754665.1 Bison bison bison | reverse complement strand
GGACATCTTTTTTGGGTGTTATTTCTAAAAGGTCTTGTAGGTCTTCATAGAACCATTCAACTTCAGCTTCTTCTGCGTTACTGGTTGGGGCATAGGCTTGGATCACTGTGATATTGGATGATTTGCCTTGAAATGAACAGAGATCATTGTGTCATTTTTGAGATTGCATCCAACTACTGCATTTCAGACTCTTTTGTTGACCATGATGGCTACTCTCTTTCTTCTAAGGGATTCCTGCAGCCCCTTTCACAAAGTATACATTTAATGGATGCTGGTGGAGTTGAATAGAAACAATAATTAAAACTAGCATCTATTTGTGGGGCTTCCCAGGTGGCACTTGTGGTAAAGAACACGTCTGCCAATGCAGGAAAGGAAACGCAGGTTCAGTCTCTCTGGGTGGGGAAGATCTCAGGGAGGAAATGGCAACCCACTCCAGTATTCTTGCCTGGAGAATCCCATGGACAGAAGAGCCTGATGGGTTATAGTCCATGGGGTCACAAAGAGTCGGACATGGCTAAAGCGACTTAGCACATAGCAGAGTATCTATTCACAGTTTACAAATTAGGGTCTTCTATACTCTGTCTGCCTCACAGTTTAGCTAAGAGCTCTGCCACGCAGAAATCTGGGTGCTGGGGCTCTGGGAATAGTGACCCATGAAACTAACTTCATCCTCTTTGATCCTAAAGCATAAATCAAGATCGAAACTCTTCCACCGATTCCACCATCCAAATCATTTGGCTGATAATCCTTAGGTCCACTTGGGTTAAGAATGAGATGACCACAGACCAGGGAGATACCCTGCGCGTTCTCGATGTCACTTTTGTTCTTCAAATTTACTCTCAGGTTATGCAAGCCGACTCCCCAGAGTTCCCGGTGCACTTGAGTAGCGGATGTTTTTCTGGCTGACAACTATTCCAACATATGGCACCTCCTAAGAAGCACCAGAAGACTGAAATATTCTGATCTCCAGGCTTTGACTGCGGTTCTTGAAATAGCTTGGTTATAAAACTCACAACAAATAACACTTCCTTTGACACTCAGAGTGTGAGGAAGAGCTAGACTGTGGTGTGTATTTAGACCACTTTTACCTGAATTTAAATTTTTAACGTTCTCTTTAGAGGCAAGCAGTTTCACCGTATGCATGTTAAAGAACAGCAATGTAAATGAATGTGTTTGGTCTCCAGCCTGTGGACCCATTCACTTGTTTTTATTGCGTAGCATTTTAAAGATTGGGAATAATTATGACAAGAGTCCTGTGTAAACCTCACCCAGGTTTAACCCCATGCCGGCGTTATGCCATGCTCTCTCTCTCTCTCTCTCTCATAAACAAACACCCAGCTACCTCTGAAAGCCCCTTGTGTGTCCTCTCCCGCTCCTGTGCCCTCCCTTCCAAAGAGTAACCGTTACTCTAGGCTACTGTAGACTCTTCCCATTCTCATGGGGGAGGCCATGTAGATTGTTTCCAGATTTTTTTTTTTTTTGGTTACCAATAATGCTGTAATTAACATTCTTATCCCTGTGTGCCCATGTGCTCAAATTTCCTTAGGATTTTGTACCTGGAATTGGATCATGGAAAAAGCAAGAGAGTTCCAGAAAAACATCTGTTTCTGCTTTATTGACTATGCCAAAGCCTTTGACTGTGTGGATCACAATAAACTGTGGAAAATTCTGAAAGAGATGGGAATACCAGA
>NW_011494671.1:354512-355309 GCF_000754665.1 Bison bison bison | reverse complement strand
TGTTTCCCCATCTATTTCCCATGAAGTGTGGGACCAGATGCCATGATCTTAATTTTCTGAATGTTGTAGCTTTAAGCCAACTTTTTCACTCTCCTCTTTCACTTTCATCAAGAGGCTCTTTAGTTCCTCTTCACTTTCTGCCATAAGGGTAGTGTCATCTGCATATCTGAGGTTATTGATATTTCTCCTGGCAATGTTGATTCCAGCTTGTGCTTCTTCCATCCCAGAGTTTGTCATGATATACTCTGCATATAAGTTAAATAAGCAGGGTGACAATATACAGCCTTGATGTACTCCTTTTCCTACTTGGAAGCAGTCTGTTGTTCCATGTCCAGTTCTAACTGTTGCTTCCTGACCTGCATATAGGTTGCTTAAGAGGCAGGTCAGGTGGTCTGGTATTCCCATCTCTTTCAGAATTTCCCACAGTTTATTGTGATCCACACAGTCAAAGGCTTTGGCATAGTCAATAAAGCAGAAATAGATGTTTTTCTGGAACTCTCTTGCTTTTTTGATCTAGCAGATGTTGGCAATTTGATCTCTGGTTCCTCTGCCTTTCCTAGAACCAGCTTGAACATCTGGAAGTTCACAGTTCACTTATTGCTGAAGCCTGGCTTGGAGAATTTTGAGCATTACTTTACTAATGTGTGAGTGCAATTGTACGGTAGCTTGGGCATTCTTTGTCATTGGCTTTCTTTGGAATTGGAATTAAAACTGACCTTTTCCAGTCGTGTGGCCACTGCTGAGTTTTCCAAATTTGCTGGCCTATTGAGTGCAGCACTTTCACAGCATCATCTTTC
>NW_011494671.1:354006-354412 GCF_000754665.1 Bison bison bison | reverse complement strand
ATATCTTTCCTTTCCTCCTTTGTTTTTTGCTTCTCTTCTTTTCACAGCTATTTGTAAGGCCTCCTCAGACAGCCATTTTGCTTTTCTGCATTTCTTTTCCAAGGGGATTTTCTTGATCCCTGTCTCCTGTACAATGTCACGAACCTTCATCCATAGTTCATCAGATCCTCTGTCTATCAGATCTAGTCCCTTAAATCTATTTCTCATTTCCACTGTATAATCATAAGGGATTTGATTTAGGTCATACCTGAATGGTCTAGTGGTTTTCCCTACTTTCTTCAATTTAAGTCTGAATTTGGCAATAAGGAGTTCATGATCTGAGCCACAGTCAGCTCCCAGTCTTGGTTTTGCTGACTGTATAGAGCTTCTCCATCTTTGGCTGCAAAGAATATAATCAATCTGATTT
>NW_011494671.1:353190-353906 GCF_000754665.1 Bison bison bison | reverse complement strand
GGGGAGCCTAGTGGGCTGCTGTCTATGGGGTCGCACAGAGTCGGACACGATTGAAGTGACTTAGCAGCAAAATCTTTTAAACACATAAGCTACATACTTCTTCACTGCTTAAACCTCACTAATGGTGGTGTCTTAGATTTTGAGTTAAATCCAAGTTCCTCCGCACAGGCCCACAAGGTCTTGCACGATTGGACCTCTACATGCCTCACTGAACCCATCACACATGGCCTCTGGCTGGCACACTGTGCTCCCAGCACACTGTCCTCCCAGTTGTTCCTTGAATTCAGCAAGCTCATCCACACCGCAGGACCTTTGCTTCTCCTTTTCTGTGTAGAGGAAACTCAGGATCCCCTCCGTAGAAAACAATTACTCTGCTCTACATATATGCCTTAAAAATTTTTTATTGGAGTATAGTTATCAATGTTGCATTAGTTTTGGGTGTACAGCAAAGTGCATCAGTTATGCATATACATGTATCCTCTCTTTCTTAGATTCTATTCACATATAGGTCATTATAGAGTATTGGGTTCCCTGTGCTGTACACTAGGTGCTTCTTAGTTACCTATTTTATATATAGTAGTGTGTATATGGAGAAGGTGATGGCACCCTACTCCAGTACTCTTGTCTGGAAAATCCCATGGACGGAGGAGCCTGTAGGCTGCAGTCCGTGGGGTCGCTAAGAGTCGGACATGACTGAGCGACATCACTTTCACTTT
>NW_011494671.1:352584-353090 GCF_000754665.1 Bison bison bison | reverse complement strand
CACTCTGCAACTCGGCCAGTCTTCTAAGTACTTCCTTCATTCAGCTTTCCTCAGTCACCCTGTTTGAGCGTCGACATGTTGATTGCTGGGACGGCCCAGCGTTAGTCACCACCGCCTCTCTGGCTGCTTCAGACAGAAAACCTCCATCTCCTCCTCCCATCTGCCTCCACTGCCCTCCCCACCCCTCCTGCCCCGTGGATGCTGCTTCCTGCACAAACCCTGAAATGAGCCACTTCTCTCCCCGCAACTGAGTAGCAGCCTCTTTCCCAATCTCCCCATTTATACTTTTGCTTCTTTCAATCTATTCACTGCATCCCACTCCAGTACTCTTGCCTGGAAAATCCCATGGACAGAGGAGCCTGGTAGGCTGCAGTCCATGGGGTCGCTAAGAGTCAGACACGACTGAGAGACTTCACTTTCACTTTTCACTTCCATGCATTGGAGAAGGAAATGGCAACCCACTCCAGTGTTCTGCCTGGAGAATCCCGAGGGACGGGGGAGCCGTA
>NW_011494671.1:350549-352484 GCF_000754665.1 Bison bison bison | reverse complement strand
GGGCGGGTGGGGGCTCAGTGCTTAACTGCAACTTTCTCCCTCCGGACTGTGCACCACGTCTGCTGTGGGGAGGGCAGCTCTGCCTCAGGAATCCTGCCACATAAGGCCTTTGTCGTCCCCCCTGGGGGAGATGGGTGAGGGCCGAAAGACCCCACATAGGATTTGGGCCAAGAGCTGGATTCCTCAAGGTTAAATGAAGCTGTGATTATGAGCACCCTTCTCTTACGCCTGACTTTAGAAGGAATGTTTCAAGTAGTTCACCATGATAGATGGCATTCATTTTAGGTTCGTGATAGATATGCTTTGGTGGTGGTTTAGTCGCTAAGTTGTGTCTGACTCTTGCGATCCCGTGGACTGTGTACCCTATCAGGCTCCTCTGTCCATGGGATTCTCCAGGCAAGAATACTGGAGTGGGTTGCCATTTCCTTCTCCAGGGGATTTTCCTGACCCAGGAATCAAACCCAGGTCTCCTGCATTGCAGGCACATGATTTACCGACTGAGCTATGAAGGAAGCCCAGATACACCTTTAGATAGAAGTTTCCTTTAGCACTTTGGTTGCTATTACTGCATTTTATTTCTTAATCATATATATGCTTGAGTTTTAGCAAGCACTTTTCTATATCTATTGGATGAATTATATGCTTTTTTCTCTCATCTTGATTTTACCAGTGTTGAATCACCCTTGTATTCCTTTCTTGGTCCTGATACATTCTTTTCTATACATTGCTGTATTTAGTTTGCCAATATTTTATCAGTAATCGCCCTTTCTCATACTATTTTAGTCTACTTTCCACAGCAGGGTTATAAGAGTCTTGAAAAAATAAATCACGGAACTTCCTATTTCTGTTCTATGGACTGGTTGGGATGAGATAGGAGTGATCTGACTTTTAAGGGTCGGTAACAATTTGCTTACAAAACTATTTAAGCCTGGAGTTTCTTTGTGGTAGACTGTTTTACTTAGACTCTTTGGGGGTCCTGATGTTATGTGATTAGAAAAGTCCAATGGGTTTGTTGTTTAAACAATTTAGTATACCTTTTATACTGCAAAAAAAATAATAAATGTGTTTAATTAAAGCTTTTATGCAATTTTGAAAAGTAAAAAGGGGTTGAGGATTGACAGACTCACCTGACTGACCTCCCCAGAGCGCAGAGTGTATCTGCCCACTTTCTTTCTCCCACTCTGCTCTCCTCTCTTGAATTCCTCCACGTCACATTCTTTGGGGTATTCTCCTTTTCTGGACTCAGAAACAATCTTTTGTTTATTAAATTTAAAAAATTAATTTTAATACACTCTATTTACAATTATTACAAAATATCAACTATATTCCTTCTTCTGTACAGTACATCCTTGTAGCCGATCTCAGTCGTTTGTGCCTCCCACTCTGCACCCCTATCTTGTCCCTCCCCACCCCCTTCTCCCCTCACCACTAGTTTAAACCAATCTTCTTTTTAGGCTCCTTTCACTCTGCATCTAAAGCCCCAAATTCCCAGCTCTCACCCCTGCCTGTCTTTTCAGTCCATCCCAAATTTTCCAGGTATCTCATCTCTCCATTGCTTCCAGTACCGCCTAGACGGTGATGACATCGGGATTTTAATCTCCAGTTCCACTCCCAGAAGAGTATCCCCAACTTAACAGGTACAAAACTTAACCTGATTTCTACCCGCAACACAGTTCAGTATTTCTGTGTTGCTCTTTCTAGGCCTACAACCCTAGCATCCGCCCGCCAGCTCTCTCCACCGGCTCTACTGCCTTTGCAGACAAACTGAATTTGGGGTCCTTCAGTAGCTGCACCGGAGGAGATGGGCTGGTGGGAGGAGAGGGACGTTGGGATTCCGGGTCACTCCTCTGCAGTCGTGGCTCCCACTCTGCCCTCTCTGAGTCCCAGGATCTTTTCAGCTGCGGATGCTGGTGGCTCGTTCCTTGTGGAACCAGG
>NW_011494671.1:347731-350449 GCF_000754665.1 Bison bison bison | reverse complement strand
CCCTTGAACTACAAGGAGATTCAACCAGTCCATTCTGAAGGAGATCAGCCCTGGGATTTCTTTGGAAGGAATGATGCTAAAGCTGAACTCCAGTACTTTGGCCACCTCCTGCGAAGAGTTGACTCAGTGGAAAAGACTGTGATGCTGGGAGGGATTGGGGGCAGGAGGAGAAGGGGATGACAGAGGATGAGATGGCTGGATGGCATCACTGACTCAATGGATGTGAGTCAGAGTGAACTCCGGGATTTGGTGATGGACAGGGAGGCCTGGCATGCTGTGACTCATGGGGTCACAAAGAATCAGACACTACTGAGCAACTGATCTGATCTGATGGTGTATGCGTCTTCAACACAGCCAAATCACTCTCCAAAGTAGTTGAACAAATTTACTGTGCTGTCAGCAGCATATGAGAGCTCCTCTTTCTTCATATTCTATCACAAAACTCAGTAAAGACTCAATATTTTAATTTAGCTGCTCTATTTAACTATTGTAGCTTTACAGTAAGTATTGATATCTAGAAAGACAACTTCCCTCCCTTCTGTTTTTGTGTTGTCTAAGCCAACAGTTCTCAGACTTTTTGAGCCCTTTACACTCTTAGAAATTGAGTACTCCAAAGAGCTTTGGTTTATGTGGATTATTTCTATCAATATTTACTAACAATTGAAAATGAGAGGTTTGTGTTTTTTTCTTTTTTGAGGTGGACCATTTTAAAGTCTTTACTGAGTTTATTACAGTATTGCTTCTGTTTTATGTTTTGATTTTTTGGTCATGAGGCATGTGAGATCTTAGCTCCCCAATCAGGGCTCGAACATCCACCCCCTACGTCAGAACTTGAAGTCTCAACCACTAGACCACCAGAGAAGTCCCAAAAGTGCAAAGTTGTTTAAATGTGCAGTTACGAATCCATTTAAAAATGACACTAGTAAACCTACTACATGTGAGCATGAATAACACTTTTCATAAAAAAAATAACTAATATTCCAAAACAAGAAGATTAGAATGGCATGTTTCATATTTTTGCAATTTCTTTAAAGTCTGGTTTAATTCTCATAGCTGCTCCTGCATTCAGTCTGTTGTGATATTAACTATCATGTAGCATCTGGACAATTCCAGAGTGAGGGAATGAGAATGAAAATGGCAAATAATGTCTCAGTATTATTATGAAAATAATTCTGATCTCTTAGACCACCCCCTCTCCTGGACACCCACAAGGGTCTCAAGGATCCCCCAGAGTCCTGGGGTCCATCCTTTGAAAATGCTGTTCTGAGATATTCTTGGTTCTTTTACTTCCATGAGTTTTAGGATCAGCTTATGAAGTTCCTCAAAGTAGGCAGGTGTGTGGAATTTATAGATTAATTTGCCAGAACTGGCATATATATGGTAGTGTGTGTGTGTGTGTGTGTGTGTGTGTGTTTTCTCAGTCATGTTCAACTCTTTGTGGCCACATGGACTGTAGCCCATCATACTCCTCTGTCCATGGAATTTTCCAGGCAAGAATATCCCTTCTCCAGGGGATCTTCTTGACCCAGAGATCGAACCCGTCTCTGATATCTCCTGTGTTGGCAGGTAGATTCTCTACCACTACGCCTCTTGGGAAGCCATTTATGATATTGGGTATTCATAAATGCACTGCTAGAGCTAAGTCACTTCAGTCGTGTCCGACTCCGTGCGACCCCATAGACGGCAGCCCATCAGGCTCCACCATCCCTGGGATTCTCCAGGCAAGAACACTGGAGAGGGTTGCCATTTCCTTCTCCAATGCATGAAAGTGAAAGTGAAGTCGCGCAGTCGAGTCCGACTCTTTGCAACCCCATGGACTGCAGCCTACCAGGCTCCTCTGTCTATGGGATTTTCCAGGCAAGAGTACTGGAGTGGCTGTCATTGCATTCTCCAATAAATACACTAAATCATCCTGTAACTTTAAGCCCTGTTGAGTGTCCTTACATTTTAACATTTTCTTTGCCAGGTCTTATATTTATACACTGTGCTTTAATTAGGTAATTTATGTGTTTTCTGCTATTGTGAATGGACCATTTTAAATGTGTTTTTGAAATTGGCTGGTTGCTGGCATATAGTCAGAATCATGTTGGTTTTTGTACATTGATACTGATTCCAGCAACCTTCCTAAACTCTTCTTTTTTCTTACGATCTATCCATAGATTTTCTTGA
This sequence comes from Bison bison bison, assembly GCF_000754665.1. Classification (NCBI taxonomy): domain Eukaryota; kingdom Metazoa; phylum Chordata; class Mammalia; order Artiodactyla; family Bovidae; genus Bison; species Bison bison. The sequence continues at coordinate 348,280 of NW_011494671.1, read as the reverse complement.
CATTTCTATGTAGGTGATCTCATTGTTTAGGAATAACAGTTTTGAAACTCTTATGTCTGTATTTTTTTAGGTGGAGAAGGATAAGGGCTACATTATGTTGGTAAGGACCTCTTCTTGTCCAATGTTGTCAAGAACTGATCTGAACAGCCAGGTGACAAGATAGTCAATTAAAACAAAATAAAATTACAGTAGCGGTAAGGCCTTACTGACAATATAAGCAAGAGTCTGGGGGCTGCTTCCACCAGTGGTTGATTTTCCCTACAGAATGGTATTGAGTGCGGGTCAGATGTACCAGCCAAGAGGAAGGATCCTTTCATTGCAGTGGATGTTCCCCCTTCCCCGCAAAAGCTATCTGCCACTTAGGGACCCAGGACAGCCAGGGGAGGGGAGATGGGGAAGGGGCTGAGACAGCACTGAATACTGTGTCAGAGTGGAGGCAAGTGTCTCCAAGCCACTCCCACACCCAGGAAGTCTTGGCAGAGGCACCCAAGAAGCACCTTGCCTAGGGCCCCCCCAATAAGATGGCCTCTGATAGGCGTACCTGTACTG
>NW_011494671.1:337867-347631 GCF_000754665.1 Bison bison bison | reverse complement strand
AAGAATACACAGAAGAACTGTACAAAAAAGATCTCAATGACCCATATAACCATGATGGTGTGATCACTCACCTAGAGCCAGACATCCTGGAATGAAACGTAGGCCTTACGAAGCATCACTACAAACAAAGCTAGTGGAGGTGATGGAATTCCAGTTGAGCTATTTCAAATCCTAAAATATGATGCTGTGAAGTGCTGTACTCAATATGCCAGCAAATTTGGAAAACTCAGCAGTGGCCACAGAACTGGAAAAGATCAGTTTTCATTCCATTCCCAAAGAAAGGCAATGCCAAAGAATGTTCAAACTACCACACAATTACACTCATCTCACACAGTTCAGTTCAGTTCAGTTGCTCAGTCGTGTCCGACATTTTGTAACCCCATGGACTGCAGCATGCCAGGCTTCCCTGTTCATCACCAACTCCTGGAGCTTGCTCAAACTCATGTCCATTGAGTCAGTGATGCCATCCAACCATCTCATCCTCTGTCACCCCCTTCTCCTGCTGTCCTCAATCTTTCCCAGCATGAGGGTCTTTTCAAATGACTCAGCTCTTCACATCAGGTGGCCAGAGTGTTGGAGTTTCGGCTTCAACATCAGTCCTTCCAATGAACACCTAGGACTGATCTCCTTTAGGATGGACTGGTTGGGACTCCTTGCAGTCCAAGGGACTCTCAATAGTCTTCTCCAACACAGTTCAAAGCATCAGTGTTTCAGCATTCAGTTTTCTTTATAGTCCAACTCTCACATCCATACACGACTACTGGAAAAATCATAGCTTTGACTAGATGGACCTTTGTTGGCAAAGTAATGTCTCTACTTATTAATATGCTATCTAAGTTTGTCATAGCTTTTCTTCCAAAGAGCAAGTGTCTTTTAATTTCATGGTTGCTGTCACCATCTGCTGTGATTTTGGAGCCCAAAAACATAGTCTGTCACTGTTTCCCCATCTATTTGCCATGAAGTGATGGGACTGAATGCCATGATCTTCATTTTTTGAATGTTGAGTTTAAGCAAGATTTTTCACTCTCTTCTTTCACTTTCATCAAGAGGCTTTTTAGTTCTTCTTCACTTTCTGCCGTAAGGGTGGTATCCTCTGCATATATGAGGTTACTGATATTTCTTCCAGCATCTTGACTCCAGCTTGTGCTTCATCTAGCTGGCATTTTGCATGATGTACTCTGCATATAAGTTAAATAAGCAGGGTGACAATATACAGCATTGATGTACTCCTTTCCCTATTTGGAACCAGTCAGCAGCCGTGAAGAGATACCGCACGTCCAAGGAAAGAGAAACCCAAGTAAGATGGTAGGCACTGAGAGAGGGAATCAGAGGGCAGACAGACTGAAACCACAATCACAGACAACAGGCCAACCTGATCACACAGACCACAGCTTGTCTAACTCAATGAAACTAAGCCATACCATGTGGGGCCAACCAAGATGGAAGGGTCATGGTGGACAGGTCTGACAGAATGTGGTCCACTGGAGAAGATAATGGCAAACCACTTAAGTATTCTTGCCTTGAGAACCCCATGAACAGTATGAAAAGGCAAAAAGATAGGATACTGAAAGATGAACTCCCCAGGTCGGTAGGTGCCCAATATGCTTCTGGAGATCAGTGGATAAATAACTCCAGAAAGATGAAGGGATGGAACCAAAGCAAAAACAACACCAGTTGTAGGTGTGACTGGTTATAGAAGCAAGGTCCGATGCTGTAAGAGCAATATTGCATAGGAGCCTGGAATGTCAGGTCCATGAATCAAGGCAAATTGGAAGTGGTCAAACAAGAGATGGCAAGAGTGAATGTCAACATTCTAGGAATCAGCGAACTAAGATGGACTGGAATGGGTGAATTTAACTCAGATGACCATTATATCTACTATTGTGGGCAGAAATCCCTTAGAAGAAGTGGAGTAGCCATCATGGTCAACAAAAGAGTCCGAAATGCAGTACTTGGATGCAATCTCATAAACAGATTGATCTCTGTTGATTTCCAAGGCAAACCATTCAATATCATGATAATCCAAGTCTATGCCCCGACCAGTAGCACTGAAGAAGCTGAAGTTGAATGGTTCTATGAAGACCTACAAGACTTTTTAGAACTAACACCCTAAAAAAATGTCCTTTTCATTATAGGGGACTGGAATGCAAAAGTAGGAAGTCAAGAAACACCTGGAGTAACAGGCAAATTTGGCCTTGGAGTACAGAATGAAGCAGGGCAAAGGCTAATAAAGTTTTGCCAAGAGAACACACTGGTCATAGCAAACACCCTCTTCCAACAACACAAGAGAAGACTACACATGGACATCACCAGATGGTCAACACCAAAATCAGATTGATTATATTCTTTGTAGCCAAAGATGGAGAAGCTCTATACAGTGAGCAAAACCAAGACCGGGAGCTGACTGTGGCTCAGATCATAAACTCCTTATTGCCAAATTCAGACTTAAATTGAAGAAAGTGGGGAAAACCACTAGACCATTCAGGTATAACCTAAATAAAATCCCTTATGACTATACAGTGGAAATGAGAAATAGATTTAAGGGACTAGATCTGAAAGACAGAGTGCCTGATGAACTATGGGTGGAGGTTCATGATACTGTTCAGGAGACAGGGATCAAGACCATCCCCAAGAAAAAGAAATGCAAAAAAGCAAAATGGCTGTCTAAGGAGTCCTTACAAATAGCTGTGAAAAGAAGAGAAGAGGAAAAGCAAAGGATAATAGGAAAGATATACCAAGATATATAAATTTGAATGCAGAGTTCCAAAGAATAGCAAGGAGAGATAAGAAAGCCTTCCTCAGTGATCAATGCAAAGAAATAGAGGAAAACAATAGAATGGGAAAGACTAGAGATCTCGTCAAGAAATTACAGATACCAAGGGAATATTTCATGCAAAGATGGGCACAATAAAGGACAGAAATGGTATGGACCTAACAGAAGCAGAAGATATTAAGAAGAGGTGGCAAGAATACACAGAAGAACTGTACAAAAGAGATCTTCATGACCCAGATAATCAGGATGGTGTGATCACTCACCTAGAGCCAGACATCCTGGAATGTGAAGTCAAGTGGGCCTTAGGAAATATCACTGTGAACAAAGCTAATGGAAGTGATGGAATTCCAGTTGAGCTATTTCAAATCCTGAAAGATGATGCTGTGAAAGTCCTACACTCAGTATGTCAGCAAATTGGAAAACTCAGCAGTGGCCACAGGACTGGAAAAAGTCATTTTTAATTCCAATCTCAAAGAAACGCAATGCCAAAGAATGTTCAAAGTACTGCACAGTTGCATTCATCTCACACGCTAGTAAAATAATGCTCAAAATTCTCCAAGCCAGGCTTCGGCAATACATGAACAGTGAACTTCCAGATGTTCAAGCTGATTTTAGAAAAGGCAGAGGAACCAGAGATCAAATTGCCAACATCTGCTGGATCATCGAAAAAGCAAGTGAATCCAAAAAAATCCTATTTCTGCTTTATTGACTATGCCAAAGCCTTTGACTGTGTGGATCACAATAAACTGTGGAAAATTCTGAAAGAGATGGGAATACCAGACCACCTGACCTGCCTCTTGAGATACCTGTATGCAGGTCAGGAAACAACAGTTAGAACTGGACATGGAACAACAGCTGCTGCTGCTGCTAAATCACTTCAGTCGTGTCTGACTCTGTCCAGCCCCATAGACAGAAGCCCACCAGGCTCCCCTGTCCCTGGGATTCTCCAGGCAAGAACACTGGAGTGGGTTTCCATTTCCTTCTCCAATGTATGAAAGTGAAAAGTGAAAGAGAAGTCGCTCAGTCGTGTCCGACTCTTAGCGACCCCATGGACTACAGCCATGGCTGTAGGAACCCATGGCTCCTCCATCCATGGGATTTTCCAGGCAAGAGTACTGGAGTGGGTTGCCATTGCCTTCTCCGGACCAACCTAGATAGAATATTAAAAAGCAGAAACATTACTTTGCCAACAAAGGTCCATCTAGTCAAGGCTATGGTTTTTCCAGTAGTCATGTATGGATGTGAGAGTTGGACTATAAAGAAAGCTGAGCACTCAGGAATTGATCCTTTTAAACTGTGGTGTTGGAGAAGACTCTTGAGATCCCTCAAGATTGCATGGAGACCCAACCAGTCAATCCTAAAGGAAATCAGTCCTGAATATTCATTGAAAGGACTGATGCTGAAGCTGAAACTCCAATACTTTGGCCACCTGATGCAAAAAACTGACTCATTGAAAAGACCCTGCTGCTGAGAAAGACTAAAGGCAGAAAGAGAAGGGGATGAAAGAAAATGAGATGGTTGGATGGCATCATCAACTCGATGGACATGAGTTTGAGCAAGATCCAGGTGTTGGTGATGGATAGGAAAGTCTGGCATGCTGCAGTCCATGGAGTTGCAGAGCCAGACATGACTGAGTAACTGAACTGAACTGTATTTATGTTTGTTAACTAACAGAAAACCTCTACATGTAAAAAATTGTCTAGAAAGATATATGTGGAAATTTCAGTGATTCTCTCTGGAGATGGAAATCCAAGAGATTTTAATTTTTCTGTTACACATTTAAATCAAAAGTATTTACTGCTTTTCAATTCTGAAAAATCCATTCTGGTTTTTATATAGCTTTTTACTCTTTTAACTTATAAGGGGTTTCCCTGGTGGCTTAGACAGTAAAGCATCTGAATGCAATGTGGAAACCTGGGTTCGATCCCTGGGTCAGGAATATACCCTGGAGAAGGAAATGGCAACACACTCTGGTACTCGTGCATGGAGAATTCCATGGACAGAGGAGTCTGGTAGGCTACAGTCCATGGGGTTTCAAAGAGTGGGACACACTGAGTGACTTCACTGTCAAACTGCATTGATCTATCAATGCACACCATCCAACTGCATTGACCTGATTGCTTGCAAACATAGTTGCTGACAAAAATAAAGAAATGTGTTTCTAATTTTCTGGATTCCTCATAACTAAGAAATCCCTCCTTTTTGTAAACATTTATAAAATTCAGAGATTTACTTTTTTTTTCTTTTCTTTTCAGAAGTATCAGAGAAATAGTTTTTGAGACATCAGGGATGGCCTGGAAACGTTTTGGTCTTCAAACAGAGGTGTTTGTTCTAGAAGGACTAAAGAACACTCACCGTGGCAGAGATTTAATTTTCTATTTTAACCAAATCAGAATTTTAAAAGATAACTTTATTCATTTTTGGCTGCCCTGGGTCTTCATGGACTTCCTCTAGCTGTGGCAGGGGGTGGCTGCGCTTTGTTGCGGTGCACGGCCTTCTCTTTGTGGTGGCTTCTCTTGTTTGCAGCACAGGCTCTAGGCATACGGGCTTCAGTAGTTATAGCACACAGGCTCAGTAGTTGTGGCACATGGGGTAGTCGCTCCACAGCATGCGGAATCTTCCCAAACCAGGGATTGAACCCGTGTCCCCTGTACTGGCAGGTGGATTCTTATCCACTGTGCCACCAGGGAAGTTCAACAGAACTTTTTTGGATCTTTGTGAGAGTCCTGAAATTGAGGAGGGAACTGGTAAAAATAAATCAAAACCAATAACAAAGTACCCACAATGTACAAGAATTGTTTTGGTTGCAATGGATAGACCTACCAATCCAAAACTGTCTTGATTTTTTTAGAAGTGAATTTACTTACTTATGCATTTTTAGAGTCCAAGAATTAACTCTTTTCAGCTATGTGAGTAGCACCCAGTTTCCTTGTTTATCCAAGCACTGGCTCCATCTCCAGGCAGGTCTCTCCTGATTGCTTCCAAGACAACCTACAATACATTTTGTAATTCAGACCCAGTGGGAAAAAGAGAGGGTTTTCCCAAAACAGTTTTAAAACACTTCCTGATGCGGAATCACATGCCTGTCCAATTACTGTTGCCTGGGAGAGGAAATATGCTTGTTGTTTTAAACTAGCAGTGGGATTAAGCTCATCAAACCTCATTGCTCAAGAGCTGGGGTTGAGGGTTTCCCCAGAGGAAAATTGTGGCAAATATTTTATCCAAAGAAAAGTGAATCATTCAGGGTAGCAAGATTAATAGATGTTCACTACAGCCTTCTGGAAGATTATTTAAACAACAAAAAGAAGTTTAAAACACATCTTTAGCCACAAAATGTATCATAAGAGCAGTGGGGAATAAATCTCAGACACATGAAAAAATAACTGCAATTAAACACTGAGCCTACTAAGTGGTGAGTTAGTTCTACAAGCAACAAATGTGTCTCAGAGGAGGAGACATTGCTGTATGTTTAGATAGTCAGACATCGTCCCTTCAACTAGTAAGAGCTTGGTGGTTTAAAATATTCTTACCAAAGCTAAGTTGTTCTGTTTTTTTTCTTGATTTTTGGCTGCATTATTAAGTGATTAGTCTTCAGGCCTTAGACCCAGGTCTGAGGCTATGAAATAATTTTTTATTAATATCTTCTGCTTCTGTTCAGTTCAATTCAGTTGCTCAGTCATGTCCAACTCTTTGTGACCCCATGGACCACAGCATGCCAGGCCTCCCAGTCCATCACCAACTCCCAGAGTTTACTCAGACTCATGTCCATTGAGTCGGTGATGCCATCCAACCATCTCATCCTCTGTCGTCCCCTTCTCCTCCTGCCTTCAATCTTTCCCAACATCAGGGTCTTTTCAAATGAGTCAGCTCTTCGCATTAGGTGGCCAAAATATCGGAGTTTCAGTTTCAACATCAGTCCTTCCAATGAACACCCAGGACTGATTTCCTTTAGGATGGACTGGTTGGATCTCCTTGCAGTCCAAGAGACTCTCAAGAGTCTTCTCCAACACCACAGTTCAAAAGTATCAATTCTTCGGTGCTCAGCTTTCTTCACAGTCCAACTCTCACACCCATACATGACCACTGGAAAAACCATAGCCTTGACTAGACAGACCTTTGTTGACAAAGTAATGTTTCTGCTTTTTAATATGCTGTCTAGGTTGGTCATAACTTTCCTTTCAAGGAGTAAGCATCTCTTAATTTCATGGCTGCAGTCACCATCTGCAGTGATTTTGGAGCCCCCCCCCCCAAATAAAGTCAGCTGTTTTAAAGAAACTGTTTCCACTCTTTCCCCACCTGTTTGCCATGAAGAGACGGGACCAGATGCTATGATCTTAGTCTTCTGAATGTTGAGCTTTAAACCAACTTTTTCACTCTCCTCTTTCACTTTCATCAAGAGGCTCTTTAGTTCTTCTTCACTTTTTGCCATAAGGGTGGTGTCATCTGCATATCTGAGGTTATTGATATTTCTCCCAGCAAACTTGATTCCAGCCTGTGCTTCTTCCAGCCCAGCATTTCTCATGATGTACTCTGCATGTAAGTTAAATAAGCAGGGTGACAATAGACAACCTTGACGTACTCCTTTTCCTATTTGGAACCAGTGTTAGGTCTGTCTTTTTTGGTCCTTTACCATTTCTGTCCTTTATTGAGCTCATCTTTGCATGAAATGTTCCCTTGGTATCTCTAATTTTCTTGAAGAGATCTCTAGTCTTTCCCATTCTGTTGTTTTCCTCTATTTCTTTGCATGGATCATTGAGGAAGGCTTTCTTATCTCTCCTTTCTATTCTTTGGAACTCTGTATTCAGATGGGTATATCTTTCCTTTTCTCCTTTGCCTTTAGCTTCTCTTCTTTTCTCAGCTATTTGTAAGGCCTCCTCAGACAACCATTTTGCCTTTTTGCATTTCTTTTTCTTGGGGATGGTCTTGATCCCTGTCTCTTGTACAGTGTCACGAACCTCCATCCATAGTTCATCAGGCACTCTGTCTTTCAGATTTCGTCCCTTAAATCTGTTTCTCACTTCCACTGTGTAATGGTAAGAGATTTGATTTAGGTCATACCTGAATAGTCTAGTGGTTTTCCCCACTTTCTTCAATTTAAGTCTGAATTTGGCAATAAGGAGTTCATGATCTGAGCCACAGTTAGCTCCCAGTCTTGTTTATGCTAACTGTATAGAGTTTCTCCATCTGTGGCTGCAAAGAATATAATCAATCTGATTTTGGTGTTGACCATCTGGTGATGTCCATGTGTAGAATCTTCTCTTGTGTTGTTGGAAGAGAGTATTTTCTATGACCAGTGCATTCTTTTGGCAGAACTCTGTTATCTGTTAGCCTTTGCCCTGCTTCATTTTGTACACCACGGCCAAACTTGTCTGTTTCTCCAGGTATCTCTTGACTTCCTACTTTTGCATTCCAGTCCCCTATGATGAGAAGGACACCATTTTTGGTGTTAGGTCTAGAAGTTCTTGTAGGTCCTCATAGAACCATTCAACTTCAGCTTCTTCAACATTAGTGGTTGGGGCATAGACTTGGATTACTGTGATACGAAATGGTTTGCCTTGGAAATGAACAGACATCATTCTGTTTTTTGAGATCACACTAAAGTACTGTGTTTCAGACTCTTTTGTTGACTATAAGGGCTAGTCCATTTCTTCTAAGGGTTTCTTGCCCACAGTAGTAGATATAATGGTCATTTGAGTTAAATTCACCCATTCCAGTCCATTTTAGTTCATTGATTCCTAAAATGTCAATGTTCACTCTTGCCATCTCCTCTTTGACCACTTACAATTTACCTTGATTCATAGACGTAACATTCCAGGTTCCTATGCAATATTGTTCTTTATATATTGGACTTTACTTCCATCACCAGTCACATCCACAACTGTTTTTGCTGTTTTTGTGGTAGGTGCTGTTTTTGCTTTGGCTCTGTCTCTTCATTCTTTCTGGAGTTATTTTTCCACTGATCTCCAGTAGCATATTGGGCTGACCTGGGGAGTTCCTCTTTCAATGTCCTATCTTTTCACCTTTTCATAGTGTTCATGGGGTTCTCAAGGCAAGAATACTGAAGTGGTTTGGTATTCCCTTCTCCAGTGGACCACATTTTGTCAGAACTCTCCACCATGACCCGTCTGTCTTGGGTGGCCCTACACAACATGGCTCATGGTTTCATTGAGTTAGACAAGGCTGTGGTCCATGTGATCAGTTTGGTTACTTTTGTGTGGTTGAAAAATGAAATCATTCTCATATTCTTTGTATTCCTTTTTCATTTAATAATGATAATAATGTGACAGTATTTCCATGTCAACATATATAATTATTATAATTTTGAATGACTACTTAGTATTCCCAGAGAAAGCAATGGCATGCCACTCCAGTACTCTTGCCTGGAAAATCCCATGGATGGAGGAGCCTGTAGGCTGCAGTCCATGGGGTCGCAAAGAGTCTGACACAACTGAGCGACTTCACTTTTCACTTTCATGCATTGGAGAAGGGAATGGCAACCCAGTCCAGTGTTCTTGCATGGAGAATCCCAGGGACGGGGGAGCCTGGTGGGCTGCCGTCTATGGGGTCGCACAGAGTTGGACAAGACTGAAGTGACTTAGCAGCAGCAGCAGCTGCAACTTAGTATTTCACTGTGTGGATACACTACAGTATATTTTTAAAACTCCTCCCTTATTAAAGAACATCCCAATTGGTTCTCTAACTTTAGTATTATAAGTGAGGTTGATAAATCATCACATGTGCAGTTTTAAAATTGAGGTATAATTGTTTTACAGTGTTGCATTAGTTTTCTGCTATACAATGCAGTGAGTCAGCCAAATGTATACATATATCCCCTCTGTCTTGGATCTCCCTCCCAACCCACCATCCCACATCTCTAGGTCACCAGAGAGTCCTGAGCTGATCTCTCTGTGTTACACAACGGGTTCCCGCTAGCTATCTATTTTACGCATGGCGCTGTAGGTATGTCAGTGCAACTCTCCCAATTCATCTC
>NW_011494671.1:314978-337767 GCF_000754665.1 Bison bison bison | reverse complement strand
CAACTCTCCCAATTCACACCCCCACTCCCCTGTGCGTATATTTGTTCCCCATGCCTCACCTCTATTCCTGCCCTGCAAAAAGGTTCGTCTGTACTATTTTTCTGTATTCACATACATGCACTAATATATAATATTTGTCTTTCTTATTCTAACTTACTTCACTTTGTATGACTCTAGGTCTAAAAACCAAAACCAGAATTATTATATGACCCAGAAATCCCACTACTGAGAAAACCATATTTCAAAGGGACACATGCAGCCCAACGTTCATTGCAGCACTATTTACAGTAGCCAGGGACATGGAAGCAACCTAAATGTCCATAGAGTGAGGAAAGGATAAAGATGTGGTGCATATGTACAATGGAATATTACTCAGCCATAAAAAAGAACAAATTGGGTCATTTGTAGATATGTACATAATTTTTTAAGAGTAAGTTTCACAAAAGTGTAATAGCTGGCACCTTTGAAAATTTGATTCATATTGCCAAATCATCTTCCAAAAAGGTTGCATGATTCAGCTCTCTAATGAACAGTCTTATTTCTTGGAGAAGGAAATGGCAACCCACTCCATTATTCTTGCCTAGAGAATCCCGTCATCAGAGGAGCCTGGTGGGCTGCTGTCCCTGGAGTCACACAGAGTCAGACACGACTGAAGTGCCTTAACATGCATGCACGCATGCATGCTTATCTCTACCTATGTCAAAGGTGATAACTAGTCATACTTTGCTGTTTTAGCTTGAATTTCTTTGATACCTAAGGAGGTGAAACCTTTGTTAATGGATGAATGATCAGTTTTTTATTGCTGTATGAAAAGCCACCTCAAAACTTATGGGGCTCACGACTCCAGGTGGGTGGCTCGGACTTGACTGGAGTGGCTGGGTTCAATCACAAGTCTGTGGGGACTTGCAGGTGGTGGGCTGGATGACTTTGCTTCAGGGCTTGATGTCAGTGAAGCTGGGGCATCTTGACTTTCTTTCACATGATCTCCTAACATTTTAGCAGGAAATTCCAAGCTAGTTCACACAGGGACAGTGAGGTTCTAGGAGAATGAATGGAATTATCCAAAACCTCATGATACTAGACTTGAAACTGAAACATTACATTTGCCTCATTCTATTGGTCAAAGAAATTCAAGGGATAGGAAAAGAGACTTTACCACTTATGCAAAAAGCTACAAACTTACATTGCAAAAGGAGTGTGGACACAGGGAGAGCAAAACTGGAGTTGTCTTTTCAAACGATATACCCTGATTTTTAAAAAATATAAACATCAGTTCAGTTCACTTCAGTTCAGTTGCTCAGTCGTGTCTGACTCTTTGCAGCCCAATGAATCGCAGCACACCAGGCCTCCCTGTCCATCACCAACTCCCGAAATTCACCCAAACTCATGTCCATCAAGTCGATGATGCCATCCAGCCATCTCATCCTCTGTCGTCCCCTTCTCTTCCTGCCCTCAATCCCTCCCAGCATCAGGGTCTTTTCCAATGAGTCAACTCTTTGCATGAGGTGGCCAAAGTACTGGAGTTTCAGCTTTAGCATCAGTCCTTCCAAAGAACACCCAAAACTATCTCTTTTAGAATGGACTGGTTGGATCTCCTTGCAGTCCAAGGGACCCTCAAGAGTCTTCTCCAACACCACAGTTCAAAAGCATCAATTTTTTGGCGCTCACCTTTCTTCACAGTCCAACTCTCACATCCATACATGGCCACTGGAAAAACCACAGCCTTGACTAGACGGACCTTTGTTGGCAAAGTAATGTCTCTGCTTTTGAATATGCTGTCTAGGTTGGTCATAACTTTTCTTCCAAGGAGTAAGCGTCTTTTGATTTCATGGCTGCAGTCACCATCTGCAGTGATTTTGGAGCCCCCCAAAATAAAGTCTGACACTGTTTCCACTGTTTCCCAATTGATTTCCCATGAAATGATGCTAGTGGAGGTGATGGAATTCCAGTTGAGCTATTTCAAATCCTGGAAGATGATGCTGTGAAAGTGCTGCACTCAATATGCCAGCAAATTTGGAAAACTCAGCAGTGGCCACAGGACTGGAAAAAGTTTTCATTCCAATCCCAAAGAAAGGCAATGCCAAAGAATGCTCAAACTACCACACAATTGCACTCATCTCACACACTAGTAAAGGAATGCTCAAAATTCTCCAAGCCAGGCTTCAGCAATACATGAACCATGAACTTCCAGATGTTAAAACTGGTTTCAGAAAAGGCAGAGGAACAAGAGATCAAATTGCCAACATCCACTGGATCATGGAAAAAGCAAGAGAGTTCCAGAAAAAACATCTATTTTTGCTTTATTGACTATGCCAAAGCCTTTGACTGTGTGGATCACAATAAACTGTGGAAAATTCTGAAAGAGATGAGAATACCAGACCTCCTGACCTGCCTCTTGAGAAACCTGTATGCAGGTCAGGAAACAACAGTTAGAACTGGACATGGAACAACAGACTGGTTCCAAATAGGAAAAGGAGTACGTCAAGGCTGTACATTGTCACCTTGTTATTTAACTTCTATGCAGAGTACATCATGAGAAACGCTGGGCTGAATGAAGCACAAGCTGGAATCAAGATTGCCAGGAGAAATATCAATAACCTCAGATGACACCACCCTTATGGCAGAAAGTGAATAGGAACTAAAAATCCTCTTGATCAAAGTGAAAGAAGAGAGTGAAAAAGTTGGCTTAAAGCTCAACATTCAGAAAATATAAACATAGTAAGACTAAAATCTCCGTTTAGCTCTTTTGAAACAAATTTTATTTTGGAAAATATTCAGGTTTTTTTTTTTCTGATTGTGAAGGGTAGGTTTATTTCTCTGTTTCTTGGGTTAATAAAAGCAACAGTTTGATGTCTTCTATTAGCTGCATCCTTTTTCTGCCACACCAGTTTTCATTTCAGGTTAAATGACGTGCAGTTTTTCCAAATCAGTTTTTGCCTAGCTCATTAAAATCAGTCTATTAGCTCTGAATGTCTTCCTATACACATTTTGATAATTACTGAAAAAGAGTAACTTTTTTCCATTCAAATGCACAGTACTTATTATTTTATAAGTTCTGATAGCAATATATATACCGCCCAGTGGGAAAAAAATTCTTCTTCAATTGAATTCTCCTGGCAACGTATCCAGAAAACTTCCTTTACAATTTTTCCCTGAACATTTGTCCAATGCTGAGATACTGGAGTTGACTCTTTTTATTTCAGAGAGGAATGACATGCTTAGTAAAGAGTCACTCAGAAGGAAAAACAAAAAAAAAACTCTAGATATGAAAAATCCAAATATCCTATTTTGAAAATGAGGACTCTTCGTCCTGAAAGGTCAATTCAAAAAGATGTATAGTCACATGCTATAAATTTTTTTATCTATCCTGATGCTTAAGCAATGTGGGGTGAATTGTGAGTTTTGAAGTGTTCCAGAAGGCAAGGTACCTACTCTCAAAACTGCTCATCATCACTCATTCGTTCAATGAATGTGAAGTGTTTTCCACATATCAGATGCTGTGAAAGACACTCTGGATATACACGAAGTTAGTAACTTGCTGTCCCTGCTCACTCATGGTTTATATTGACTACAAGATACAGGTAATTAAACAAGTGATTAGAATAGTATGTTGAGTATCCTTCACTGAAATTTCAGCTTCTAGTGATAGCTACTTCTGTAACATTAGAAAGTTATAAGAAAGCACCACAAGTTAGAAGAAGCCATTTCTTTTATTTCACTATTATTATTATTATTATTTTGCATTGCTTTGGGAGAATGTGGAGACTGAAGCATAGTATCTCTTAGAGATAACACATGTCTAGGCTGCACCCTCCAGATCAGAGGGCTTACCGGGGTGCAGGACCCAGCCCATTTATAAAGGCTGTGGCCTTCCCCATGTGTCATAGTGTGTGATTTTAATTTTGCAAGACCCTGGCCAGGAAAGAAAGAATAACGGGTCAACATGACCTCCTATCTTGTTTAAGTTTGAAAAATCTATTTCAAGAAGCTAAGCACAAAATGGCCTTCCTCGAAGAGATTTTTCTGCATTAGGGTGTTTAGCTATATATTTTCTAAGAAGATGGTAAATGTCTCTGACTCCACCTTCTAAAAGCTTAAATCACTTTCTTTAATAGTAAAAAGAAAAAAAGAACTGCCTGAAGTTTTGAAAAGTTGTCTACTTTTCTGGATACTTATTAATATGAAAGAAATCTAATATGTATCTGCTTGTTCTAGGAGTCCTAGATGAAAGCCAGGTATAACAATATTCCACACAGCATTTGGTGGTATGACGCCTCACCTACCAACTATTATTTTTTGGAGGCATCGCAAGATTTATTTTTACCTTAACTTTATTATTACTTTTTGAATCCTGGCTTTTAAAATTGCAGCTAAGACTTTTGCTCTGCTTTTGGTTTCTGACACCATATGCTGCTGGACGCCAAGTAATCAGCAACAACAAATTCAAAAGTGATTAAAGTAGGCAGGCAAAGATGGGTTTCCATTTAACAAATGAAAGCAAATTATCATTATTATTATTTTGGCCTCACCCACCAGCATGCAGAACTTCCCCAACCAGGAATCAAACCCTGCAGTAGAAAGAGTCTTAACCACTGGACCATCAGGGAAGTCTAAAAGCAAGTGATTTTTAATCCAATTTGCAAACCAAGAAAACTAATAAGGGAAATAAAAATTTATATTAAATCATCCAACAAAATCCAGGCTAATGTCTCCAGTACATTTAGATTCTAAATCCCTGGAGGGAAGAGTTGGATGAGTGAGTATAAACAACAAACAATTTTGCGTTTTCCAATCCTTGTACTCGTCTGTGCTTTGTCAAGCCCCCTGTTTATGAGTCGGGTGATGGCTCAGCCCTGTTCCGCAAGTGATCCAGTCTCATCACCAAATCTCTACTCAGCTCTCTCCTCCCCTGGCACTGACCAGGCATCTATAGGCAGTATTTGAAGTGAGATGCAGAAGGGTTCACTTCTTTCGAAGTGTTAGAAGAGTTGGGGGTGGAGAGGGCTTACGAAAAAGCACAGCATCCCTTTAGTGCTTGGTGCCATCACAGTTCTCCTTTGGCTGTCCCTGCTTGCTTGCCTAGTGCTCGGTGGCCACCAGGGTCCATGCATAGCACATGTGCAAAGTTAGCTCCCCAGGCATGTGTGTATGAGTTCTCTGAGGAGCCTTGTTGGATGAAAGGGACCTTCCCAGTGCACACATTCCTGAGGTCATTTATTTTCCAATAACCCCCTATAGTGGGACACCCAACCTGCTCTTGCCACATGACAGAGCCCTTAGATTGGGCCAGGATGCCTTCAACTCCAGTCTTCCATCATTCCACCTGGTCCATGGGAAACTCACATTTCTCACCAGGCCAGGAAGTTAGTGCTTGGCTGTACCTATCAACCCTCCACCATTTTCTTCAACTCCTCCTTTCCTATTCAGACAGGTGCCAGCAGCATCAGCAGGCATCCAACCCAAGTGGGAGCCAGTCTCCCCTTTTCCAGTCACCCCCTGTATGTGACTGTCCCAGAACAGGGGTCAGCAGACTTTTTCTGTAAAGGGCCAAAGAATAAACATTTTTCAACTTTGTGAGCCATACAGTTTCTGCTTAGAGTTTTCAACTCCACCATTGTAGTGAGAAATGTAGTTGCTCAGTTGTGTCAGACTCTGCGACCTCATGAACTGTAGCCCACCAGGCTCCTCTGTCCATGGAATTCTCCAGGCAAGAATACTGGAGTGGGTAGCCTTTCCCTTCTCCAGGGGATCTTCCCAACTCAGGGGTCAAACCTGGGTCTTCCACCATTGCAGGCAGATTTTTTACCATCTAAGTCACTAGGGAAGCCCAGTGGTCAGAAAGCACCCATCAAAATGAATGAGCATTGCTGTGTTCCAACAGTACTCCACTTACAGAGACAGGTGGTGGACTGAACCCCTTCCCCAGAGCATCCCCCATTTGGATTGTTGTGTCAACATCCCAGGGAGAGGATTTCGTAAAGTCCAGTTGTCCACACCAAATGGTGGGCTTAGAGCCAGACGCTCCTCTTTTCTCTCCTGACACCATTCTCCCCCTGCATCCCCACTCCAGGGTTTCTGTCCGGGTTGACTGCGGAGGAGCAGGGCAGCAGGGAGTTTCAGTAAAGGGACCAGAACTGATGGGAGCTCGCTCAATAAGCCCTACCACACGTGTGTCCAGAGCTGGCAGTTCTGAGAATGCAGGGCAATTGAGGCTTCTTTGTCTCAGTTTTACATCTGAGCCACTGAGTCCTGAGTATGATGAGAGCTCCACTCAATCTCCCATGAAACTCTCTATGTATCTCCATATTTTATTCTGTGGGCCAGTAAGTTTAAGAATGAAGAAGATTCGGGAATGAAAAAATACAGTTGTAGCTCATCAACAGCAGTTGATTTTCTTCTAGTCTCAGCTTGTCACATTCTTGGAAAAATTCAAATACTTTGCACATTCTAGAGTGCATTCTAGTGTTGCACAAAATAGTCAATTTTTTTTTAAATGTAGTTGAAGTTTCTCTTACTTTTCTATGATAGAAGGGTTTGCTGTTATTGTCTTTAGTTGACCTCAGCTTTGGCCCAGAAAGATCAGTGTGGTCAATACCCAGACTGACATTTTTTGCTTTCCTCTCTCCTACTCCCTCTCATCCTTACAAGCACACTTTTCTTAATCCTGTTCCATTTCAAATAATTTCCTTTGTGACCTCCGTAATAACTCCTCTTAGACTTCTTAGACTTCCTTTTATGGTTTTGCTTTTCCTAAGTGCATATTTTCTCATCAGTCTAAGAATAACATCTGTTGGAAATTGTTTTTTTCCCATTTCCACCATGTCTTCTCCTATCTCGTATCCTCCTCTCCGGTCTCATGTTCCTGACTTGATGGCCCCATGTGCTGCCCTGGTAGCTCTGATGAAATGAATTTAATAGATCTTCAACTCCCCCTTTGGACCACACTGTTCTACATACAAAAGATATAATCATGAAGTTCTAACTCCTGCCTTCCAGAGGCTCACAGTCCAGAGAAGCAAGAAGATAAACATCTAAAGAAGCTGGGACTTCTGGTGGTCCAGTGGTTAGGAATCCACCTTGCAATGCAGAGGACACAGGTTCAATCCCTGGTCGGGAAACTAACAGCCCACATGCTGAGACACAATTGAGCCCGTGAGCTGCAACTAAGCCAAATACATAAAGGATATAATTTATTTATCCAATGCAGCCAAATAAATTAAATAAAAATCTGAAGATAAAAAATAGGAGCCACTGACACTGAGGTCAGTTGGTTCTCTTCTTGATGGACCGTAGGCACCAGTGTCTATAAACTGGGCACGCTGCAGGCTGGTTGATAGAGTCAGGCTGTGGGGCATTCTCGCACTCCACAACAAGGACGGGGGTGACACAGCCGCCGTACCTGAGCTGCTGACTCCCCGTACAGCCCACTTGCACCTTGCTCATCGGATGTGGTGAGCCCCTCCCCAGCCAGCAGCATGCACATGCTTAGTTGCTCTGTCATGTCTGAGTCTTTGTGACTCTGGACCCTGCCAGGCTCCCAGGGATTTTCCAGGCAGGGTACTGGAGGATTGCCATGGCCTCCTCCAGGGGATCTTCCCAACCCAGGGACGGAACTTGAGTCCCTTAGGTGTCCTGCATTGTCAGGCTGGTTCTTTACCACTCACCTGCCTGGGAAGCAGAGCCCGCTACATTTCTCAGCATAGGCCCTGGAGGAGGTCTGGGGGCTCTACTGGCCTTGTGCCCACTGAAATGAAGAATGGAAATGGAACATGATCAGGGTTGTATGGATCCCACTGAGGGTTCTGATTGCTCTCTATTAGATCTTGTGAAGGGAGAAGTACAAAGATCTCGCCTTCAAATTGCTTATGATCTGTTGAGTGAGAAAGATAACCAGAAGGTACAGAGAAGAAATAACTGAATAATTTTTGTGGGGCAACAGTATCAGCCAGCAATGCTTTACCAGAGTGCCTAAGTTCCAGAAGACAAAAGATGAGAAGACAAGGTTAGTTACAGGTGCTTTTTGGAGGAGAATTTTGAGTATGAAGGGTTTAAATTGTTTCCAATCATTGCTTTTATAAAAGCTATATTATGATGAACTTGTCAATGCTTTTGTTTTATTTTCTCAGAACAAGTGCCCCAAAATATAAGTACTAAGCCAAATTGGATATTAAGGAAATAAACATTTTTAGAGATTCTTATTAGCTGCTACAAGATATTTCCCGATTGATTCCTAAAATGATTACACAAATTTAGACCCCTCACTCCCAGGAGTACATAAGGGGCCCATCTCACAAAAAGTCAAGCAGCTTTAATGATTTTTTTTTTTTTTTAAAAACTCTCTGACATTGGTAAACATATCTAATTTTTTTCTTTGCATTCCCTTGACTATTAGGGATGTAAACACTTTATCATGGTTGTTAGTCATTTTTGTATACTCCTTATGAACTAGCTATTTCATTCAGTATTTTTCTTTCTTAACTCATCTCCATATATGATTTAAAAAACAGCAAAAGCGTAACACGAAGCTTGATACACTCTGTGATTTTGTGACATGATACTGATTAGGCAATCAGAGTTGAAAGGTATAGTTCTTACGACAGACTGAGAAAGTGATGTTTATTAAGACATGAAAAATGATGGACCCTTTTAGAAGACACAGTTCTGTAATGGGAATGGGCTAGATGTGTACTAGAAACACAGTGAGGAGTACGAAAGTCAGCACCCTTCCTGAGGTGTGTCTGCATATTATCCCCAGATACAATATATCAAAACCCTTGATACACAAAGGGGATGTTTCTCTGTAAGTTAATGTTAAGGACTAGCAGTGCCCACAAAATGCATTCTAGTGTGAAGCGATACAAGTCTGCATACGAATCAGGTAAAACTCACCCTTTGTTGTTGTTCAGTTGCTAAGTAGTGTCCCGCTCTTCCGTGACCCCGTGGACTGTAGCCCGCCAGGCTCCTCTGTCCATGGGATTTCCCAGGCAAGAACACTGATGTGGGTTGCCATTTCCTTTTCCAGGGGATCTTCCTGATCCAGGATCAAACCTGGATCTTCTGCACTGTAGTCAGATTCTTTACCACTGAGCCACTTGGGAAGACCCTAAACTCAACCTTACTCACCATCATTTAGTAAATTCATCTCAATTGGGGAAAAAGAATTTGGAATTATTTTTTAGCTTCATAACACATCAACACTAGGCTTTATAAACCTAGCTTTATAAACCTGTAGCTTTATAAAGCTAGGTTTCTATCAAATCTTAAAACAAACCTGAATAATAATGAAACCTAGTTTCCACATATTTAGATTTCCTATTCAGATATTATAAATTTTCAGTTTTAATTTTATAGAAGATAAAAAGGTGGTGTTTAATCATCAGATTCCTGACACTTTTGTTTGCCTCTATTGACTGTTGAGCTATTTTTGCATATGTTTTGGATCTTTTTAAAAAATATTTTTATTGGAGTATAGTTGATTTACAATGTTGTATTAATTTCAGGTGTATATCTGAGTGAATCAATTATATTTATACATGTATCCACTCTCTCTCTCTTTTTTTTTTTTTTTTGGTAGATTCTTTCCCCATATAGGACATTCCACAGTATTGAGTATGGTTCCTTCTGATATATAACAGGTTTTTATTGGTTACCATCACATACTAAAGCGTATAGGCTTCCCTGGGGTTTCCCAGATGGCGCTGCTGGTAAAGAACCCTTTTGCCAATACAGGAGACGTAAGAGACATGGGTTTGATCCCTGGGTCAGGAAGATCCCCTGGAGAAGGGCATGATAACCCACTCCAATATTCTTGCCTGGAGAATCCCAAGGACAGAGGAACTTGGACAGTCCACGGGGTCACAGAGAGTCAGACACAACTGAAGTGACTTACCACATATGTATAGGTTTCCCAGATAGTGCTAGTGGTAAAGAACCCGCCTGCCAATGCAGGAGACATGGGTTAGATCCCTGGGCTGGGAAGATCCCCTGGAGGGAGGGCATGACAACCCACTGCAGTATTCTTGCCTGGAGAATCCCATGGACAGAGGAGCCTGGTGGGCTACAGTCCATGGGGTCAAAAAAGAGTTGGACTTGACTGAAGTGACTTAGCATGCATGCAACATGTGAATATATTTAGGATCTTTAAAGATCATAGGTCTATGCTTAAAAATCTGTCACAGTTCTGTTTTTGCTTTATTCATGATGATTTTTCCTTTTCAATTTTTTAAATTGTAGTATAGTACACATAGGGCTTCCCTGGTGGCTCAGAGGGTAAAGCGTCCCATAACAGAAAATTTACCATCTCAACCACTTTTGAATGTACAGTTCAATGGTATTAAATACATTCATAACATTATATAACCACGTCCACTGTCTCAAGAACTAGCTTCCTCTTTTAAAACAGAAACTCTGTGCCACTCAAACTATAACTCCGCCTTCTCCCCTCCCCTGTCCCTGCAAGCATTCTACTTTCTATGTCTACAATTTTTACTCCTCTAAATAGCTCATATCAGTGGAATCATGCAATATCTGTCCTTTTGTGACTGGCTTATTTCACTTAGTATAGTGTCCTTAGCACAATGTACAATTTCCTTCTCCACACTTTGCTTATCCATTCATCCATTGACACACAGTTGGGTTGCTTCCACATATTAGCTATTGTGAATAATGGATGTACAGATATTTAAGACTTTGCTTTCAATTCTTAGAGATATATACCCAAAATTAGATTTGCTGAACCCTGCAGTAATTCTATTTTTAATTTTTTGAGAACAGAATACTGTATTTGACAGCAGCTGTGCCATTTTACATTCTTACCAAGAATACATAAAGATTCTAATTTCTGCGTATCCTCGTCACCACAGTATTTTCTATTTTGTGATAGAGTCCTCCTAGGGGTGTGAGATGGCATCTCATTTTGGTTTTGATTTGCATTTCCCTAGTAATTAGTGACATTGAGCATCTTTTCATGTGCTTTTGGTTATTTGCATGTCTTTTTCCTTTCTAATTGAGATGTCTTTTACTTTGTTCTCTTGACTAATGGCTCTAACTAGAATTTGCAGGACTCTGTTTATTTAGAAGTGGGGAAAGCAGCCATCTTTGCCTTTTTTCTGATCTTGGAGGGAAACCCTTCAGTCTTTCACCATTGAGTATGAATGCTACTGTAAGCTTTTCATGAAAAAAAAAAGTGAAAGTCACTCAGTCGTGTCTGACTCTTTGTGACCCCAAGGACTGTATAGTCCATGGAATTCTCCAGGCCAGAATACTGGAGTGGGTAGACTTTCCTTTCTCCAGGGGATCTTCCCAACCCAGGAATTGAACCCAGGTCGTCCGAATTATTGGCGGATTCTTTACCAGCTGAGTCACAAGGGAAGCCCAAGAATACTGGAGTGAGTAACCTATCCCTTCTCCAAGTGCTCTTCCTGACCCAGGAATCGAACCAGGGTCTCCTGCATTGCAGGAGGATTCTTTGCCAATTGAGCTATGAGGGAAGCCCCATAAGCTTTTCATATATGACCCTTATTATGTTGTTGGGCAGTGAGTTCAGTTGCTAGGAGTAGAGAGAGCAGCTTAATCTTGTCAAGGCTTATTTTTAATCCTTTGTTATTGTAATTCATGCCTAGACATTATTCTAGGAGTAGATTTGTCCTGCTACTAAGGTATAACCCCCTAGGTCTCTCTATTCCGTGCTCCAGTTTTCCAAGCTCTCTTCACCATGGCTGAGTTGCCACAACATGAAAATGTGCAGAACTACACATCACTGCCACGTTCTTGGCATACTTTCTGGTAGAATGGGAGAATTTTTGGACTGAGTAATGTGTTTCTGCCTTTGGGGCTCTTCCAGATCACAACATGTCCTGCTAGCCTACATTGTTATCTAAGGCTCTCCTAATTTCTCCTTGTACTCCCCAGACCTTGTTATCTATGGGAGGCCTGCTTCTCTCTCTGCCACCTTCAGGAAAGGATGCTGCTCTATCTTTGTTCAGCTACAAAGGGCTTGGTTTTCTTTGGAATTCCATTAATCCAGCATTATCCATGTCTAACACTTTTAGAGGATGTTATAAAAGTATAGTTTTGCTTTTCTGGGGTTTTCTTGTTACCATGTCCCAGTGTTACATGATTTTCTACATCCTACTTAAGCAGAGGTCTTCAAAACTCTCTTTTTAGGTTTTTACTTTAGTAATGGGTTTTAATCCCTGATGTAGTTGAGTAAATTACTACATGAATACAGATACATCCTCCTTATTGCCAAATTCAGACTTAAATTGAAGAAAGTAGGGAAAACCACTAGACCATTCAGGTGTGGCCTAAATCAAATCCCTTATGATTATATAGTGGAAGTGAGAAATAGATTTAAAGGACTAGATCTGATAGACAGAGTGCCTGATGAACTATGGATGGAGGTTTGTGACATTGTACAGGAGACAGGGATCAAGAAAATCCCCATGGAAAAGAAATGCAAAAAAGCAAAATGGCTGTGTGAGGAGGCCTTACAAATAGCTGTGAAAAGAAGAGAAGTGAAAAGCAAAGGAGAAAAGGAAAGATATAACCATCTGAATGCAGAGTTCCAAAGAATAGCAAAGAGAGATAAGAAAGCCTTCCTCAGCAATTAATGCAAAGAAATAGAGAAAAACAACAGAATGGGAAAGACTACAGATCTCTTTAAGAAAATTAGAGATACCAAGGGAACATTTCATGCAAAGATGGGCTCGATAAAGGACAGAAATGGTATGGACCTAACAGAAGCAGAAGATATTAAGAAGAGGTGGCAAGAATACACAGAAGAACAGCACAAAAAAGATCTTTATGACCCAGATAATCATGATGGTGTGATCACTGACCTAGAGGCAGACATCCTGGAGTGTGAAGTCAAGTGGGCCTTAGAAAGCATCACTATGAACAAAGCTAGTGGAGGTGATGGAATCCCAGTTGAGCTATTTCAAATCCTGAAAGATGATGCTGTGAAAGTGCTACACTCAATATGCCAGCAAATTTGGAAAACTCAGCAGTGGCCACAGGACTGCAAAAGGTCAGTTTTCATTCCAATCCCAAAGGAAGGCAGTGCCAAAGAATGCTCAAACTACCACACAATTGCACTCATCTCACACACTAGTAAAGTAATACTCAAAATTCTCCAAGCCAGGTTTCAGCAATACGTGAATCGTGAACTTCCAGATGTTCAAGCTGGTTTTAGAAAAGACAGAGGAACCAGACACCAAATAACCAACATCTGCTGGATCATGGAAAAAGCAAGAGAGTTCCAGAAAAACATCTATTTCTGCTTAACCGACTATGCCAAAGCCTTTGACTGTGTGGATCACAATAAACTGTGGAGAATTCTGAAAGACATGGGAATACCAGACCACCTGATCTGCCTCTTGAGAAACCTATATGCAGGTCAGGAAGCAACAGTTAGAACTGGACATGGAACAACAGACTGGTTCCAAATCGGAAAAGGAGTACGTCAAGGCTGTATATTGTCACCCTGCTTATTTAACTTCTCTGCAGAGTACATCATGAGAAATGCTGGGCTGGAAGAAGCACAAGCTGGAATCAAGTTTGCCGGGAGAAATCTCAATAACTTCAGATATGCAGATGACACCACCCTTATGGCATAAAGTGAAGAGGAACTAAAAAGCCTCTTGATGAAAGTGAAAGGGGAGAGTGAAAAAGTTGGCTTAAAGCTCAACATTCAGAAAACGAAGATCATGGCATCTGTCCCCATCACTTCATGGAAAATAGATGGGGAAATAGTGGAAACAGTGGCTGACTTTATTTTTGGGGCTCCAAAATCACTGCAGATGGTGATTGCAGCCATGAAACTTAAAGATGCTTACTCTTTGGAAGGAAAGTTATGACCAACCTAGACAGCATATTCACTTTCACTTTTATGCATTGGAGAAGGAAATGGCAACCCACTCCAGTATTCTTGCCTGGAGAATCCCAGGGACAGCGGAGCCTGGAGGGCTGCCGTCTGTGGGGTCGCACAGAGTTGGACACGATTGAAGCGACTTAGCAGCAGCAGCAGCAGGTAGCATATTCAACAGCATAGACACTACTTCGCCAACAAAGGTCCATCTAGTCAAGGCTATGGTTTTTCCAGTGGTCATATATGGATGTGAGAGTTGGACTGTGAAGAAAGCTGAGTACCAAAGAATTGATGCTTTTGAACTGTGGTGTTGGAGAAGACTCTTGCAAGTCTCTTGGACTGCAAGGAGATCCAACCAGTCCATTGTAAAGGAGATCAGTCCTGGGTGTTCTTTGGAAGGACTGATGCTAAAGCTGAAACTCCAATACTTTGGCCAACTCATGCAAAGTGTTGACTCATTGGAAAAGACCCTGATGCTGGGAGGGATTGGGAGCAGGAGGAGAAGGGGACAACAGAGGATGAGATGGCTGAATGGCATCACCAACTCGATGGACATGAGTTTGAGTGAACTCTGGGAGTTGGTGATGGACAGGGAGGCCTGGCGTGCTGTAATTCATGGGGTCGCAGAGTTGGACATGACTGAACGACTGAACTGAACTGAACTGAACAGATACATCCAAATGGAAGTGATACATTGTGGGCCACATTTATTATTTTTAAAGGATTTTTTGCCCTACTTCCAGTGTACCTACGGTGTTAAAAGTGAAGTGAAAGTGTTGGTTTTTCAGTTGTGTCCAACTCTTTGCGACCCCAAGGACTGTAGCTCGCCAGACTCCTCTGTCCATGGAATTCTCCAGGCAAGAATACTGGAGTGGGTAGCCATTCCCTTCTCCAGGGGATCTTCCCAACTCAGGGATTGAACCTGGGTCTCCTGCATTGCAGGCAGATTTTTACTGTCTGAGCCACCAGGGAAGCCTTGTATAATTTAATCTATGTCCTCTGATATGAACTGGTTATGTTATAGCCTTATCCAAAAGGAAGAGAAAGAAGGGGGGAGAAGTTTATATATGTTTTTATAGTGTATATTTCTTACCCAGTGTGTGTATAAGCACATATATTCATGCACAAGTGCACATACACGGGCAAAGATGTGTTTAAAACCCATTGAGATTCTTCAAATGGAGGATCCTTAAATATGTTAGAGAATTTTATACCCAAAGAGTTGTTTTAGGTGACACACACATTTTCTGCAATAAAAATACACAGCAATGGAAACATCCCAAAACATTGGTTTTCAAGATGCTCCAATGGATTTCTTTTGAAAAGAAGCAGTTACTTTCTCTTTAAGGAAAAAAAAAAAAACCTTTTTTTCCCCTGAAGGGTAGATTTGTGTGTGTGTGTGTGTTTCCTTTATAAAATGTTATCTTGGCTGCAGTATTGCAACAATCTTCCAATTAAGCCTGCTTGTAAAGCGCTGTCTCCAGTCTGCTCTCTGAACCGCTTTCACAATAGCTTACCTAAAATAACCTGGACCAGCACCCGCTCCCCCACCATCTCTCATTAAGAAAAACCTTCACTGATTTGCAGTTGGCTTCAGAAAGCATGCTGACATCCTTGGGTGTTAAGTTGCTTCTGTCTAACTCTTTGCGACCCCATTGACTGTAGCCCACCAGGCTCCTCTGTCCATGGGAATCTCCAGGCAAGAATACTGGAGAGGGTTGCTATGCCCTCCTCCAGGGGATCTTTCTCACCCAGGGATCTAACCCGTGTCTCTTGTGTCTAATGACTTGGCAAGAGGATTCTTTACCACTAGAGCCACCTAGGAAGCCCTGCTAACCTCCTTCGTTGTTGTTCAGTCGCTCAGTCGTGTCTGACTCTTTGCGACCCCATGGACTGCAGCACAACGGGCCTCCCTGTCCCTCACCATCTCCCGAGGTTTGCCCAATTTCATGTCCATTGCATCAATGATACCATCCAGCCCTCTCATTCTCTGGTGCCCCCTTCTCCTTCTGCCCTCAATCTTTTCCAGCATCAGGGACTTTTCCAATGAGTTGGCTGTTCTCATCAGGTAACCAAAATACTGGAGCTTCAGCTTTAACATCAGTCCTTCCAATGAGTATTCAGGGTTGATTTCCCTTGAGATTGACTGGTTTGATCTTTTTGCTGTGCAAGGGACTCTCAGGAGTCTTCTCCAGCACCACAGTTTGAAGGCATCAGTTCTTTGGTGCTCTGCCTTCTTTATGGTCCAGCTCTCACAGCCACATGACCACTGGGAAGACCACAACCTTGACTATACAGACCTTTGTTGGCAAAGAAATGTCTCTGCTTTTCAACACACTGTCTAGGTTTGTCATCACTTTCCTGGTAAGAAGCAATCATCTTCTGAAGATTTTTCTGATGACACTAACCTCCTTAGCATGTGTACAATCCTTCACAGATACTCAAGGTCATTTCCAGACGTTCCCAATTATGTACTGTAGGTTGAAGTCTTCCTTCTTTTTTGCTCCCTGGGTATGGAGCAACTTTCAGATCTCTGTATATTTGCATATACTATATTCCTTTGTCCAGAATATTCTTCTTCTTCTTTCTAGGAAGTTTCTACTTAGCCCTTCAAGACCCAGTGTAGATAGCTTTCCTGGGGAAATTGTCATGACTCTCATAAAGAGAGCTGATTTTTTCCCCCAGCTTTGCAACCATTCTTCTGATCCCATTTGATGTTGTATAATCTGCTGGCAAGACAAATCTGCTTCCCTGATTAGATAGTGAACAGCCTGAGTGGTTTAACCCATCTCTGATCCCCTGCACTTAATTAAAAGGGCCTGGGACCAGGTAGAAACTCAGTAATTGTTGCCATATTCACAAATGAAGCAGGCATATGGTGACAAAGAAAATATGTCACAGCAAATTCTTAAATGTTTTACTTAAATGTTTTCAGTTCCTTTTATGATAAAGCCAGAAGGAAATCAAATGAGGCCAGGTCATCAAAGATCAGAGAGTCCATTTTCATTCCTGGATTATTCCAGAAAGAGAAAGATGACAGTTCTAATCCTAGCCTGCAGCTGCTCTTAGCTTGAGTTGCCTTGTTTTCAGGATTACGTACAATGATGAACTGCTAGAATTCAGTAATAAGCAGTGAGATTAACTGATGACTGAGGATTAAACACACAATCTTAAGTTGAGCTAGGATAAGATATTTTATTTTCCCCAAATCTGAAGTATTATTTATGGTGTTATCAGCAGTGTAACTATGAATAATAGATTGAAATTAAGAAAAGACCATTTTCAGAGGAAGACAAGAAAAATTCTCTAGACAGTGAGACCTACTAGACTGTGAAATAGGCTTTCAAGTAAAGTGATGGAAACACAGTCCCCGGAGACATTCTAAATAAAGGGACAATGGACTCAAAAGTGCTTTGCAGAGGAGCACTAGCTACGTAGCTGAGTATGACAGCTGGAGCAGCAAGGGGCCTGGGGTTTGGGATGACAACCAACTGTGAAGGGTGGGCTGAGATCCAGGGATGCTGAGGAGGGTTTGCTAAGGAGGAGAGAAGCAAAGACAGTGTCAGTAATGGAGGAGGAACACAAGTGTCGGAATTAACATGGTACGCAGACAGGTATTTTCAGGTTTGTAGATAAGGCAGCTAGAACCAGCTCTGACAATGGGAAAAAAAGTTTGGGTGGAAACAGTCAACTAGATCAAAGAGGAGCCTAACAGATGAGAAGAGTTTATTCTTGATATGATGGGTAATGGGGAGCAGGAGCTGATCCCTGAACTGGGAATTAGCCCTGATGCCCCAGGTACAGTCTCTTTCCTTGGAAGCAGATGGGGATGGAACAGGTGTAACTTGTTTCTGGTAGCCCAGGATCTGGCAGAGAATGAGTATACAACATCTGTTGAATGAAGTAGAGGATGAATGGATAAGAGTTACATAATCAAAGCATAGTTGTAAAGAAGATTAGTTTGACTGAGGGGGGAAGCGGGGGGCAGGGCAAATGAGGAGAGAGGAGCTAGAGTCGGGACAACCATTGAGAAGCCTCACAGAGCGTATTACAGAGTCCAGCTCTCAAACACTTCTGTCCAGGTGAGAAATTCGTGCTGTGCTGTGACTCAGCTTACACACAAACCCCTATACTTGCATACACATGTGTGCCACAAAACAATACACAAAATAACAGTACTCATCACAAATGTATGATCTGGTTTGAGCTTCCCAGGTGGCATTGATGGTAAAGAACCTGCCTGCCAATGCAGGCAACAAAGGAGGCTCGGGTTTGATCCCTGGGCCAGGAAGATGCCCTGGAGGAGGAACTGGCAACCAACTCCAGTATTCTTGCCTGGGAGATCCCATGGACAGAGGAGCTTGGTGGGCTGTAGTTCATAGGGTCACAAAGAGTCGGACATGGCTTAAGCAACTTAGCATGCATGCATGATATGGTTTGAAATTATTTTTTGTATTCTGTTTCATTTCTTTTTTTTTTTTCAGTGCTGACTGGGATACACTAAACTGACTGTTTCATGACTGGCTGATGCTACTGTGTCACACCTGTGGTTTGAAAAGCTCTGATCAGGAGATAAATAATCAATTAATTATAATCAAATGAGACACAATAAGGAGAATACATTCTTGATGAACATAATAAAGTACAGCTTTTCTCAAAGTGGGGAATTTCCAGCAGCTGACCGAAGGGTCACACCATCGAAATACAACACATGTGGAGTAAAGGCACTGTTACTTCAAACAAACTGTGAAAAACGGTCCATTTGAACCTTTCAAGGCCTGTGTGGACTCTTATATGCTTCAAAATACAGAATTCAGAACACTTTTTAGGAAATTTACTAGGTACTCTTAGTATGGGAATCAGTTAAATACCTATTAGATGTTTTGATAACTCAGAATAATGCCAGCATACTGCAGAAATCTCAAAAGAAAGAGTAATTATTTTTATTTTTGGCAGAAATATATTGTGGGCCTCTAATCTAGGACAAAGTTGAATTGAATTTGAGGGTTAAATAGTAATTACACTGAGCTTTTCATATTTCAGATTTTTTTTTTCTGATGGCAATCTCTTCTTCCAATCTTTTATAGTTCCTCTGGTCCAAATCTCTTGGGTAAATATATTTAAATTGTTCTAGGTTTCTATTGCTCTTCACATTGGCAGACATAGAAAGCCATTTTGCTGTCTTAGCTTCCAAATGGGTCTATGGATCTAATTCTCCCTTCATTTCTTAATAGGTTTAGAATAATCCTCTCTGGCACTGGTTTATCTCCTGATACAATAGTAAAAGAGCATCATACTTCCCTTCATCCTTCCAACAGACAATAATATCTTCTTTTCCTTTCTTGTCCTTAATTGACATTGTTTATACTCCTAGGGACCCTTATCTGCCTTCCTGGTAGTTTTGTAAGAAAACCACCTATGTCCACACCTCATTTGTCTCAGAAAGTCCCTTGGGAAGCCTTGCTGGCAGTCACTCCATCCTTTGGAAACTTCTCTTCAGTCTTGGCTTCCTTTCTGGGTCTTAATTATGTGTTTCCTCAAATTCTTCAGCTTTCTCATAGGCCTATGGATGGCAGTGCAGTGAGGGGTTCAATTAATGGATCCTCTAAAAGAGATGACTTTTACAATCCACTGTTTGCATTTTTTAAAAGGCAAAGCAAAATGATTGTTATAAGACATGGGAAACAATGTTGGTTTACTTCACAGGCTCAGGGTGGAGAGGTTGTTCTTTGTGTGCATACCAAGTTGCTTGAGTCGTGTTTGACTCTTTGCGATTGTATGGACTGTAGCCTGCGAGGTGCCTCTGTCCATGGGTTTCTCCAGGCAAGAATATTGGAGTGGGTGGCCATGCCCTCCTCCAGGGCATCTTCCAGACCGAGGGACTGAACCCGCATCTCCTGCACTGGCAGTTGGGTTCTTTACCATGAACACCACCAGGTTGTCCTTTATCCCCCTCTTTAAGCAGCACAGGATGGAAGTGTTGAATCCTTGTGTGGCAGAACTGCAAGAGCATGGGTTTAGAGGTGGACACGTGGGTTTTCACACTGAATCTGCCACTTATAATTCACTCTGTGACTTTCACTGGCTACTTAGTCACTCTGAGC
Organism: Bison bison bison; assembly: GCF_000754665.1. Lineage (NCBI taxonomy): Eukaryota > Metazoa > Chordata > Mammalia > Artiodactyla > Bovidae > Bison > Bison bison. The sequence goes on along the minus strand of NW_011494671.1, from coordinate 317,796 downwards.
CCTGGTTTCTTCATCTGTAAAATAAGTGCAGCACTATTTACTTTAATAGAATGAAGGATTAAATGAGGCCATGTCTGTTAGGTGCCTAGTACTGTAGTGGTTCTCAAACTTGATCTCTATCATAATCACCTTTGAATTGCTAAAACGTACAGAAGCCCGAGTGCATTGAGGTAGGAGAAGATTCTTTGTCCTTTTACAAAACTCCATGTGAGGTTCTCACCAAAGCTTGAAAACCATTCATGTAGCATATGGTAGACCATCAATATGCATAAGAACTTTGCCCCATTTGCACACTCAGAATAGTTGAAAAGTTCAGTTCAGTTCAGTTCAGTTCAGTCAACTCAATCCTGTCTGACTCTTTGTGACCCCATGGACTGCAGCACGCCAGGCCTCCCTGTCCTACACCAACTCCCAGAGTTTACTCAAACTCATGTCCATTGAGTAGGTGATGCCATCCAACCATCTCATCCTCTGTCATCCCCTTCTTCTCCCACCGTCAATCTCTCCCAGCATCAGGGTCTTTTCAAATGAGTCAACTCTTGTCATCAGATGGTCAAAGTACTGGAGTTTCAGCTTCAGCATCAGTCATTCCAATGAACACTCAGGACTGATCTCTACCAGGATGGACTGGTTGGATCTCCTTGCAGTCCAAGGGACTCAAGAGTCTTCTCCAACACCACAGTTCAAAAGCATCCATTCTTCAGTGCTCAGCTTTCTTTATAGTCAACTTTCACATCCATACATGACTAATGGAAAAACCATAGCCTTGACTAGATGGACCTTTGTTGGCAAAGTAATGTCTCTGCTGTTTAATATGCTATCTAGGTTGGTCATAACTTTCCTTCCAAAGAGTAAGTGTCTTTTAATTTCATGGCTGCAATCACCATCTGAAGTGATTTTGGAGCCCAGAAAAATAAAGTCTGACACTGTTTCCACTGTTTCCCCATCTATTTCCCGTGAAGTGATGGGACGGGATGCCATGATCTTAGTTTTCTGAATGTTGAGCTTCCTTTTCCTTCCTGTGTTTGTTTATCCTGTTTCCCCATACCAAAATGTAAACTCCAAGACAGCATGGGCCATGTATTCCCTGTCATGTATGATTAAGTTGGTAATTTGTCAGAGGAAGATAAAGAATCTGCCTGCAATGCAGGAGACCCAGGTTTGATCCCTGGGTAGGGAAGATCCCCTGGAGGAGGGAATGGCTACGCACTCCAGTATTCTTGCCTGGAGAATTCCATGGACAGAGGAGCCTGGCAGGTGGCATTCCATGAAAGAGTCAGACATATCTGAGCAACAAACACTGCTACTACTACTATAGAGGAAGATTTAAAATTATTCTTTTCTCTTTTTTACTTTACACTATGAAAATTTCAAACATACATGAAAATGGGAAACAGTGTAATTATTCTTTACACCCATTACCCAGCTTCAATATAATTGATATATGGCTAGTCTTACTTTTGGGCTTACTTGGTAGCTCAGACGGTAAAGAATCTGCCTGCAATGTGGGAGACCTGAGTTCGATCTGGGTTGGGAAGATCCCATGGAGGAGGGCATGGCAACCCACTCCAGTATTCTTGCCTGAAGAATCCCCATGGACAGAGGGGCCTGGCAGGCTACAGTCCATGGGGTAGCAAAGAGCCAGACTCGACAGAGCAACTAAGCACAGCACAGCACAGTCTTACTTTATCAATACCACCTTCCCTTCCCCCCAAGTCAAAAATTTAAGGCAAACCCCAGACACATTATTTCACCTATAAATATGTCAATACATGATGTTAGAGATAAGAACACTTTCTTTGATATAACCACAGTACCATTTTAACACCTAAAGAATTAAAATTTTTTTCTTAATTTCATTTAATTGTCTGTAATTAATGGTTTGTTCAAATAAAGATCAAAGCCCACCACTGCATTTGGGTGACATGTAATTGTTTCCCTTCCTCTGTTGTTTTTCCAACTGGTATTCATTTGTCAAAAAATCTGATCATCTATTTTATAGACTTTTCTATGTACTGATCTGCATCTTGAGAAATTTGTATGCAGCTCAGGAAGCAACAGTTAGAACTGGACATGGAACAACAGACTGGTTCCAAATAGGAAAAGGAGTTTGGCAAGGCTGTATATTGTCACCCTGTTTATTTAACTTATATGCAGAGTACATCATGAGAAACCCTGGACTGAAAAAAACACAAGCTGGAATCAAGATTGCTGGGAGAAATATCAATAACCTCAGATATGCAGATGACACCACCCTTATGGCAGAAAGTGAAGAGGAACTCAAAAGCCTCTTGATGAAAGTGAAAGTGGAGAGTGAAAAAGTTGGCTTAAAGCTCAACATTCAGAAAACGAAGATCATGGCATCCGGTCCCATCACTTCATGGGAAATAGATGGGGAAACAGTGTCAGACTTTATTTTTCTGGGCTGCAAAATCACTGCAGATGGTGACTGCAGCCATGAAATTAAAAGACGCTTACTCCTTGGAAAGAAAGTTATGACCAACCTAGAGAGCATGTTCAAAAGCAGAGACATTACTTTGCCAACAAAGGTTCGTTTTCCTGTGGTCATGTATGGATGTGAGAGTTGGACTGTGAAGAAGGCTGAGCGCCAAAGAATTGATGCTTTTGAACTGTGGTGTTGGAGAAGACTCTTGAGAGTCCCTTGGACTGCAAGGAGATCCAACCAGTCCATTCTGAAGGAGATCAGCCCTGAGATTTCTTTGGAAGGAATGATGCTAAAGCTGAAACTCCAGTACTTTGGCCACCTCATGCGAAGAGTTGACTCATTGGAAAAGACTCTGATGCTGGGAGGGATTGG
>NW_011494671.1:304115-314878 GCF_000754665.1 Bison bison bison | reverse complement strand
CTCCAGTACTTTGGCCACCTCATGCGAAGAGTTGACTCATTGGAAAAGACTCTGATGCTGGGAGGGATTGGGGGCAAGAGGAGAAGGGGACGACAGAGGATGAGATGGCTGGATGGCATCACTGACTCGATGGACGTGAGTCTGAGTGAACTCCGGGAGTTGGTGATGGACAGGGAGGCTTGGCATGCTGCAATTCATGGGGTCGCAAAGAGTTGGACACGACTGAGCGACTGATCTGATCTAATCTGATATGATGTACTGGATATGATTGGCTGCATCTTTTTTATTTCATATATTTTTTAAAATGGAAACATAATTCATGTATCATAAAATTCACACTTTCAGGGTATATAACTGGGTTTTAGTATATTCACAGAGTTGTATAACTGTCAACATTATCTAATTGCAAAACTTTTTAAAACCCCAAACTGGGGAGTTCCCTGGTGTTCTATTGGATTTGGCGCTTTCCCTACTGTGTCCTGGGTTCATTCCCTGAGAGCTGAGATCCTGCAAGCCACGTGTCATGTGACAAAACAAATATACTCAAAAGCAGTCACTCTCCTTCACCCCTCCCCCAGTCTGGGAGCCACTAGTCTACTTTCTGCCTCTATATTGCATATTTTGGACATTTGCATGAAAGAAATCATACAATATGTGGTTCTTTGTGACAGACTTCTTTCACTCAACATAAATTTTCAAGATTTCTTTATGTTGTAGCATATGTCAATAATCATCCCTTGTTATGGCTGGATAATAATTAATAATTAATTTAAAAGATATTTCAAAATAAAACAACAGTTTCATTGTGTTGTAATTCTTTAATAACTGTCAAACCATTCATTCACTTATTCATTTATTTGCTTAACTAATATGTATTGAATACTTACTCTGTACCAGATATTATGCTAAGTGCTGGGGACATAGTGGTGATAAAGACAAGCAGGGCCTCCTTTCCTCTTAGGGAGTAAATGACAACTCAGATCCAAGCAGAAAATGAAAATGGGGTCCCCAGAATATCCCATTCACCACCATTCTGGACAGATAGGTGTACGTACATTGCGATAGTATCACTAGGACATGTCCTGGCTCACAGTGAGTTCTTAGGAGAAGTAGAAAGCATTTCCAAGTAGTTTCCTGTGTTCTTCTCCTTTTTCTTAGTCACTTGGTACCTCATTTCTCCAAGCATTCCAGAGTAGGCTTTCAATACCTTTGGTAGGCCCTTTTCACTTTTCCCACCTTTTCTATTCATTGTCTTCCTCCCCATTTCCTCTAAGAAAAGCACGATGGCATGTTTCCTTTAATTGATTCATTTCTTGAATGTGGAGGGCAGGATAGGATGTAGGAATACATTAAGAAAGCCACCAGGAGGGTGGTACAATTTGGGAGACTCTGGGGCTTCCCTTACTCATCAGTGTCTGATAGTTCATATTTAAACAGTCTTGCTCCAGAAAGGTGTGTACTCTGGCTGAAATGGAAATGGAAATCATATTTTTGAGTCTTATACATCCTTTCTGTATTGGGGTGAATGGGTTTATTTAATTCTTTTTGAGAGAATGGGTTTGGGGTAGGAAAGAGAAAAATTGTGAGCAGTAGATAATTGAAATTATTTGGGGAGGAGGTAGAGAAGGGAGGTGAAATTTATCACCATTACAAAAGAGAAACAAGTCAGTTTTTCAAACTGAATTCAATTGACTTTACTTTCAAACTGTATTGCTAAGTTCCTGTAAAATCTTCTCTAAACATGACACAAAAAATTAAAATTAACCTGATGATAGGTACTCAAATTTCACTGAATGTAACACTTGGGATTATATGTAACACTAGGATTATATGAACATATTTAGAATTCCTCTGTACATGTTCAGGGCCTCTTATGTATTCCTTCCTGCAAATCCTTTTCCATCTCTGTCTTAAGGGTGAGAATTCCTGGCGTTCTGAATACAGACTAGTAAAGTCAGTGGACCCAAAATCAAAATTTAAGAAGAACATGAAAAGATTTTGGAATGATCAAAGAAGCATTAAAATTTAGAGACAGATACTTGTCAGAATATGACACACTAAGATATATGTGCCCTTCTGTGTCAATTCTTGCCTCATACACATGAACCCAAATGTTTCTGTACCAGTATTCTCATTGTCCTCAACAACACCGGTCAGGTTTTAGTCATTCATTTCAGTAGGATGGTTATAATCATTTTTTTCAATTTCAACTGGTTAATTTCAATGATAGATTTTACACTCATATTAAACAATAAGGTTTTTAATATAAAAGAAATGCCTTAACCAACCCAGTCTTTAAATGAATAGCAGTTGTGTGAAATTGTGTGTGATACCATCCTGTATAAAATATGTGGACATAACAATTACAGACCATCTGTTAAACTGGCATCTTGCTTGTACAGGAATGAAATTTCAATTAAGTGTTATTATGAGGAAGTGTAAATGACAGATCCCATACGAAAGTCCATAGCCAGCAAACTGTCTAAATAAAGAGGGGGATGTCATACAGTTAATGAGTTGGATCAGGTTCCCTGATTACAGACTTTGTAAATAATGTGTTTGTTCACGAGGTCTTAAAAATGAGCACTGCTGGTAAGTGTGGCAGTTGTTTTTAAAGAGATGCCCATATGGAAGGTAAATTAGAATGGCTGTGTGACACCGTCCAGAGTCGTCTGGTTAATGTTGATTCACCACTTCAGCTGGAGAGACTGAAATTAAATCATGCATTTGATAAATGGATGATATGAAAGGAGAGGAACACAAATCATATCTCAACAGCCTCTAATAAATTCTGATTTGCTGGGAGTCATGTATCCATTGCCTGAAGACCGGTTCACAGCTCTGAGGAGCTGATGTCATGATCTAACAGGGGTTTGACTGTGGCTGAATTGTCCCAGGAGGGCGAATGTCTGACACTTTCAGCGAGTCTCAGGCCCAGGGTCTGGATTATGAATGGGAGAACAAATACGCTTGTGAGTTTTAGCAGTGAGATCTGTCTCATCACTCAACGAACAAGGTCCTCATTTCCTAATCTGTCACTGTTATTCATGTCTTTTATTGATGAAGACAGTCAAGAAAAGAGAAATCACACCAAAATTGTACTTGTTCAAGCAGTAACTTGGAGAGTTGTCAAACGAAGTCTAATTTTCATTCCCATAAAATAAGCTAAAAATAATCTCAAGCCATTTCTCTTCCATGCTCTTCTGAAAAACATAGAATTAAGTAGAGTTGTAATTCATTATAGAAGCCATAACCCACAGCTGCAGACCCTTGAAAAGTTATCCGAACTCTTCCCAGACTTTTGCTGAGTAATGTCTGTGTGATTCAGCAGCCAGACTCCTGCCCTGGACAGGACTTGCCAGAGGCATCTGCAGCCTTGGTGACCTGTCCCCTCCGGGCCCAGACTCTTCCACATTCCAAGGTTCCTGAACGGATATCCTGTCCCAGAAAGTAAAGTCTCCAGTGACTTACTGTTAATCTGCTCTTCTAGCTCTTAATGGAGAGTGGTTTTTTCTTTCCCCTTTTGAAAGAGAGGATCACTCTAGTGGCTCAGACGATAAAGCATCTGTCTGCAATGCAGAAGACCCAGGTTCAATCCCTGGGTTGGGAAGATCCCCTGGAGAAGGAAGTGGCAGCCCACTCCAGTATTCTTGCCTGGAAAATCCCACAGATCTCGGAGCCTGGTAGGCTACCGTCCATGGGGTCGCAAAGAGTCGGACATGACTTCACTTTCACTTTCACTTTGAAAGAGAAAGGGCAGATGACAAGAGCAAGGAAAGTAAGCTTTTTACGTGGATGGAGGCTAAGTGCACATTTTTTGGCGGTAAGACAGAGAAAGTAGTATGCTATATACATGGCACTCAGGCCGTGACTAGCACTGGGGTGTACCAGGAGGCAAGTGTCAAGACTGCAGGTGAGTTTCGACTACTTTTTAAGATTTTTTTTATGGTGATGTACTTTACAAAGAGTGAAATATACATATCTTACATTCAGTCATTTTTGACAAATGTCCATGTAATTCACAACCTTATCAATACATAGAACACTTCTATCACACTAGCAAATTTCCTTGTTCCCTTTTCCAATCAGTCCCTCTGCTACAACCCACCCCTTCCACGCAACCATTGACCTGATTTTGACCAACACAGGTTCATTTTTCCTATTGCAGATGATATACAGATGAAATCGTACAATTTGTGCTCTTTCGTGTGAGGGCTCATGAAGAAGGCACTCCTTCCGTGAGAGAGTTTGAAGGGTTAATCCATGTTGCATGTAGCACATATCAATCATTCACCCATTTCTATGGGTGAGAAGTGTATTCTGCTGCATAAAAATAAACCAACAGAGAGCTTGTATATTTTTCTATTAATGGACTTGCTGCTTCTAGTTTGGAACTACTATGCATATAGAAGCTATGAATATTCTCGTTTAAAATTTTCGTGGATGTTTCACTTCTGTTGGCTTAATATCTAGGAGTGGTATTACTGGGTTATGGGATAGATGTATATTTAACTTTCTAAGAAGTTTCCAGTGTTCAGTGATTGTACCATTTTGTGCTGTGCTTAGTCACTCGGTTGTGTCCGACTCTGCAATCCCATGGACTGTAGCCCACCAGGCTCTTCTACCCATGGGATTCTCCAAGCAAGAATACTGGAGTGGGTTGCCATTTCCTTCTCCAGGGGATCTTCCTGACCCAGGAATTAAACCCAAGTCTCCTGCATTGCAGGCAGGTTCTTTACCTACCAAGCTATAAAGGAAGCCCCATCAGCAGGGCAGGCTAAAACATCTTTGGCCCCTGACAGCCTCACCTCCCCTTGATAATACAGATTCTAAACCAGGAGGGGAGAGTCAAGCAGACCAGAGAGATCTCTGAGGCAACATGTGGAGTTATGGCTCAGATGTTTTGTCCGTGGGGAGAAGCAAGCGATAAAAAGAGAACTCTAAAACCCAAAGGAACTGACTTTGTTTACAGGGAGTTCCAACCTAAGGCTGCAATTTAAAACATTTCCTCTTGATTAAGAGCAATAATCTAGCTCAGGCCTGCTAGCGCAGCAGGGCTGGCATGAAATAAGCTTGGATCCAAAATCTTGGGATGGGTTGTGGAGGTTAGGGTGGCCAGAAAAACGGTGGTTTCACCTCTCTAAAATCCCAAATTGCCAAAAGAACAAAGTCTGACTCCCCTGGCTTAGCTAGCATCCTACACCTTGGTCAGAACACAGCAGAAATCCTTAGTAGAGCTGCATGCAGAGGTGCAGGTGTGCTGTAGAGGACAATCAGAAAGAAAAAGGACAAGGGCATCAACAAATTCTCTGAGGATCTAAGCTGAAGTGACCAGATTAAGGAAGGAGGAACCCTTGGAAGGATATCTTTGAGCATCTAGAGGGTGAATTGGAAGAAAGAGTGATAGTAAGATATAACCAGTTTTTCTTTTTTCATTCAAAAATACTGATTATCTATTATGTGCCATGCATTGGCTTGAAAATGTGAGTGTAGAATGATAGCCATTTCTGGTTTGAATTTATAGTTGTATGGCAAAGACTGTGTGTGATGTGCTGGAATTTTAGCTTTTGGCCAATTTGTCTAAAGATCCATTACTTTTCTTAGTGAAACTGATAGAGGTTTTTAATGTTTCAGATATAGGACATTGATAATTCTAGGTATCTCAACCCAAACTCACTTCTAAAGAACGCTAAAATTTTAGGACTGGAATATAAAAGTGTCATTAAAACCTGCATTTTATTTTTATTGCTTTTTATTCATTGTCAGGTTTTGGTAAGTAAATTTCCTTCTTCTCTCCTTTCTTTCCTTTTCTAACCCTTCCTCCCTCCTTCCTTTCCTTCCTTCCTTCCAATATTTCCCTGATATTTGGTAAAGAAAACCAGTATCGTACAGCAGTCAGCTGCCCAGAAATTCTTCAAGCCTCCGAGGCAGAAAAGGAGTGTTGACACATGCAGTGAATGAGACTGGGGACTTACTACTTGAATAATAGAGGGGGAAAGGTCATTCCTAATCATGGTTGGCAAGGAGACTCTAGAGAACCTGGGTTTAAAGCAGGTTATCACCAGGAATCTTCTCTGCCTTTCTTTCTGGACAGACAGGAGAATGTCTTTCCATAGCTGTTTGAGCCTACTGAAAGTTATAAAAGAGCCTTGTGTGAAGAGAAATGTTCCATGTAGATGAAAGCATCAATGAGCCTAGGAAATCATAAATTAATTTTGGTGAACCATTTTGAAGAGAAATATTTTTAAACGGCAAGAAAGTGAGTGAGCATGAAATAGAAAATAGTATAATAGATAACTGTGAATTGAGCTATAAAGATTTTATTTTAATTAATACACAATTGGATACAATTTAGAATGTAATGATTACTATAGGATTAGGTATTTTCTTTCCCATTCTGTATTGACTATGCAACCCAGTCTTGAATTGAAAGTGTAGATGGATTGTTTAGTCAATACCAAAAATTTGAACAAGTGTACCCAAATTGCACAGGATTTTACTGAAAAGTGCTACAGGATTGTAATTCTATGATTTTCTGCTTTTGTTCTATTGTGATGGGTTTGAGGATGTTTGCCAATATCGTCAGAAAACACTTGTAGTGGCATTGAGAGGGAGAGATTATGCTGGGATGTGAGAGGGTCATTATGCTTGAATGTGAATGTGGCAGCTGTGCTGTGCTGGGTCAGCAGGCTGCCCAACACCTGGGCTGCAAGTGCACCTGGGAGCCCTCACTCTGGAAGGATGCCCAGCAGCAGGGTTTCCACATCCCGCAGCATGTTACAGTCACCTGGGGAGCCTTTACAGCTATCAGTGCCTGGGTCCCACTCTGCACCAATTACGTAGTGTCCTGGGGACCAGGCATGGCTCTTTTCTCAGATCTGTCTGGGTTATTACAATTTAGAGAAAGAGTTGAAAACCATTGTCTTTAGGAGAAGCAGGACAGCAAATAAATTGCCTGCAGAACTGACAGTGACAAAAGAACAGAGATGAGACTAGTGGAAAGGTGGGGGCAGGAAAAAATCAATGCGAGGGAGGAGGATGTGATGGGTTTCAGACTAAGAAGCTAAAGGAGTGCTCACATTTTGTCCAAAGTGGGAAAGAGAGCTGGAGTGTTACTTTTTCCAACAGTCTGAGACACAGCAAAGGAGCTGGAATATTGTTGGAATTCCTTGAGCATAGGGGATCCCTAAGAAACTTCAAACTACTGTGGACAATGGTTCCTTCAGACAATGGTTCCTTGTTAATTTCCAAGACCAGGAACAAATCCAAAAATAAGATAAGCTCTGAAGAACCAGGATATCTCTTCCAAGTTAACAATGGCTACCAGGCAGACAGACCATGTTCTTCTTGTAGGAGGCTGTGAGGAGCCAAGTTTCGCAAGAAAACATTAGTAATAGGACAGATTCAGAGGCTACCATCTTCAAAAGGCATTTATGAATTCAACCTGGCATTCCAATTAAGGTTCAGGACACCCAGAAAAATGTAGACTGTACATAAACAATGAAGAACTTTTTAGAATTGCATGGGACTTATTTACACTAAAATTTATGCATTTTAAAAATATATATTTATTTGTCTTCATTGGGTCTTACTTGCAACACGCAGGGTCTCCATCGTGTCACGTGGGATCTTTTGTTGTGGCACACCAGTTCTCTTGATGTGGCTGTGGGCTCAGTAGTCATGGCACACAGGCTCCAGAGTGCATGGGCTTCACTAGTAGCAGCCCTCGGGCTCTCTAGTTGTGGCATATGGGTTCTCTGTTCTCGGTTCTCTGACCAGGGATCTAACTCGCAACCTGCATTGCACAGTGGGTTCTTATCCATTGGACCACCAGTTCATTTCAATGGCTCAGTTGTGGCTGACTTTGTGATCCCATGGACTGCAGCACGCCAGGCTTCCCTGTCCGTCACCAAATCCCGGAGGTGCTCAGACTCACGTTCATTGAGTCAGTGATGCCATCCAACCATCCCATCTTCTATCATCCCGTTCTCCTCCTGCCATCAATCTTTCCCAGCGTCAGTGTCTTTTCCAGTGAGTCAGTTCTTTGCATTAGGTGGCCAAAGTATTGGAGTTTCAGTTTCAGCATCAGTCCTTTCAGTGAATATTCAGGACTGATTTTCTTTAGGATTGACTGGTTTGATCTCCTTGCAAAGTCCCCAGATTTATTGTTTACTTGAAATTCATACTTAACTGGGCATCCTCTACTTTTATTTGCTAAATCTGGCAACTCTTATTCTGAGTAACTTTCTAGTAATATTTCCTAAAATGCTAGTGTGGAAGGTGGAAAATTCTAGCGTGGAATGGCTGAGTAATGGAACCAGGACCACCTGGGCACTCAGATGAATGGAGCCAGCTGAGCACAGTGGCGGTCTGATGGGAAAGACAGACTGTCCATGAGGTACAGCCCTCAGTGTTCACTGTGAACACAAGGTTCAAATGGTTTCCAGCCAAGATGCCAGGGTCTCTCCTTAAGAAGTGCTCATAAAAGCAAGGTGCTCTGTGCAGTACTGGAAGTTTCCTGGTTGGTAGTCAGTACATAGGACAGTCAACAGGCTTCCAGCTCTGGTCCCAGGGGAATACCTAATGAGCTCCAAGTAGACACGCAGAACTAGCAGTACATTGAGTCCTAGACTAGCACCTACAAGAAAGGCTAAGAGGGAAGCTTGCTTAGTGCAACTGGGCTACAGCAACATCTGTTCAAACTGGCAGCAAGCTGTACATACACACACATCCTTACCTATCTACCTATCTGTATCCATCTATCTTCCTATCTATGTATCTATGTATCATCACTGTCTCCCTATCTATCTACCTATCCTTTATCTTCTCTATCATCTATTGTCTATCTGTCTACTAACTATCATCTGTCTGTTCTTCTATCACCTAATATCTATCTATTAACAGGGTCGTGAAAGAGTCAGACTGACTGAGTGACTAAACAACATTGTCTATCTATCATCTATCTATCGTATCATATTTATATATATATAATCTATCAATTATCTATTTATCTACCTATCTTTTTAGAATATCACATTAGGAAACTGGCCAAATACTTCCTGCCTCAGACCAAAATTGCTTCTGGGGACAAAGTACATTGCTGAGCCTGCTAGTGAGGATAGCCTGGCTGCAGCCATCAGGGAGGGAATAACTGCAGAACTATGAGATGGAGACCCAGACCTAAGCTGGCAGGATCTCTATAGGGTTTGCAAGCATCTTTTCAAAGCAGACTGGATGATGACTTTGAAGGTCAGCTAAGTTAACGGCTTGATACAAAGGTAGACCAATCAATGTACTGATTGAAATTTTCTGCTCAATGAAATGTCTTGAAGAGGGTATGGGCTCCCATCTAAGGTTAACCTTTGAAATGGAGTATAATGATATTGATCATATTTGACATCATCAGCAACTTTTGATACCTTTGATCTCTGATTAGATGGTTGAAAATAAGAGGTTCACTGGAAGAATGCTCTAGAAGTGGATAAATTTGTTCTAAAGCAGTTCTTTAATAATGGCACAGTTCTGTCCTTTTAATAATTAATAAGCATTAAATGATGGTTTCTGAAGTTGAATGCTGGATACACAACCACTTCTTGAGTAAGAGTAGCAGGAACACTGGGCATTATAAGGCAGATGAAAGGATGATTTGTAAGTAGAGCAAAGATGACCTAGAATTAGGTGAGAACTCTTGAGTTCCCTTTTCTTTCTCTCCCTTTAGAACACACACCCAAAGACAAATCTACAGAGTATTTGTACCTCCTTTTATAATTGAAGGACCAGGAAAGCAGATTCTGGCAACAACAGAAAACACCTTGCTATTTTATTGTGAGTATCCATCGCTGTATAAACCAATTTAATAGGCTACCATAGCTGCCAAGTTGTCTAATCTCCAGATTTTCTCAGCATTTCCCATCTGCTCACACAATAGCCAGAAGATGTTTCCTTCCTGGATGTAGAATAGTGCTTTAAAACTGCCTGAAGGAATCTACTAACCCAAGCTGTTTTAATAAGGTTAAGTATATAAAATATTCATCTCACAGGATATACGCCCATATGCCATCATATCATTAGTCACAAACATGAACAGTTGAGCATTCTGGTCACTAACATCCATCTTTATGGCTAGAATACAAGGGACATGCATCAAGCTGTCTTATTTATCTCTGGCGGCATTTTTCATCTAGTGCACAGGGCTTTGTCCATGTTGTCATATTTTATTTGTCTATCCATCTTGTAAATGGTTGTTCCTTGTTGTCAAGCATTGCCATGTATTTAGAGGCAGATGGTCCCCTGATTCTACATAATACCCCAAACCATCTCCTTTGAGGCTTTCCTATGTTCTTAAACACTCCTACTGAACACTGAGATTCTGTTCTGTCTTTATCAAGAGCCAGGAAGGAAGTTCCTGGAATAAAAAGACCATAAACTGTTGATTGGAAGCCTCCTTCCCACTATTTCTAGATTCAAAAGTTCCAGCCCTCCTACAGTTTGGCCAATAAAAAGAAACTGCCTTCTATAAAGTGGAAAAAGAAACCTCGGGCTAAGGAAAGGACATATAGTAATTTTTCTCTCTTCTCTCCCTATTGAAAATTATCACTCAAACTTGGCACTTAATGGAGAGAGAATTGGAGAAGGGCATGGCAACCCACTTCAGTATTCTTGCCTGGAGAATCCCATGGACAGAGGAGCCTGATGGGCTACAGTCCATGGGGTCACAAAGAGTCGGACACGACTGAAGCAACTTAGCATGCACACAAGCACAG
>NW_011494671.1:302415-304015 GCF_000754665.1 Bison bison bison | reverse complement strand
AGAGAGAATAGGTGAATTAGTCATTAATATTATGTTTTCCCAGAGGCAGAATTGTTTGTACTTTCTGCTCACAATATTTTTAAGTCAGAATACATAGCAGATACATGTATAATTCAACCGCAGATATTATTATATACCTGCTTACATACATGTCTATGTATATTTCTATTTATACATATATATGTCAAAGGATACCTACTTAATATTAAAAATAATCCTCTCTGGGTGGTGTAATTACAGGTGAATTTTACTTCATCCTGTTTGCTTTTGGGTAGTTTAAAATTTTTTTATCCAAGTGCATGTTTTACTTGTGTAATAATTTTACAAATGTTAAAGCAACCCTTTCTAAACTGAATGTTCAAGGTATGTGTGAGTGTAAACGATGCATATCTGTCACAATTATATAAGCCATGGGTATCCAAAGATGCCCTCGTGTCTGTCTCTCCCATGGGAGTGCAGCTGAAGTGCCTGATGTGTCTGTCTTGCCCAAGCTTCTCGCACAGCCCTAACAAGCAATGAGGGAAGGGTGCTCTGGGGGTCAGACAGAGCCATGACAATCTTCCACTTTGATTTCCTGAGAAAATAGCAGTAGGCAGGAACATATATGCTATTAAAAAAAGAGAGTAGAAAGAAAGTGATGTTTAGTAAGTGCCTCTTGATGGCCTGGGTGTGTGATGTGTGTGTCGCTTCATTTTCCCTTCATTATCTGGCAGCATTCCTATTTTGCAGATATGGACACTGACCCAGAGTCTCTCGTGGTGACTCACTAACCTATGACAGAGCCTGAGGTTGAACTGGTCCTAAAAATTGCAGCTCTACCCACTTACCCTATTGTGTTATGCTTCCCAATTATGGAGAAGATAGGGCAGGCTCATGCGACACGGATGACTTACCAGTCACTGTGACCGCCGTCTCTCTGGTGCTTTCCTGCCATGATTTCTCTTGATGTTGGGATGTAAAAGCCCCCAAAACTCTCTACAGGGCTATATTTTCATTATCTTTTTAGTTTCAAACCCACCCAATTAATAAAATTATTTTGGACCTTTGACTGAAAATCCACGGGTATAATTTTGAGATTTTGACTTACACCATGCAGGAGATGCAAGAGATGTGGGTTCAGGCCCTGGGTTGGGAAGATCCCCTGGAGAAGGAAATGGCAACCCACTCCAGTACTCTTGCCTGGAAAGTCCCATGGACAGAGGAGCCTGGTGGGCTACAGTCCATGGGGTCGCAGAGTCGGACACAACTGAGCAACTGAGCACACAAACACAAAACTTACACAACAGTGACATTTGTTAACCAGCTTATTATTAGCGTGTAAAGAACCATCTTAGAAACATGAAAAACCTTGACATGCTCTGTTCAGAATGGCTGCCATCAAAAAGTCTGCAAACAATAAATGCTGGAGCGGGTATGGAGGAAAGGGAAGCCTCTTACACTGTTGGTGGGAATGCAAACTAGTACAGCCACTATGGAGAACGGTGTGGAGATTCCTTAAAAAACTGGAAATAGAACTGCCTTATGACCCAGCAATCCCACTGCTGGGCATACACACTGAGGAAACCAGAATTGAAAAAGACACGTGTACCCCAGTGTTCAT
>NW_011494671.1:250997-302315 GCF_000754665.1 Bison bison bison | reverse complement strand
CAGAATTGAAAAAGACACGTGTACCCCAATGTTCATCACAGCACTGTTTATAATAGCCAGGACATGGAAGCAACCTAGATGTCCATCAGCAGAGGAATGGATAAGAAAGCTGTGGTACATATACACAATGGAGTGTTACTCAGCCATTAAAAAGAATGCATTTGAATCAGTTCTAATGAGGTGGATGAAACTGGAGCCTATTATACAGAGTGAAGTAAGTCAGAAAGAAAAACACCAGTACAGCATATTAACATATATATATGGAATTTAGAAAGATGGTAATAATGACCCTATATTCAAGACAGCAAAAGAGGCACAGATGTAAAGAACAGACTTTTGGACTCTGTGGGAGGAGGAGAGGATGCAAAGATTTGAGAGAACAGCATTGAAACATGTATATTATCATATGTGAAACAGATCACCAGTCCAAGTTCAATGCATGAAACAGGGCACTCAAAGCCAATGCACTAAACCCAGAGGGATGGGATGGGGAGGGAGGTGGGAGGGGGGTTTGGGATGGGGGACACATGTACACCTGTGGCTGATTGATGTCAATGTATGGCAAAAACCACCACAATATTGTAATTAGCCTCCAATTAAATTAATTAATTATTCTTTAAAAAACTCTGACATGAGACCACTGATGACCCCTCTAAATCTCCTTCCTGACACTGATCATATGTGGAATGAATAAGTATGGGATGGATCTGTGATCTACATTCCAATCAGCCAGGTTTTTTTTGTTTTGTTTTGTTTTTTACTTGATTCACACTAATGTGAAGCTTGACTTGGAAGGTACCCCACAACCAAGCTGGTCCAACCTCCCAGGAAACTGCCTTAACAAGCCATTGCCATGGGAGCCCCATTAGTGATGGAGACAGAGGCAAGGGTGAGAACTCACCATACGTTTGGAAATCCTTCCTTATACTGACTTGCAACCTACTTTCCTGCAACCACATTCAGAGTAGATGGAAGACTCCCCATATGGTACAAAACTGTGAGTGAGTCTCTCTCTAATGTTGCCTCTTCTCCAGGTTAAACCTGTAGTTTCTTTGAACCTAATTGTTGTTCCGTCACTAAGTCATGTCCAGCTATTTGTGACCTTGTAAACTGCAGCATGCCAGGCTCCCATGTCCTTCACTATCTCCCAGAGTTTGCTCAAATTAAGAGTTTACAATGTGTTCCTCCTTGATTTTCTCTTCATTTTCACACATCCTTGTGGGGAACATATAATGGTCTCTAGACCCTTCCCCATCCTTGTCGCTGGCAAAGGATATACACTATAAGACTGATGACACTGCTTTGAACACTACCTAAATAGGACCAAACCTGCAATCCATCTCCAGCCCATCTAATTCAAGCAGAGAAGCTCAGGCTCCAGCACCTTCTCCCAACCTGTGTTCTCCAGCAAGCCCACAACACTGTCTCAGACCATGGGCAGTGACACGTGTAGGCTAGCAGCTTTCAAGATACATTTTTAAAATGAGCCAATAGGGCTAAGCCCATCATTATTTACTCTGGCAAGGCTGAAAATAGCTGCAACCAACAAATATTTTGCCCTTCATGTGGCTTCTTGCAGTGCTGCAGCTGTTGCCTCATCCAGAGAAAGTGCCAGGCCTAAGGGTAAACAGACTCTCAATTAGATCAGGGTAAGCTCCAAAAACTTGCAAGCGGGCAGAGCAATAATGCCCCCATGCTTTCTCACCAAGGACCCACAGTGTGTGCTAAGAAATAACTACGTTGGGCCTGGAGAGCTGTGCTTCCTCCCCACCATCCTTGTTTTAAAAGTGTTTTCTTGGAACTCTGTGGCCTGATAGAGTGTTTCATGACAAAGAATGCGGTACTGCCATTTCCCTTCAACCCTGCAGTACGAGCAGATGTGACCAGGGCCCTGGCATCCAGGGTGGATCTTTGGATTCATGTTTCAGCTTCAGACAAGTTTTAACAGCCATTGGTATCGACAGCAGGGGCCGATTAGCAGAAGAAAAACACTCCGTCCCTGGCCTGGCACCAAAAGCAAAACAGACATGCTCCAACCGGGAAGAGATGCAGTTTGCTGAGAAAGCTTCATGCTTGATAGGTCTCACCATGCCCCGAGGAGCCATTGTGGACATTTTCAATATGTTTCACTCTATAGTTTAAGGTTGTTATTGTACAAAATGACAAGCGTCTGCTCCCCACCAGCAAGGATCCCAGATGGTGAAGCTGGAGTTCAGTGAGCCTGTTGCCTTCTGAGTGCGGCCAGCCCTGTGACTCTTCCATCTCTCATTTCAGCCAAACTGAGGGACCTCTGTTCCTTCAAGGGCCAGAGAAAACGAGACCACAGATGGACTTGTCGGAGTGCCTGCTTTAGACTCTGCTCTTTTGGGTAGGCCCATGGCCTTGTTCTGGGTGTTCATATTTTGTTCTTTTGTTTGTTTGTTTCTTTGAACTTTGCTGTTATGCGGGTTTTGTGGTGTGTCCACTTGACCAGACTAAATTACAGGCCCAAGAATTCCTTTTCAAGTATGTGAGAGGCTGGGCTGAAGGAGACACTCTCTGCTGAGGGCTGAGGAAGGGGAGCTGCAGGATTTCTGTAGCATACACACCCTTCCCCCAGGCATTTGACCAAACATGGATCTAGGGCTATGAAGGGACTTTGAGTAGTTATTGAAGTCTTTATCAACTGACTTTAAATTAGGGAAATTACCCTAGGAGGCCCTTACTTAATCAGCTGAAGAGATTCCTCCCTTTGGACACTAGTTTCAGCCCATGCTCGTGGGCTTCCAGCTGCTCCTAATCTTCCCTTCCTGACAGCCTGCCTCAATAGACTTTAGATAGAGCTTAACCACTTCCCTGGCAGTGCAGTGATGAAGAATCCACCTGCCAGCACAGGAGAGCCTGGTTTGTTCCCTGGGTCGAGAAGATACCCTGGAATAGGAAATGGCAACCCACTCCAGTATTCTTGCCTGGAGAATTCCATGGACAGAGGAGCCTGGAGGGCTACAGTCCACGAGGTCACAAAGAGTTGGGCACAACTGAGTGCACAGCACACACACACACACACACACACACACGCACAAAACCAGCCCCAGCAATTGCAAGAGCCAGTTCCTTGTGTTAGATTCATGGATCCCTCTATCTGTCTGTCTATCCATCCATCTGTCTGACCAACATCTATCACCTATCTATCTGTCCTACAGCTTCTGCCTGTGGTTCAACCCTGGCTGATATAGCTATAAAATCCTTAAGGTCAAAAACTATGCTTAAAAAAGAAAATCACCAGAGCTCATAGCAGAATGTTCTCTAAATACCTGACACATTAAAGATGAACTCTTGGATTTTTTTAAATGAAGTGCAGTTACTGGGTGACTTGTTCATCAGACATAGATCTGCTTGATAACTCTCAGATCCATTCAATGTACCGATATTGACTGAGCACCTGTTAAAGAGAATAGGTGTGTGTTTGTGTGTGTGTGTGTTGTGTGTGTGTGTGTGTGTGTGTGTGTGTGTGTGTGTGTATACATACGTGCACATGAGACAAGAGAGAAAACCAGGTTCAACTCTGGGACTAAAGCAGACGCCAGGCCTTCTTCACTCTCCAGCGGGATTTAGTGAAGGTGACGGTAACACAGAATTGAGGTTGCTTGACCTGGTCTATCGTTATTCATCTGATGTTCGATTTATCATTCACTCAATTTTCCAGTCATTGTGGCATGAAATGCAAACCCATCCATGTGGAAATATCCATTCAATTCAAATAAATCTTAAAATATTTGACCCACTCAGGCTATCCTCCATCATTAGTCCAATTGATACGTTAGGCTATTTGCAAGTGAGGGAATTATATAGCATATTTAAAAATACTGAGAGAAGAGGTTGTCTATCAGGAATGTGTTTGAAATAGCAAAGGAAAGAGGCTGATGTGTCCCATGGAGATTGAAGAAGGAAGCCTAAATTTAAGAGGAAGGCTGACAAAATGGCCAGGTAGTCATCCAATGGAATCTCAGGAGTTCATGCACCAAGCCTAGAATGGCAGCAGGACTGGGTGACTTTCCACTTTCCAAGAAGATCCCTGGGCTGCTGGACAGGGGCACTGGGGGATGTCTCTGGGTCTCATTTCCCCACATACGAAATGGGAGGGCTTGCCCTTTGCTTTATGATGCTAACCACACACAGGGTCATTTTTCCTAGACCAGTAAGATGATGTTGGCGAATGCTTTAGCCTCTTATGAACAGAAGCAATGCACAGATCTGAGCATGGATTAACAACCACAGGAAGCTGATCCTTGCTTTTAAACAAGATCAGGCGCATTCAGGGTGTTAGGGTGTAGACAGAAACTTGATTTTCAGACCCAATTTCACTGACTCATTGAATATTATGACATAACTGCTGGCTCCCAGTCATAAGATGCTGATCCCAGTTAACACAGCATCATAAGCTCATTTTCCATTATGATGTGATCTTGGAAATGCGTTTTTAATGATTATTTTTACAAGGCATCCAAAGATGGTTAGCCTATCACATTGGCCCATGAGATGAGCAATCCCAGACTGGCACGATGACGATGATGATAATTACTTTTGTGCTGAAGGAGATAGTACCTTCTGCACCAACTAGAAATGATTTCAACAAGAAATTCTTTTGACTGTATTTAAGAGCAAAGTTGTTTTTTCCTCCCTTCCTCCTCTCCTATCTTAAACTAGAATCATTAACTATCCAGAGAAGGCCTCCTCCACACCACATTAATAGCTCGATCCTCAAATGATTTCTCTCCAGACTGGAGGGCATAAGGTCCTGCCTGTTGAGGAGCCTCCCTGGACCTTACCCTGGAGGCATGACCCTCCCTGTTCAGTTGGAGGTGGGAGCTGTAAGCTGAGGAGCTGGTCTCAGCTCTGGCATCTCTACGGAAATGTAGAGGTGATGGTACATCCTCCCACATGAGACAAGATGGTTCATTCATTTCTCATCCCTCTGTTCCTTTGATGGCTCTGGAAGGAATGGAGGGGTGAGAGAGCAGATGTGCCCCGGGGCTGCAGGCGTGTCCATGGCCGTCCCTTGGAAGACAGCACAGTGGGGAAAGGCCAAGGGGGATTGAGGGCTAGGCTGTGCCTCCCTGCGCCACTGCAGTGACCGTTTCTGAAAACTAGCAGCTGTCTGCGGACAAGGCTTGAAATGTCAAGGTGCTGATGTCACGATTCAGGGACAGCGGAAGGAGGAGAATTGCAGTGACTGCTTGAGAAGTTTAATCCATAGAGTGCAAACAAGCAGACTGTGGGCTGGACAGGACCCATGAATGGGTTTTGGTTTTTCCCCACAAAGCTGGACCACATTGTGTCTTTAAAACTATTCCGTTGTACATCCTGATTTCAAAACAGATTTCACACAACATTTGAAAATTCCATCTTCTTGAAGAGTCAGAATGCCTGGTCCCCCAGAAGCACCATCCTTCCAAGCAGTAACCCACAGGGGCCCCTTCCCATGGGGCCAAGCTTCTCCAGGGGCATAAATCCCACTGCTTTCGGTTGTCTCCCCAAAATGGAGCCCAAGGGTGATCACGCATGTCATCATACATATTTAATATGCAAACACAATGCAGAAAGAACGCAACTTAAGGAGCTTTTGTGAAACAAATTGGACATTTCTACCCATGATAAATAACATAAAGAATGATGAATGATGTAAATCTCCCCCATTTGTATTACCTCCTTGGCTTTGTTGGTATTGGCCTTTGTGAGGCATGTCTTTAGTTAGTTTTGGGGAACTCGTAGAGCTTTTGGGGGAGGGCAGGTCTCTGGCCTCAGAAAAAAAGGGTTTCTGGAAGGGAGGAGGAGGTAGGGTGACCAACTACGCAGGCTTCCCCAGTTTGGAGGGGTTTCTTGAGATGTGGAACATTCAGTGCTAAAACCAAGAAACTTCCAAGTCAACTGAAAGATCAGTCACCCAAAAGAGGAGGCTCAGCAGAGGTGGCCTAGGGATATCCAAATAAGCCCCAACTTCCTCACAGCCTCACCAGAGATAACCCTGGGCAGCCACCCTGTCACTCTCCTTCCAAGAAATGCTGGTTCCCCGGGACCCCAGGATCTCATTCATCCCTGAGGACTGTACACCAGGAATACGGATGGGCCTTCTCCCCTCTGTGTGGGTTTTGACTTGGCATTCCTTTGAGAAACTCCCAAACTCCTGGTCGATTTAGTCTGCCTCAAGCCGAGAACCTCATCCGAGCCTCTCTTTGAGATGGAGAAAGAGTGGCTGGGAGTGATTCGATGGGCACCTGGGGCCCTGGAGAGGGCAGCGATGACAGAGAAGAAAGTCACTTGGCCTGGTTTCCCCTGCTTTCCAGTACAGATCGCTCTGCCAGAATATCCCCTCAAGTCATCTTTTTTTTTTTTTTTAATGGAGTACAATTGCTTTACAATATTGCATTACGTTCTGTTGTACACGAAGTGAATCAGCTGTATGTACACATACGTCCCCTCTTTTCTGGATTTCCTTCCCATCTAGGTCACCACAGAGCACTGAGTAGAGCTCCCTGAGACATACAGTAGGTTCTCATTAGTTATCTATTTTATTCATAGTAGATACAGGAAACTCAAGTTCGATCCCTGTGTTGGGAAGATCTCCTGGAGAAGGAAATGGCAACCCACTCCAGTATTCTGGCCTGGGAAATCCCAAGGACAGAGGAGCCTGGAAGGCCACAGTCCATGGGGTTGAAAAGAGTCGGACACGACTGAGCATACACGCACACCAATGTAAATGCATCAGCCTCCACCTCCCAATTCATCCCGCCCCCACTACCCTCGGTGTCCATACATGTGTCCTCTACGTTTGTGTCTCTATTTCTGCTTTGCAAATAAGATTGTCTATACCACTTTTCTAGATTCCACATATCTGCATTAATATATACTTGTTTTTCTCTTCCTGACTTACCCCTGAAGTCATCTTTAAGAGAAAGTTACTAATTCTTCCTGTCAGAAGCAGATCTGTAGAATGGCCTCTTTTCGGGTCCTTTTCCTCCATAGGCTGAGTGTCCCCCAGCTTCCTCCTGCCAGCCCCCATGCTTCTCAGTTCAGCACAGCGCGTTCCTCCCTCAAGAGTCATTTCTCATCCAGCCCTGCCTGACCTGCCCACCACCGTGAGCCCTGCCTCCCCAGGGGACCCCTGCATCCCCATGACCCAGCTCTGTGTGTGCATGCAATTCAGATTTCACTGGTTTGGAATTCCTGAGAATTCCATCTGGGCTGAGCCAAGTTTTACTGTGACATATTTTATGAGGAAAGGTTTTCACAAAACAAATGAATACTGACAACAAAATTACAAGGATGTTCGGTTTAATAAAGGGGATAATCTGCCAAGATGCTATCCCCGCTTTGGGGTCTGGTTTGAGCCCCTGGACAGATGGAGTGTCTGGTCCACGAATTATGCTGGTTCCCCTGCTCTCTTCTCTTCTTGAAACTTTCCCTCGCCATCCCCGGAGCTGACCCCACGCCCTCTCCCTCCTCAGAGCCTCAGGGCACTTCTGCAACTGTAACTTCTTCCCCTGCGTTCATCACTTCTCTAGCCAATTCTCTTTAGAGAGTTCTGTGATTCAGACAGCTCTTTTTTAAAAAAGCTTTTATTAGAGCATAGTTACTTTGTGATGTTTGTTTCTGCTGTACAGGAAAGCGAATCAACTACACATATACATATGTCCCCTCCCTTTAGGATTTCCTTGCCATTTAGGTCATCAAGACCATTGAGTAGAGTTCCCTGTGCTATATAGTCAGTTCTCATTAGCTATCTATTTTGTGTGCGTGCTAAGTCGCTTCAGTCACGTCTGACTCTGTGACCCTATGGACTGTAACCTGCCAGGCTTCTCAGTCCATGGGATCCTCCAGGGAAGAATATTGGAGTGGGTTGCCATGCCTGCCTCAGATCTATTTTATACATGGTGTCATAATGTATGTATGTCAATCTCAATCTTGCAATTCATCCCACCCCCTTCCCCTTTGTCATCCATTAAGTTTATTATCTGCCTCTGTAGTCAGACAGCTCTTGCGTTGCCACTCCTGACATCTTGACCTCATCCTCCTCGGGGCCCTTGCCACTGTTCTGACCAGTCACCGTGCAACCATGAGCTCTGCGTGTGCTCTGACCAACTCCATGTGGCACAGTCCTACATGCCTCTTCTTGCCCATGCCCTGTGTCCATGCCCAGTTGGTGCTGCCACATAAGATGTTACACAGCCCACCAGGTGCCCACACCTGCCCAGCCCAAAGTGTGGGAGCGTTAACACCAATGGAGAAAATTAAGCCCCATAGGACACACGAGCCAGAGGATAAATTCTCCCTTCCTCTGTGCACACGTGTGCATGTGGGCTCAGTCATGTCCAACTCTTTGCAACCTCATGGACTGTAGCCTGCCAGGCTCCTCTGTCCATGGGATTTTCCAGGCAAGAATACTGGAGTGGGTTGCTGCTTCCTGTTCCAGGGGATCTTCCTGACACAGGGATCGAACCCGTGTCTCTTGAGTCTCCTGCATTGGCCAGAGGATTCTTTTACCACTGTGCCACCTGCGAAATCCCTCCCTTCCTCTATTTTGGAGCAGTTACCCTGAAACATCTACTTTTACATCTTGAGGGAACATGGCCCCACATGACAAGCACTCACTCAGTGGAGGCTGATGGGCCATACATCCTGGATGGCTCTCCATCCTTTGCCACCTCACACCTCTTTCCTTGTTCCCTGGGAGTATAATGCCTAATGAATCAGTGACCTATTAACTCGGGCCTCAGGCAGTGTTTCTGAAGAACCCAGGCTAAGACACCGTCTATCTGTCATATTCTCCTCCCTGTCACGTCCTGCCTACCCTGCTTTCGAGTGTCTTGGAGCCAAGCCAAGGTGGAGACTTGGAGGTGAGTCCAGTCAGCGAGGAGTGGGTGCGGTCTGGTGGTTCTTAGCTCAGGAGGAGGAATTGCGAGAGCAGCACAGAGAGTCCCAGAGCTGACTGTGGTGTTAGCTGATCTCTTCCAAAGGGTGCTTGTTTTTGTTTTCTCTGTTGACCTGAAATGATTCTCATTTTACATTGTTTTACATTAATGCTTCATTGTATACGGTTTTTCATCCTTGCTGAGAAAATAGTGCACATAAATTTTATTTCCCAACATGTGCATTGTTCATGCACTTTTCTTTTTTTTGTAAGAGCTTAAAGATTACAAAGTGCAGAGTCCTCGGAGAATCAGCTGAGGGCCTGCGCCAAGAGACAACTGCAATCTGCCTTGTCATCCAGCTTCTGATGAGAAAACACATCATCTTTTATTTTCCTTAAGCCAGGTAGGCTTGGAGTTTTCTAGCACCTGCAACAGAACGAGTCCTAATTGCTACTCAGAATCTGTGGCAGCAATTTGCTACTAGTCGGTAAACTTAAAAGTAATACAATGCTTCCTTTAAAATATTTAATAATTCTGGTTGTTCAAATAGGATACACCCCCAAATAGTCTTTAAAAAGGTTATGTATTGTTCCTTAAAAGAACTAAAAATAGAGTTACCATAGAAATCAGTAGCGTTAGTCATTTAGTCATGTCCGATTCTTTTCGACCCCATGGACTGTAGCCCACTAGGCTTCCCATCCCTTCACTGTTTCCCGGAGTTTGCTCAAACTCATGTCCACTGAATCAGTGATGCCGTCCAACCTTTTCATCCTCTGTTGTCTCTGTCCCCTCCTGCCTTCAGTCTTTCCCAGCATGAGGGTCTTTTCCAATGAACTGGCTCCTTGCATCAGGTGGCCAAAATATTGCAGCTTCAGCATCAGCCCTTCCAGTGAATACTCAGTGTTGATTTCCTTTAGTATTGACTGGTTTGATCTCCTTGTTGTTCAGGGGACTATCAAGAGTCTTCTCCAGCACTGCAGTTTGAAAGAATCAATTCTTTGGTGCTCAGTCTTCTTTATGGTCCAATTCTCACATCCCCACACACCTACTGGAAAAACCATAGCTTTGGCTATATGCACCTTTGTCGGCAAAGTGATGTCTCTGCTTTTTAATATGCTGTCTAGGTTGGTCGTAGCTTTTCTTCCAGTGCCTTTATATAATAATGATTTCTGTTGCATGTCCTGTTGCATGTGTGTGTCTGTAATTTAGGGACCTGAGTTGTTGGCAGTCAGGAGCTTGTCCTCTATCTCCAGCTCCGTGTCCTAAGCACTCAGGGAGCACTACTGACTTATCATGGGGAGACTTTAGAATGGTTTGAGGACAGTTGGGGCTCTAGACACAGAGTTCTGCACTCCACCTCTGAGTGTCAAGGAGCTTACCAGTCGAACAACAGCTAGAAAGAGATTTTTATTTAATCCCAGCGAACCTTCTCCTAATTCAACACAGAATTTGAGAGAAGAAATATCAGAAACAAGAGAAGAAACGGGGGATGGGGGAGCTGTCTGTGGGGTCATGTTTGTCGGTCTGAGAGGGGCCCTCGGCGTGGGCTGCACTGGGTGACATCACCTCTAGGTGGCGCTGGCACCTCCTGCCTGGATGCGGGGTCGCTGGTGGCCTGGTTGGGAAGCTTGTGAGGAGCCAGGCACTGGGATTTACCTGTTTTCCGTTCTAAAAATGTCACTGGGGGGAAGCTTTCAAATGACACTGTAGCAGTCACTCACTTCTCAGTTCAGTTTAGTCGCTCAGTCGTGTCCAACTCTTTGCGACCCCATGAATCGCAGCACGCTAGGCCTCCCTGTCCATCACCATCTCCCGGAATTCACTCAGACTCACGTCCATCGAGTGAATGCCATCCAGCCATCTCCTCCTCTGTCGTCCCCTTCTCCTCCTGCCCTCTATCCCTCCCAGCATCAGAGTCTTTTCCAATGAGTCATTCACGTCTGCTCATCACCAAATCCTGACCGTAGATTTTGTTACATTGTGGTAAAATAAAACCGACACACCATTTCCCATCCTAAGGTAAGTGCACGGTTCAGCGGTATTTAGTACATTCACATCCTTGTGTAACCGTCACCCCCATGCACCCCAGAACCTTGACATCTTCCCAAACTGAAATTGTCCCCATTAAACAACAAGCTCTCCCCCCAGGCCCCTCCCCAGCCCCTGGCAACAACCCTTCTACTTCCCATCTCTATGAAGCTGACTCCTCTGGGAACCTCATGTACGTGAGAATCATATATTTGTCCTTTTGTGTCTCACGCATTCACTTGGAGTAAGATCTTCAAGCTTTATCCATGATGTAGCAAGTACTAGAATTTCCCTCCTTTTTAAGGCTGAATAAGTCACAGGATTTTGAAGATGAAAATTCTAAAAATGTTCCTTCTTTGCTAAGAGGAAAACTAACTGAAAACCAATGGGTTTTCAATTCCAGTATCGGCTGACTGGGACCCTCAGTGGCTGCTGCCTGGGTGCCCACAAGGAGTCACTGGGGGAGCCAGTCTCCATGCTGGCCTTTTGGTACAGACTCATGCAACTAGAACCTCCTCCAGCCCTCACAGGTCTGTGTCATGTGCCTGCTCAGAAACCAATGACTAGAGAAATGGAGGCTTTGGCCCCAACACCAGTATTCTTTATACTTTAATTTTATACTTTATACTTTAATTCTGACAAAAGCTACTGCTGAAACTCCACTTTGCTGATCCTGGGAGGTCATTGCCAGAAACTTTAAAATCTGCCTGTCTCAAGACCATCGTGTGATCTCAATTCCAAAGAATATCTTAACCAAGATGGCTCTTTCTGTCAATATTTATTTATGAATAAATGACTGTGAAGGGCCTCAACCACAGGCAAGACGGAAAGCCCCCTTCATCGGGGAAACTCTAACCGCTGGACTTACAATGGACTTCATTTTATACCCACTTTCTAATGACGCAGAATGAATGTACTGAGTGGACATGGATTCACAAGGTGGCCAACCATTTCCTTGCACGACAATCTGACTGCAGCTTCTGCCCATGCATGTTTCTCTCCAGACTCTCTAGTCTCTAACTGTTTTTGACTCCACGCTTCTTCTGGCCATGTCGCCTGGTTGCTGTTGTTCTTCAGTCACTAAGTCGTGTCCGACTCTTTGTGGCCCCATGGACTGCAGCACATCAGGCTTCCCTGTCCTTCACTGTCTCCCTGAGTTTGCTGAGACTCATGTCCATTGAGTCAGTGATTCCATCCGACCATCTCATCCTCTGTCACCCCCTTCTCCTCTTGCCCTCAATCTTTCCCAGCATCAGGGTCTTTTCCAAAGAGTCAGCTCTTCACATCAGGTGGCCAAAGTATTGGAGTTTCAGCTTCATATTCAGTCCTTCCAGTGAATATTCAGGGTTGATTTCTTTTAGGATTGCCTGGTTTGATCTCAAGAGTTTTCTCTAGGACCACAGTTGGAAAATATCAGCTAGTAATGGCAACCAATTCCTACATGTTTGATCTCCAGGCTGCTTAGATAGACGTGTGGGCCGTCTTCACTAGATACTCTGGCAAATGGCAAGCCACAAAGAAACATCCTAATTGGTCCCTAAAAAAACCCCTGCCTTACCTCTTTGCTCACCTCAGTTAGTCTCAGCCTAAGCTTCCCATGACCCCCACCAACACCTGGACTTAACCCATACCACCCTTCTCAAGCCCCCTGACCTCTGTTCTGAGCCCCGAGGAACTCAGTCCTCGGTCAAATCCTCTGTATGGGACTGCTTCCTGGAAAGCTCTCTCCCTTCTCACTTCGGTGGAAACACGGCTGTCCACAGAGGACGCTGCATCCGCTGTAGCCTCTTATGTGGTGCCTGCTGTTTGTTTTTCCACACCCCGTGTGCTTGGGCCCAGAGTAAAATAAGTGCTCTCCTGCTCTTCATTGCCACTTCTAGGACGTTGCTTCTCCACCCTCCGAAACAAAAGCAAACCAACAAAACAATAAAGCAATCCAGCTCCTTCAAAGAACGTGCTATCTGACTATTCTGCCTTCCACTGCCCCTCCTTTCTGTGGTCATTCACCCACTTGCAGTCATGCAGCCTTATTCACAACTGACTTTACACCTGACCCACTAATTCCTGTCTGCTTCCTGGCAACTTCCACATACACACTGATAACCACCCCCACCCTGGCCTCCTCTACCCTCACCCTCTCAGATCCTCCATCTTCTCCTGCCCCAGCCCAGCCTCTCACCTCAAGGTCACGTCCTACCTTGTCATCACCAAAACAACATCGGCTCTAACTTCTTGATTTCCACCATCCCAGTCTCTGACCACAGCTTCCCATCTTTGGGGCTTACCTGCCCAAGCTTCCCATTCCAACACTTCCATGGTAGGACCTCTGATCAGGAGGGCCACCAGCTTTCTCCTCCCCTCTGCCTTCCCCTCCCCCTAGTATCCTCACTTCCTTCCTGTCTAGCTTAGATTCTATGACCTGTTGTTATTACCACAACTCCCTTAACCATTCTCTTCCTGTATCTCATTCATCAGGGAAACCCCCAGATATAGTCAAATCCAACTCCCTACCTACTGCACACCTGCATCTGAGCAGCTGACTATAGATGCAGAGAAACACACAGCCATGCTGAGGGGTCTTCCTTTAATGATGTGACCATAGAGCTCCAGAGGCCCACAGCCTGACTCATGACCCCATGACACTCCCCTGGCAACATGACTCCTCCTCTCACTGGAGATCTTGCTTCTTATTTCAGTAGAAAAGTACAAGCTCACAGGAGCTGTCATCCACCCAGCACCAGATCCATCTGTATCCTGTGGTCCTATCTTCTGTCTTCCTGCTGTTGCAATGGACCATAATGATAAGAAGACAGAGAACTAACATTTTATTGAGTGCTTACTATTCCAAGCGTGATTCTAAGTGCATTACACGGGTCAATGCACTTAACCCTCATCGAAATCCTGTGTGAAGGATACATTATCCTTTTTATTTTGCAGATAAGGAAATGGAGCCACAGGAAGGGCAAATTGTGTAGGGGTTTTTGTTGTTGTTGTTTTTGCCTAGCCACATGGCTTTCAGGATCTCAGTTCCCAGACCAGGGATTGAAACCAAGCCACAGCAATGAAAGCCTGGAATCCTAAGCCCTAGGCCACCAGGGAACTCCCAAACTATGTGTGCTTTTACCTAAGAAACCACTCTTCATTTGTCCCTTAAATTTTTGTCTTCTCACCTCCCCAAGGATAATGCTTTTAGCCCTAACCCTTAACTTGTGTCTTCCCATGGCTTACTCTCTGCTAGATCATTCCCATTAGTATGCAACCTTGTTGAAATATACCTTACATCTTGGGTAAAAATATGCCTCTGTCTTCCAGTTACTGGTCCATTTCTCTGCTCCCCAGGATGGCTAATTTCCTTGAGAAATCCACCTCTCTCCTGAACGTTCTTGTCAGACCACCATACCCATCGTCCACTGAAACCCTGACATCAAGATTGCCAATGATCACCGCATCCTATCTTTCTCACTTCTCAACAACCAACCCCTCCAAAAGCTTTGATCCTGAGGGATGGCTTTCTCTTGGTTCTCTTCTCACTGTTCTGACTGCAGCTTCTGAGACCCTTTTGTAGGCTTCTCACCTCCCCAACCTAGAAATACCAGACAGTCTTATAGCCTTCTTTCTTTTCTTCCTACATGCGTGTGTGCTCAGTCGCTTCAGTCTTGTCTCTTTGCAACCCCATGGACTATAGCTCCCAGGCTCCTCTGTCCAAGGGATTCTCCAGGCAAGAATACTGGAGTAGGTTGCCATTTCCTTCTCCAGAGGATCTTCCCGTTCCAGGGATCGAATCTGCGTCTCCTGCATTTAATGCACTGAAGGCAGATTCTTTACCCACTGCACTCACCCTCTAGATAATCTGTGTACTGGATTTTCCTGTCAGCACCCAAAGCGGCATCACTGTCTTTCTCAAAGACACTGACCCTCTCAAAGAGACCCTCTTTGAGAGGGTCAGTGTCTTTCCCTCTTCAGCTCCCTCGGTGTTGCAGAGACACTTGGTATTTTGCCAGTTCTTCCTGAGCTTCATCTACCCAGAGCTTTGCCCAGTAGCAGTCTCGCCAGCATAATAACAGTGATCAAAAGGAGGCAAATTTGAAGTCTGAGTCACTCTAGAAAGCTCAGATGTCTGGGTTAACATGGAGTTGGGTCTTCTCACTAGGGGTTACATGTTGACTTTCCTCCTGTCCCCTAGTTGTCTGAGATCTGTCCCTAAATAGCCAATCATTCTGGTGCTAAGACCCTAGCTTAAATTTTGGTCTTACTTTATTTTTTTCCCCAAACGTTAAACTTCTTATTTTGTTTTGGGGTATACTCGATTAACAATGTTGTGGTAGTTTCAGATGAACAGGGAAGGGACTCAGCATAGATACGCATGTATGGGCTTCCCAGGGGGCTCAGTGGCGAAGAAATTGCCTGCCAAATAGGAGACTTAGGTTTGCTCCCTGGTTGGGGAAGATCCCCTGGAGAAAGAAATGGTCTCGCTTTAAATATCTGCTTTTACATCTGTTTTGATGGCCAGCAAATGGCCCATTAGTAGCACTAGAGTTTCATTTTAAAGCTTTATCTGGTCATTACATCTGCTCCTGCAGATCAACCAGGGACCCACAAGGTCCTTCAGAGCCCTCCATCTCTCCCTACTTCCACCCACTCTCCCTAGCTGGTCACCTGGCTGTGAGTCATCACACAGTTCCTGGAGTCATGCCTTGTCCATAATAAACACTCAAGAAACATTAGGTGAATCGAATTAACCAGACAGTATTTCAGTCACCATCCACAGTTGCAGGGAAAGAAACACTCTAGTAAAACAACAGTTTACCATTTCGCATGACTCTGTGGGTTGGCTGGGCAGTTCTCTGTGATGGTGCATTTCTGCCGAGGTGCTGGGATGGCTAGGCAGGCACGGCCACACCTCATCATTAATCTCCTGGGAGCCAAGCTGGGACTGTGGCCATGGACTGTGGTTTTCTCTCCCCTTGACTACTGAGCTTCCTTAAAGCAGAATGGCTAAATTCAAAGTTCTGCTTGTCATATGCTATCTGAGGCCGTGCTGGCCAATGCTAGTCACTTAGCTAAGTCCAGACGGTATTGGGAGACTCCACAAGATAGCTGGGAGGTCTCTTCACTGGAGACTCCCCAGATGGTACCCCTTGATCGCTGTGGAGGCACTCATTCTCCAACATGTCCCTCATTCCAGGTCACTGAAGAGCGGTCATCAGATTAGCAGACACCATTCATGTCAGCACACACCTTGGCTCCATCATCAGTAGCCTCGTCTGGGTGAAATACACAGCCACCTTCCCATTTAGCTCAATAGCCATGAACCATCACATTTACACGGTCCTCTGAGGAACCCCCAAATCTCCATCTACTCACCCTCATTTTTATGCCCATGGAGGTCAGGAAGGAGGCTGTTCCTCTGCCCTGTTTTACAAATGGAGTTTAGACCATCACTGGGGGGTATCTCTATTCCACTGTTAGGCAAAAAAGAGTTGTCATCTTTCTTAATCTCTCTTAGTATGTGGACTGTCAGTTACTGACAAACTGCCAATAAGAGGGGTGGAATAAACTTAGGGGAAAACACTAAAAACTAATGTACTCTTAGTACTAAGACTATTTTGGAATTAAAGGACATACAATCTAATATGGCTTCCCTGGTGACTCAGACAGTAAAGAATCTGCCTACAATGCAGGAGACCCAGGTTTGATCCCTGGGCTGGGATCTATGAGCTGGGCCACCAGCTAGTATGCAAGTAGATGGAGCACCAGTGTATCTAACATCTTCTCATTTAGCTCTGAAGCCAGCTCCAGCAAAAAAGCACCCAAGTGCTCCCTCTGGGTTTTTATTTCACAAGGGGCAGACAAGGTCCCATCCATGATGACAGAAATGTTGTTTTCCCCAAGAAAAACTAGACTGTGCTCTCTCCCAGAGAGGAAGAATGCTTGTCTGGTTCTGTGTGCATCTCCTTAGACTCAGGAGGAGAGCAGCTTCTAGTCTTGCTGGTCAGGAAGCAGATACAAAAGTGGTCCCTTTCCTCCAGACACTGGGACTCCCTCGAGTCCTCTTCCTTGCCCCTCTTTCCCACTGCAGGACACACTAGGGGAAACGAGAATTGTGGGCATCAAACTGGAGGTCCCAGGGTGAGGAGGGCACTTCAGAATCTCCTTCTCCTTTGGGAAAGAGTGGAATTTCCTGAGGGAGAGGCTGAAGGCATCAGGCTGAGCTATGGAAGGACAGAGCTGTAGAAAAAGCAAGTGATGTTGAGGAGAGAGAGAGAGAGAGAGCCATGAGAAGCACCCTCTTTTCCAAACCTGCTGGGTGTGGGACCCTCCTCTCCTACAGTGCAAGAGGACACCTATGTTGGATCAAGTCATAACATCTGCTTGGAGATCTGACTGTCTCTTTGGCAGAAAATGTTGAGTTCCCACCACCACAGTGGCTGGGTGTGGAGATCAGGGTGTACTGGGGAGAACAGGGCTGTGCCAGGGAGACTAGGAAAGCTGGGGGGTACCCAGAAAAGGAAGGGCAAAATCATATTCCTCTCCTAGATAAGATTCCAGGGTGCTGGGGGCTACTTAATTCCAGGAACCCATATAAATGCCATCATGCAAATTTAGAAAAAGATGTTCAGAATGGGAAGGTCACAGATATCTGGGCCGATGACAGCTCTAGAAGTGGAGGGGCAGGCAGGAGCCCAACTACTCTTTCCCTTAATGGAGCAACTAGTGTAACCCCGCCTCCTGATTGTTCCCCGTATATGACAAGGTAAACACCGGAGTCAGAAAATGAGGGAATTTGTCATAACCTGGTTATAAGAATCTTAGTTACATTCTTGAGAGCTTCCTGCAGATCACGCCCTGAACTAGTACTTCCCTTTTGCTGCCTCCTTCAACCCTCCCCAGAAGCATGTTGTCCACATCATCTGCTCCTCTGCAAAGGAGGCTTCTGAGGCGTCTAGAGTTGTGACCTGTCCCAGAACAAACAGCTGGTAACCAGCAGAGCCCCTGCTTACCAGCTTTTCTCTCTGGACCTCAGCCAGCTGTCTGTCTCCCTACTTAATGTTTGGAAGACTGGCTCCTCTGACCAAATTGGTGCAAAAGGTTTTGTCTGTTTTCTGTTATTTTTATTTTATTTCACCAGTTCTCATCAAACTGCCCGCAGATTCGGGTAAGGTCAGGGTCCCAGGAAGTGGTGGATCAGAAAAGTTCTGCCTCCCAAGCCTGGGCTCCTCTTACAGCATCATCCCTAGGTTTGTCTGCTCCTGCCCGAATCTGGTGAACTTAGCCAACGCCACCCATCTGGTGTTCCTGGTGGGACAGAGCTTGATCCAGGATGCCTCGTGTCAGCTGGACACTCAGGGCATCATGGCTCCAGGGACCCTGCAGACAGACCCCATCTACTTTTCTGCTCCTCCATTCGAGTGAAAACTTGCAGTGACCAATCTCAAGTACAGCTAGCTGCTCCTTTCATATCCTCCCCAACAAAAAAATAGTCATGGAGCCATTCCATTTTATAGTCTCTCATCTTCACTCTTGAATCCCCTCTGTGTGTATGTGCGTTTAGTTTTAGTTAATATTTTATTTTTATCAGTTTTGATCATTAACATTGTGATTTATCAAATATGCAGTCTTCAACGTTTGAGAACTCTATAAATATGTATTATTTGGTCTTTATTAAATTAAAGCTCTTGGGAAATTTCCCACTGCAGGAGCTGGGTGTGCCTTCTTCAAGTTTTGTTATTCATCTGTCTGTGGAATGAACCATCTCAGATGCAGAAAGTGCGTATACATGTGGCTCTTTTGAGATGTATGTGTGTATGTAGCTTTTTATTCATGAATTTATCATATTGTTGATTGATTGTTTATGTTCATGCCACTCTCAATGAACAGCTTATATAGACAGTAAGTTGGTAAAAAGAGTGATGTGCGTGCTCAGTCGCTTTCGTCGTGTCCAACTCTTTGCATCCCAATGGACTGTAGCCTGCCAAACTCCTCTGTCCCTGGGATTCTCCAGGCAAGAATACTAGAGTGAGTTGCCACGCCCTCCTCCAAGGAATCTCCCCGACCTAAGGATTGAACTTGCATCTCCTGCACTACAGGCAGATTCTTTACTGCTGAGCCACCTGGGAAGCTCCAAATATGTGTCAATAATTCCCTTCCACTGAGAGTGCAAACTGATGAGTCTGATCGTCTTTCACACAGGTGGTTCTCTCTTCCCACCTTGAGGCTGTGCAGCCGCCTGCATCCTCCACTGCGTACAGACAGTCATGGCGGCCCCTCAGGGTAGAGCAGAGAGCTGCCAGGTGCATCCTGCGTCAGAGCTACAGCCACCAAGGGGAAGGACAATTCGACAGAGACACCGCGTGCTTCTTGAGAAGTTCAGATGCGTCTACATAGGTGCGCTTTCAAATTCAGATTACAGACAAAAAAACCCCAAAGCACTGTGTTTTTTAAAAACAAATCTGGTCAGGATGATTTATATGTAACATTATGTCATTTAATGAGATGCAACGTTATACAAATGCTAATTTTAAAGAAAGAAAATATTCATTCCCCACATTAGAAGTTTTGACAAGTTTTCAAAGCCTCTGAAACGTGAGGGTTTGGTTTGGGAGAAGGCAGTGAGCTGACCACATGGAGTTCAAGGGCAGCAGGAACTGTAGCCACTGCGGTGGAAGGCCTTGGAAGGGTTGCTTGATTTAACAAATAAATATGCAGGTTATTATTGTTCAGTCACCCAGTCGTGTCCAGCTCTTTGCAACCCTATGGACTACAGCAGGCCAGGCTTCCCTGTCCCTCCCATCTCCCAAAGTTTGCCCAAGTTCATGTCTACTGCACCAGTGATGCCATCCAGGCAAATATGCAGGACACTGAGTTAAATGTGAATTTCCAATAAACAACACATTTTTATGAGTATATCCCATATTATGTTTGGGATGTACTTATAGTAGAAAAAAGTTATAGTTTATTAGAAATTCAAATGTAAGTTAGTATTGTATTTTGTATAGTAACCCTACTAGCAAACTCCCTACCTCAGTCCCCTCACCACCACCACCACCGCCCCCAGCCACTCTAGCCTATGATTAAGAGACGAAAAGACAAGAAAGAGGTAAATAATGGAGGAATGCAGAGAATTCGATGTCTGCTTCCTGAAGAGCTGAAGGTAAGGAGTTAATGGGGTTTGATGTTCAAACTGCCTTAGATAAAAATACGACTCAGAAATGAGTCAAGTCTGAATTCAGTGGACTTTCCAGCACAAAATATGGTTCTGATTAAACTGAAAGCTCTGTTATTAAGGTAATACCAGAATTCCATGGAATGGTGATTGGAAGCCATTCCATTTAGGCAAGATGTTCCCTGGTTCCCTAACTCCACCCTTCTTCCCGCGCTGTCTCCCTCTCTCTTCCTTCCTTCCTCCTTCCTCTTTGTTTTCTCTTTCTTTCCTTTTCCCACTTTCTTTCAATGAATAAATATGCATTGGTGCATGCTAAGCAAATCCTCAAAATGTTCATATTTTCACTCTTACCCAATTGGCATCTTTCTTTGAATCCTTAAAAATAGAGAATCACGTAAACAACCTTCTAGGCATCCCATAGACCCAGGGAAGAAGTGGTTAGAAACAAAGTTGCCAGTTTTGTCCACTCATGTCAACCTGGAGCAAGCTGTAAGCTTCCTGCGGCCATCCACTGGCACTCCCAACCCAGAGAAGAGCAGATGCAATTTCTTTAAAAGTAAAACTCCAAAATGGGCTAAGCTGGAAACATGGCAACAAAAATAAGGAGTGACAACCAGGGTCAAAGAAAAAGCAAAACATCAAAGACAAGGAACTATAGGTTATCTTTATAATTCATTCTTATGCTGATACAGGGAGAAGGCAACGGCACCCCACTCCAGTACTGTTGCCTGGAAAATCCCATGGATGGAGGAGCCTCGTAGGCTGCAGTCCATGGGGTCGCTAAGAGTCAGCCATGACTGAGTGACTTCACTTTCACTTTCCACTTTCATGCATTGGAGAAGGAAACGGCAACCCACTCCAGTGTTCTTGCCTGGAGAATCCCAGGGACGGAGAAGCCTGGTAGGCTGCAGTCCATGGGGTCGCACAGAGTCGGACACGACTGAAGAGACTTGGCAGCAGCATGCTGATACACCTTCAGAAAGTGTTTCCAGTCAACTCCATATCATTGCTGGCCATAAGAAAATTAGAAGAGACACATAGAAGCTTGTGTCTCTATTTTTCAAAATCTCTGTCCGAATATCTGGCAGATCACTTCTGGTATCAAGACCTGCCCATGGGACACCCAGCAACAACCCAATAGGACTGATTAAATAAATGGTCTGCAAATATTTCTCAGCTAGCATTTATTGTGCATCTCTATCAACTAAGAGTTCTTAATTCCCAAATGTTTTAAGTCCCACACTTCTGACAACCTCCTTTGTAACTGTGGGTATTGGACATGGATTCTTATTTTCCATGAATTTGCTGGTTCTCCCATTAGTACTTGCAGAGACAAATGTCAGCCACCCTCCCCAGGCTCATCCTTCCAGCCCCTCTCATTCAGTCAGGGGCTGACCCCGTGGGCAGTCTCTAATTCACAGCCTGTCTCTTTCGGCTGTTTCTGGGCTTGATCTGCCTAAGCTTTGTACTTGAGCCCATCACTCTGCATGACACGGTGTTCCTGACAGAGCTACAACGTCACCTTTTGTCCCTTTCTTCAAATAGAGATGAATTCTGTTATGCAATCACTGCCTGACATATAATTTGTTCTTGCTGTGATCTGGTTGACAATTGTATTAATACATTAAAAGAAAGCCTCAAAGCCAACAGCACCCAAGCTGAAATCCTCTTATTATTTCCCAAAGAGAGAACAAAAACTCAAAGTGTAACAGAAAATACTGGGGAGATATGGAAGACTTTCATTAGTACTGGAGGACCAGCTCATCACTGCTAGAATTCCAGGGGCTATAATTCAGCAACTGTATTGACACGTTCCTTTTGGCCCATTTTCATGGCCACTGTGACTGTCTCCTTTGTATTTTGTGTGGAACTTCTCTTGAGATCAGATGTCTGCCACCTTGTTCTAGTTCACCATGCCTTTTGGCTTGAAGATACAGTGTGTATTTAAAGGAGACATTCAAAGTGATGCACTTGAATGACAGTTACGTTGTTTGCAAGGTCCTGAGGTCTGTACTGGACATGAGAACTTTACATTCTTTACACATACCTTTGGCAAAAATCTTATTTATTTCCTGGGTTAGTCATATTTGCCAATAGTCAGGATGCTTCTGAAAGGGACAGAATGTTAACACAGGGAAACCCTTTAAAGATCATCTAATAACGCTTATGGCAGAAAGTAAAGAGGAACTAAAAAGCCTCTTGATGAAAGTGAAAGAGGAGAGTGAAAAAGTTGGCTTAAAGCTTAACATTCAGAAAACGAAGATCATGGCATCTGGTCCCATCACTTCATGGGAAATAGATGGGGAAACAGTGGAAACAGTGTCAGACTTTATTTTGGGGGGCTCCAAAATCACTGCAGATGGTGACTGCAGCCATGAAATTAAAAGACACTTGCTCCTTGGAAGAAAAGTTATGAGCAACCTAGACAGCATATTAAAAAGCAGAGACATTCCTTTGCCAACAAAGATCCATCTAGTCAAACTATGGTTTTTCCAGTAGTCATAATGGATTTGAGAGCTGGACCATAAAGTAGGCTGAGTGCCAAAGAATTGATGCTTTTTATCTGTAGTGTTGGAGAAGACTCTTGAGAGTCCCTTGGACTCAAGGAGATCCAGCCAGTCCATCCTAAAGGAAATCAGTCCTGAATATTCATTGGAAGGACTGATGCTGAAGCTGAAACTCTAATACTTTGGCCACTTGATGTGAAGAACTGACTCATTGGAAAAGATCCTGATGCTGGGAAAGATTGAAGGCGGGAGGAGAAGGGGACAACAGAAGATGAGATGGTTGGATGGCATCACTGACTCGATGGACATGAGTTTGAGCAAGCTCTGGGAATTGGTGATGGACAGGGAAGCCTGGTGTGCTGCAGTCCATGGGGGTGGCAAAGAGTCAGACACAACTGAAATGACAGAGGAGCAATCTCATTCAATTTGTGTCTCTCCTGATGGTTATGTGATCCAGACTCTAATACAAGCTTGAAAGAGCTGAAGACTCACATCTGTAAACAGTTTCCCAAAAGGGATATCAACAAACCAAAAAAATAAGCATGACAAGTCTGGGGACTGAGGGATTATGAATCTTGCAGGGAAATAGGCTTTCAATCTTTACTTGCTAGTGGGATGGAATTTTCTATCACCAGAGCGACTTAGAGTGATGGAAATCAGAATTATAAGAGCTAAATAATTCGAGGTTCTTGAAGGCTGACTGGTATCGCCTACAGAGACACTCTTGACAAAAAGGAATGTCTCTCTGACATAAAATTCCAGGCTTCAGTGTCTGAGAGGAAGAAGGAGTTCTTAAAACAAGGGCATAGTTTGTCCAGTGTGGTAGGCAGAATAATGACCTCTAAAGATGTTCATGTCTTGGAATCTGAAAATATGTTAGGTCACATGACAAAGGAGAATTAAGGTCACAGATGGAGCTAAATTTACTAATCAAACGATCTTGTGATGGAGAAATTATTCTGGATTATTGGGGTGAGCCTAGTGTAGTCACAAGGGCCCATATAAGTGGAAGAGGGAGGCAGAAGAGGAGAGTCAGATGTGATGCTGAAAGCAAGGTTGGAGTGAGGTGATGTGGGGACTCAGTCTGCCATTGCTGGCTTTAAAGATGGAGGAAGACACCACGAGCCAAGGAATGCAAATAGCCTCTAGAAGCTGGAAAAGGCAAGGAAATGGGTCCCTTAGAGCACCCAGAAGGAACAAAGCCATACTAAAACCTTGATTTTTTTGGACTTAGAACCTCCAGACTGTAAGATAATACATTTGTGCTTTTTGAATCCCTGTGTTACGTGTGTTAGTCATTCAGTCATGTCCACCTCTTTGTGACCCCACAGGCTGTAACCCACCAGGCTTCTCTGTCCATGGAAGTCTCCAGGCAAGAATACTGGAGTGGATTGCCATTCCCTTCTCCAGAGGAACTTCCCAACCCAGGGACTGAACCCAGATCTCCTGCATTGCAGGCAGATTCTTTACCATTTGAGCTACAGGGAAGACCTAAATTGTCTTAAAGTCCTAAGTTTGAATCCCTAAATTGTGGTAATTTGTTACAGCAACAGTAGGAAACTAAGATATCCATAAACTCTGAAGGCCAGAAGGCAGTGGGATTAGGTATTCAAAGTGCTATTAACAAAACAAAACTGTCAATCAACCAAGAATCCTACATCTGGTGAAATTATTCCTTAAATATGAGTAAGAAACTATAACATCTCCAGATAAACAAAAGCTGGGTGAGTTCATTATCACTTCACCTGACTTATAAGAAATGTTTAGAAGAAGTTCTAAAGGGTGCATAAAGAATATGAGAGAGTACCTTAAAGCCGTGTAAAGAAATAAACAACTCAATAGAGGCACATTTATGGGTAATTTTAAAATGCTAGGCTTATTGTAACATTGGTTTGTAACTGGACATTTTGTTTTCTACATGATTTAAGAGGTTAATATATTTAAAGAAAAATAATTATTAGTCCAAAATCTAGGATTATTGTAACTTTGGTTTATAACTCCAAATCTTGTTTTCTATAAAATTTAAGAAATTAATGAATTTAAAAGAATTATTAGTATATGTTTGGGGGTACACAGTGTATAAAGATGTAATTTTTTTATTATATCAACAACTGAAAGGAGTGGGACAAAGCTGTAAAGGAGCAGAATTTGTGTATGTCAGTTCAGTCAAGTGGATATTAATTCAAATTAAAGTTTTATAACTTTAGAATGTTAAATGTTTAATCCCCATGGTAACCACAAAGAAAATAGCTATAGAATATACACAGAAGTGAGTGAGAATGAAGTTTAAATGTTCACTGCAAAAAATCAAATAAAATACGAAAAGAAGGCAGTAACACAAGACATCGAGGACAAAAATGCTATAATAAATATAGCACAATACAAAATTGGGTCCCTCCTCACTAATTAAATGTAAACAATAGCTTGATCTCTCCAATCAAAAGACAAAGATTGGCAGAACATATAAAAATACATGATTCAACTCTATGCTATCTATAAGAGACTCACTTA
The DNA here is from genome assembly GCF_000754665.1 of Bison bison bison. Classification (NCBI taxonomy): domain Eukaryota; kingdom Metazoa; phylum Chordata; class Mammalia; order Artiodactyla; family Bovidae; genus Bison; species Bison bison. The sequence continues at coordinate 277,218 of NW_011494671.1, read as the reverse complement.
AGATCCAAGACACAAATAGTTTGAAAATTAAAGGATGGAAAAAGATATTTCATGCAAATAGTAACAAAAAGAGGGCAAGAGTGATTACTCTATCAGAAAGAATAGACTCTAAACAAAAAAGATTCAGGGGACTTCAATGGTCCGGTGGTTGAGAGTCCACCTTCCAATGCAGGAGACATGGGTTTGATCCCCGGTCAGGGAACCATGATCCTACATGCCATGGGCTAAGGTGATGAAGCTGATGAAGACCTAGCACAGGCACAAAACAAAAACAACAATAACAACAAAACAAAAAAATGTTTAGAAGTCCACAAGGCAAAGAATGCTATATACCAATAAAAGGTTCAATACAATAAGGAGATATAACTATTATAAACATTCATGCACCTATTAGACCATCAAAATGATGAAGCCAAAGCTGACAGAATTGAAGGGAGAAATAGATAGTTCTGCAACAGTACCGGAGGCTTCAGTACCCCATCCCACTCTCAATAATGTATAGAGCAAGCAGACAGAAAACAGTAAGGAAATAGAGGATTTTAACAACAATAAGCCAAGTAGATTTCATAGACATATACAGAACATTAACAATAAATGATCTGAAAAGGAAACAACAAAAATGATTTCATTTACAATACCATCAAAAAGCATAAAATACCTATGAATTAACTAAGAAGGTGAATACAATAAAGTGTATAAAACATTGCTGAAAGAAGTTAAAGACATAAACAGGTGGGGAAATATCCATGTTCACGGACTAGAAGAATTAATAGTGTTAGGATGTTGATTTTACCAAAAGTGTTCTACAGATTCAAAGCAGTCTCTATCCAAACTACAAATACTTTTTTTTTTTCAGAAATAGACTGCATCCTAAAATTCATGTGACATTTCAAGAGACTCCAAATAGACAAGACAATCTTTAGAAAGAAGATCAAACCTGGAAGACTCACACTTCTTGATTTTAAAATTTATTACAAAGCTATAATAATCAAGAGAATATAAAAACAAATATATAGGCCACTAGGTTAGAATTGAAAGCCCAGAAATAAACCCTTGACTTTTGATAGATGTGACAAGACCATTCACTGGGAGGAAGAACAGTCTTTTCAACAAATGATGCTGAGAAAACTAGATATCTGCATGTGAAAGAGTAAATTGGGTCCTGATCTAACACCATAAACAAACATCAATTCAAAATGTGTTAAACGATGTAAGACCTAAAATTATAAAACTCTTGAAAGAAAACATAGAACTAAAGTTTCATAACACTGTATTTGGCAGTGTTTCCTTGGATATGATACTAAAGGACCAGCAACAAAAGAAATAACAGATTGAATTTCATTAAAATGTAATCATTTTGTGCATCAAAAGACACCATCAAGGAAGTGAAAAAGGAACACATAGAAAGAAATATCTGCAAATCACATTCTGATAAAGGATTATTATCCAGAATGTACGGTGGTGGTGGTTTAGTTGCCAAGTCGTGTCCAACTCTTCATATCCATGGACTGTAGCCCCCAGGCTCCTCTGTCCATGGTATTCTCCAGGGAGGAATACTGGAGTAGGTTGCCATCTCCTTATCTTCCTGACCCAGGGATCAAACCCATGTCTCTTGCATTGCAAGCAGATTCTTTACTGCTGAGCCACCAGGGAAACCCCATCCAGAGTAATTAGGTAACTCCTAAAACTCAAGAACCAAAATGGAATTCAATTCAAAATGGAAAAAGAACTTGAATAGACATTTCTCTAAAGAATATTTGCAAGTGGCCAATAAGCACATAAAAAGCTGTTCAGCATCATTAGGGAAATGCAAATCAAAACTACAATGAGATACCACCTTATACCCATGACTAATATCAAAACTGATCTGGAAAACAGTATGGCGTTTCCTCAAAAAATTAAACATAGAATTACCATTTGATCTAGCAGTTCCATTTCTGGGTATATATTAATACCTAAAGAAGTAAAAGCAGGTCTCAAAGAGATATTTGTACACCCATGTTTATAGCAGCATTATTCACAATAGCTAAAATGTGGAAGCAACTCATCTGTTCATTTATGATGACTAGATAAGCAAAATGTATTATATACACACAATGGAATGTTATTCAACCTTAAAAAGATTGGGGGCTTCCCTGGTGGTCCAGTGGTTAAGAATCTGCCTGCCAATGCAGGAGACATGAGTTGGATCCCTGGTCTGGGAAGATCCCATATGCCGCGGAGCAACTAAGCCTGCGTGACTAGAGCATGTACTCCACAACAAGAGGAGCCACTGCAATGAGAAGCCCACCCACCATAACAAAGAGTAGCCCCTGGTCACCTTAACTAGAAAAAGCCCATGCTTAAACAATTAGCATGTGCTTATCTCATAATATTGAGGGTTGCCAGTTTTGGCTGAGTTCAGCCAGCTGGTTCATCTCTGCTGGACTTGATAGGGCTCCAGCACATGTCTGTGGTCCATCCATTCCAATTCAGCTCACAGGCTCTGTGCTGGATGTGGGATGCATGTAACATGTAACATTCCTCATCATCCAGCAGACTAGCTTGGACTTGCTGACATGGGACAGAAAGATTCCACGTGTAGCAACTAGTGCTTTTCAAGTCTCTGATGGCATCATTTTTGCTACTGTCCACAGAAGGCTACATGGTCAACCCAAGCACAGGGTAAAGAAAGACCTGAACTCTTGATGGATGAAGTTATGAAGCCACAAGCCATGGTGTAAATAATGGAGCGGGGAGAAGACCTTGTGACCATTTGTGCAATCTAGCACAATTTTTAAAGTGAAACAGCCATGGCTCAAAGACAATCGAATATTCCTTGGCAATATTTGACACCGAGGGTGAGTCTAAAATGCAAAGAGCACCTTAAAATACTGTCAAATGCATTCCTGCCTAAATAACCCACCACATGAAAAAGAGACTCAGAATTCCTGCAATATCATTTCACCAAAAGGAACATGGTCCCCTTTACAATGTCAAGCAGAGATGCTCTTGAAATAAAACAATGGTTAATGGTAGCTGGATCCAGACCTCTGCTTTTATTCTCTCTCCTCTTTTAACATTTAGATCTATTTCTCAAAAGCCTACAGTTTCAACCAGACATTTTGAACCCTCTTCAACTGAGGACTGGTTTGCAAAGAGAATTCTCTGGGTCTCTCCTGGGCTCAGGCTGTCACCATCCTGTTTGGCAAGACCCCTGACTCCAGCTCTAATCTCCGAGCCCCAGTGGCTGAAGTCACCAGGTGTCAGAGAGGCACTCGGCTGATATGAGAGTGCTTCACCACACACCAACTGCCAAGCTCTGAATGTTTGGGTGAGGCTGAATAGGAGAAGTAATGGCCTGTCAGAATGCTTAGCTGCCTTTGAGAAACCTTGTGCCCATCTTTCTTTTTGACAGGTGTCCTCAGATTTCTTTTCTGAGACCCAGGACTCTCAGCTGATGCTGGCTCCAGTCTGAGGGAGAGATGGACAAGCTGTCACTGTGTGTGAGGTTTGGATGGTGCCTGGGGACTCTCCTAATGTTGAGGAAAGCTGGCAACAAAAAAAGGGAACATTTGAGTCGGGAGCAGCCAGTGAGGTCCTGGGTGAGTGACCTTTTACTTATCTGCACACTACCCTAACAAAAGGGGGTTTCAGGTGGCCTCCAAAACTATACATACCTCAGAACTTGAAGAATAAACCAGAAGGAATGGAAAATAAGGGCAAAAAGAAGTAGTGAAACGCAAACTGGGCACACATTTAGGCAAGTCAATCAGAAAAATATAACCAATTATATGAGTCTAAGTGTTCACGAGATAGAATTCAGTTAGTTCCTCAGGAGAAGGGCATTTCTTCCTACTCCTTGGCTTTGAAACATGTTTCTCCCAAGAATCCTTACATGTAACATGTTTTTGCCTTGAAAGCATTTAGCACACTGCCTAGAACATGGAAAACACACAATAAACATTACTGTTACTCATGCCACAGAGCAGGGCCCCCCAAAACACCATCTTCTCTGTGTGGACCTAAGGGATTCGTCAACCAAGTGCCCCAAATTTTCCAGGTCAGTCACAATTTAAATTTTCTGCGGTCTAAACATGCACTAAGCCCAAATGTGCATTAGATAATGATTTGGGATTCAGAAAATATGATTGCCATACTGCTAGGTAGTTAGAATAGGAGAAAGGAGTCCAGAATGGCAGTGGCTAAAAGACAAAGAAAGGAAAAGCCCACGAAAATATAACAAAGAAATGTCTGAGGACCAAAGAGAGGACCTCTCTCTCTCAACAAACAGCACTCCTGGCTAGCCCAATTTACACAGGGCAGGCCCAGGGGGAGGAGAAGAACATATAAAAAGAGGAGCAAAATTGGGCCAGGGGCCTCTCTTCTCTTCGCATCTTTTGGGTTGGCATGCCCTCATGCCTCAAGGATGTATCTTCCTTTATTTTCTAAATAAAACTGAGCTGTAACACGGAGCTGTAACACCAGCCTGTTCTAGAGCTGTAACACTGGTCTGTCCGGGGGCTGTAATGCTGGCCCATCCGTCACTTCAAATTTTTGTTGTGAAGAGATAGAACCAAGGAAATTACACATTCCCCCAACAATAATATGAGGCAATTCTGGTGACAAGGGTTGAAGTAAAAATTAATTGATATGGTTTTTAGGGAATCAACATATAAGCCCAGGGAATGGAAGAAATATATCCATGAGGTATTTCTGTGTAGGAATATAGCAAAGCAATCACTGTGCTCTGAAAAATCAGATACTATAAATCTCTTAGGAAAGTTGAGGCTTTGAGGAAAGAGTAAAATGTTTTTCTTTACCCAGTGAAAATTACAGAGGAAAAAAAGGATTTTCTTATGGAACTTAGTGCTGATTTACCACAGCTAGGAATCCGAGGTCTGACCTTCAGTCCAATTCCCAAGGAGACTGGATATAAGCCCTTAGGGTGTGCACACTGAGAAAGTAAGTGTCTGACTCTTTGCAACCCCATGGACTGTAGCCCACCAGGATTCTCTGTCCATGGGATTCTCCAGGCAAGAATACTGGAGTGGGTTGCCATTCCCTTCTCCAGGGGATCTTTCCAACCCTGGAATCAAACCCAGGTCTCCTGCATTGCAGGCAGATTCCTTACTGTCTGAGCCAATGCAGGCGCTGAGGGGCCAGGGTGGTGACCACGGTTAGCCCTGGGGCCCTGATCTTTCTGCAGCTCCATCCTCAGGGTCTAGTGGGAGCCTGGGAGCCCCCTGGAGGGAACTAGACCCTCCCCATTCCTCCATTCCCTGGTTGGGAAGCAAGATAGAAAACAGGAATGTTTGGATTACCCACCTACAGTGGTAGCTGCAGGCTCTGTTCTCTGTGGTACATGAGCTTCTGATGAGAAAAGACAGCAGCTGAGCATGGCTCGAGGTGCAGTACTTTGGGCGTCTCTAAGAAGCCAGGTGGAGAAGGCAATGGCAACCCACTCCAGTACTCATGCCTGGAAAATCCCATGGGCAGAGGAGCCTGGTAGGCTGCAGTCCATGGGGTTGCTAAGGGTCAGACACAACTGAGCGACTTCACTTTCACTTTTCACTTTCATGGGCATTGGGGAAGGAAATTGCAACCCACTCCAGTGTTCTTGCCTGGAGAATCCCAGGGACGGGGGAGCCTGGTGGGCTGCCGTCTATGGGGTTGCACAGAGTCGAACATGACTGAAGCGACTTAGCAGCAGCAGCAGCAGCAAGAAGCCAGGTGGCTGTGGAACCTGGAAACATGATCTGTTCCCCTGCAGGTGCACAGGTGTTTTTCCAAGCTCCATATGGAATGCCAGGTGTGCCCCGCTCACTCTTCAAGGCCAGGGGGTCCCTATAGGGTATGTCTACTGTGTGCCACTAGTCAGAGAACAAAGTCAGAAGAAACTGAGGGATGTTGGGCTGTTTGTTTGAACATCAATGCATCTTAGAGGCCAGAGCTTCCACAAACTGACAGAGCCCTTTTCAGGTGCTCCATGCCCTAGAAGCTGTCTCTTTGTATCAGAAACGCAAAGCAGCCCCTGTCACGACCCCAGATGGCAACACTGGAGAGAGGAGACGGACAGAACAGAGGCGGGGTGGGAGACTGTTTCCTGCTCATAAGCAGCTAAACCTTTCATTTCAGAGAGACTGCCTGGGAGAAAAGCAAATCTTCTTAAATGCCGAGCTTGCATCTACTTGACACTGCTAATTTAGGAAGAGAAGTCACCAGAATGTGCCCCTCCTGGGGCCTCCAAACCTGCTCAACTCTTGCAGACATCACAACCTGACTGCCTCTAACAGTGAGGTGAGGGCTGGAAAACATTGCTTTAAAAATACCTCAGCAGAACTTCCCTGGTACCTCAGTGGTAAAGAATCTGCCTTCCCATGCAGGAGATGCAGGTTCAATCTCTGGTCTCAGAAGGTCCAACAGGCCTTGGAGCAACAAAGCCCGTGGGCGACAACTACTGAGCCAGGACTCTAGAGCCCGTGCCCTGCAACAAGAAGAACCGCTGCAGTGAGAAGCCTACGTTCCCAAACCAGACAGGAACACCCCACTCACCGCAACTGGAGAAGGCCTGCATGCAGCAGTGGAGATCCAGCGCAGCCATAAATGAATAATAAATCTTAAAAAAAAAAAACCTCAGTGGGGCTTTCCTAGTGGTTCAGTGGTTAGGGCTCTGTGCTTCCACTGCATAGGGTATGGGTTCGGTCCCCTGGTCAGGGAAATAAGATCTTACATGCCCCACAGCTTGGCCAAAAAAGGAGTACAAAAAATTGAAATACCTCAGCTCCCTCTCCCCTCTGTTGAAAACACAGGAAAATGTCATTCCAGGAATCACTGCAATGGACATGGTTTCCCAGGAAACGCAGAGGAAGAGCACTGAGATACAGAGCTGGGATGAGAAGAGACAGGAGTGTGGAGGGACTGGATTTTGTCACATCTTCCTAGAGGTCCCTGTGATTCCTTGTGAGAAGGGAAAGCAGAGCCTGCAAGCTGTCCCCTCCTTTTTTACTAATGGAGCCACTGACACTCATGCTGGCACATATGGCCACCCAGAGTGAAAATTACATCCTCCAGGGTCCTTTGCTGCCCATTGTGGCTATATGGGTAAATTCTGGCCAACTAAAATTCTGGAAAGGGTCCTTAAAACACAGAGACATGCCCTTATGCTCCCACTGTCCAAAATGAACCTGCGATGTGATGGCTGAACCTCAAGCAGCCATATTAGGCCATGAAGCAACTTTGGGATTCAGGACCACACTTGATAAAGTGGCAAAATAGAAGGGATCTGGGTCACTGGGTATTTTATTAAGTAGAGGAACCATACCAGATTTAGACCACCTACTTGCAGGCTGAATGTGAGAGACAACCTTCTATTTTATTTAAGTGACTCTTATTAGGGACTTAACAAGTATAGAAGGGAGTAAACTTTATACTAAAATCACATTGTGTGTTATATAGTATGGACACTGCATATAGATATATAATTAAGAATGCTTGAGAAGCTTCTTTTACTTAAACTTCTATAAACTCAATAAAATGAGTGACTGCACCCACCATAGACAGTCTTATATACTCATGTATGCATGCTGGCATTAAGCCTACAGTAAACTGCATTGGACTGGCTGGTTTGAATCATTTCAGGGCTCTGGTGTGTAGGTTTGACCCTAGCTGTCTGGCCACTGGCCCTGGGTGACTAGGGCAGGGGGAGAGTGGGAGCCCTATAGAGGAGGCAGTGGGGTTCGGGCTCTGAATGGGTTGATTGGCAGGTGAAAGATGAGCTGCTATTTGCATTGCTTCTGTCTGTAGGAACTGCCTGGCTCTCGGAGGGGAAGTCCCCTTTCTGGCCCCAAAGGGCAAAACATCCCATCTAGAAACTAAAAATGTGGTTATCACAAATGGACAAAATGTCTTTCTTGAGCACCTGGGCTTGTCAAAGAGTCACTGACATCTCCAGTCCCTACTTAGGTGGTGCCTCATCTGTGGGGCCTGTCAGAATCTCTCTCCCGCTGCCCCTGTGTCTCCCAGAAGTCTGTATCCCTGTTGGTTTGTGGTCACTTACTCATATGGTGATCTCACCTTCTACTCTGGGAGCCCCTGGGAAACAGGGAGGTGCCAGTCACCTCCATATCACCTTCCAACATCCACCCTAGGCCTGGTGCAAAGCTGGCCCTGTAGGTGCCTGTGGAATTGGTGAAAACCCAGTGCTGAGCATAGGAGGCCCATGGATATACAGTGGCGGTGTGTGTGATGGGCTCCTTGCCTTGGTAAATTCCCAAGTTGATTCTTACTAAGTCAGTGGTGGGAAAGTAAGACAGAGTTGCTTTATTTCCTGTGTTTAGTCCTCAAATGCTGTACTCTTAGGGGGAGGCAATCTCCCCAGATAACTTGAGGGCCAGGATTTCTGGTTCTTTCTTAATGCTGAGTTACGTGCGTTTTGGGGATGGAAACCACAACTTAATTTATAATCAATTTGGATGGGAGCAGCATACTCTTAAAAATAACAGCAGGTTTGGGACAAGAGTAAAGAATCATTCCATGGAAATTTTTATTGCAAGTTAGATTTTTTTTTTTTTCAGGTGCTTTAATTTGCTTCTTCCATGCTTTTGTTACTTGACTTAAAAAAGCAACTTTACATATTGCTAATAGTGTCCACCAGTTAAATATTTCTTTTCCCCATACATAATGGCAACTGCAGAGTCCCTATTTCATTAGTAAATTAAATGATTTCTAATAATTCATGATGAGTCCATTTTCCAACAGCTATTGTATTATCCCCATATTTTTTCTTTGCAGCTCTTCTAAACAGTTCTTGCCCCTAATCAAACAGAACAACTTGTATTTTCTCCTTTCTCTCTCTCTTTCTTCAATACCCAAAAGAAACATTTTCAAATGCCTTTACCTTCAGGTCTCAGTAATGAATAAAAGGATATATTAGCAAGGATAGCCTTTTCCAAAACTGTGATTTTAAAACTGTTTCATGCTTTTGGACAGCAGCCAGCAGTAGTAAGTAGGTACAAAGTGACATAAATCGAGTGTCTACTGTCTACTTTTGGAAATGGTGCTTTTTAAGTCTCTGACAAAATGTGTCATTGGGGCTTTAATATGGGGAGCAATTGAAGTTTTTATTTCTCTTTAAGACATAAAGTAAAACCTCCTACTTTCCAAAATAACCAGCCAAGAACAAATAGAGAAGTCACCTAAGCTTATAGTCTTTCTTTCTTTCTCTTTTTTCCCTCTGAGGCAAATGGTCCTCCAAATATTAATACAATGGGCAGCTCTCCTGACTGCTCGTTAGAGTCCAGGTAACCTGGGATGGTGCTGGTTGAGCAGTAATGTGAAAAGAAGAGCAGTCATGACAGCTACTGCCCTCAGACGGCACTGAATTATGTTACATCAAAAGCCACTGTCCATGGAGACCACCCTGTAACTTGGACACTGGGCCAGAAGTATATGTCACGTAGCACTCCGTCGAGAGTTGCTGAATTGAGTTGTTGAATTGAGTTGATTCTTCCTCTAAATACGATTTAAAATACCATCCCCATTACAACAGCACAGAAGAAATGGAGATTTGCCATATCATGAAAAATCCCATTAACTCATTAAATCCATCCACCCATGATGTGCTCAGTCGTGTCTGACTCTCTGCGACCTCAGGGACTATAGCCCACCAGGCTCTTCTGTCCATGGGATTTTCCAGGCAAGAATATTTGAGTGGGTTGCCATTTTCTCCTCCAGGGGATCTTGCCTACCCAGAGATCAAATCCATGTCTTCTCTATCTCTATCCATGTCTTTCTATCAAGCAGAAAAGCAGGCGGATTCTTTTCTGCTTGAGCTATCGGAGAAGCCCACGTCTTTAAATAGAAAGCATTTTGAAGAGTGTATTAGTGAGAAGGGAAAGTTCTGGAAATCATAAACTGTAAGGACTCAACTCATAAGGACTTTATTTTCAATAAAGGTAAAAGCAAAGAAAGAATCCTGAAGAAATTCTGACACAGCCAACCCCCTAGGGCCAACCACCTTCCCGTCTTCACACTCTGCTCTTGACCTTGCTTATTTCTCTGAGAAAATGGAAGTATCAGAAGAGCGCATGCATAAATCTAGTCCTACAATCCCCCACTTTGCCTGCATCCCCATCCTGTACATCCTGGGTGCAATACCTGAGTCTTCCAATTCCATCACCCTGTTATTCATTTCTCCCTCTATAGAGTAAGCATGTTGTAAGAGCTCCCATCTCAACAAAAGTGACCAAATGTTGTTGCAGGAACAGGGACCCCTTCCAGGGCCTAAGAGTGGGCTCTTTTCTAACACTCAGAAATGGGTTGTGGGAGAAGACACCCATGCTGATAAAGCAAGAGACCTTATTGGGAAGGGGCACCCGGGCAGAGAGCAGCAAGGTAAGGGAACCCAAGAGAACTGCTCTCCATGGAGCTTGCAGTCTCAGGTTTTATGGTAATGAGGTTAGTTTTGGCCAGTCATCTTGCTTGGCCCATGTTTGGTCTGACTTGAGGTCCTTTCTGGTGGCCACACATCTCTCAGCCAAGATGGATTCCAGAGTGAGGACTTCTGGAAGGCTGGTAGTCTCCTCCCCCCTTTGGCCCCTCCCACATCCTCCTGGTTAGTTTTTGGCAGTAGCATCTTCCTTATCAGGGCCTTCTGTTAAGGAACCGTTGTGTATGTGTCCTGTTGTGACACAGCTCAGGAAAGCAGTTATCACTGCCTGTCCAAGGCAAGTGGTTTCAGTCAACAATTCCCTAACAGCACCATGATTACAAGGAATCTCCCTTCATCTATGTCCTCTTCCCAGGGCTGTGTCTTTTCTTTGCTTCCCTTTGCAGTTACATTCCTAAGAGTTAGTTCCAATACCAACCTCTTCCTCTTCCCCTTCTCTCATTCTCTCACAAAGGCTGGGCCTTCATCCCACCATTCCTCTAGCTCTGTGCTTGTCAAGGTGACCTGTCAGGAGCCACGTTAGGCATTACTGACAAAATGAAGGCACGGCCCCTGCCCCCTCTCCTCATTCTGCAGGCACGGACCCAGGATGAAGGAGTTAGGTCTTGTGATTCTGACTTGTTCTTTCCTTTCTTTGGTTGAGTTGGCTGGAAAGAATGTTAAGGTGCTTATTGTTCTTGAGAGAAGCATGAGAAAGCACAAAGCCTTCTGCAGTTCTGCCCAGAAAATAATCTATACAGTAACCATTGACATTTGTTTAAGGATTTTTGCAAAGAATATCCCAGGATGAGCACGTAGGCCACAGCTTGAGACCATGGGAAAGATTGTTATCTGAGACCTGTTTGTGAGGGATATGTTTATGACAAAAGAAGTTTGCTGAGTTTAGGGTTTCAGTTCAGTTCAGTTCAGTCGCTCAGTCGTGTCCGACTCTTTGTAACCCCATGAATCGCAGCACTCCAGGCCTCCCTGTCCATCACCAACTCCTGTAGTTCACTCAGACTCATGTCCATCGAGTCAGTGATGCCATCCACCCATCTCATCCTCTGTCATCCCCTTCTCCTCCTGCCCCCAATACCTCCCAGCATCAGAGTCTTTTCCACTGAGTCAACTCTTTGCATGAGGTGACCAAGGTACTAGAGTTTCAGCTTTAGCATCATTCCTTCCAAGGAACACCCAGGACTGATCTCCTTCAGAATGGACTGGTTGGATCTCCTTGCAGTGCAAGGGACTCTTAAAAGTCTTCTCCAACAAGCATCAATTCTTCGGCGCTCAGCTTTCTTCACATTAAAAATAGTTAGAAGCCTTTTTAGGCGATAGTGAGGTTAGGATACTAGGGGCAAGCAAGATTTAGAAAGATAAGAAGTAAACTGAGGAATGTGGTATGCAGCCCAGACATAAGCATGAGTTATAATGTAATCACAAGTAAACAGGATTCTGAGAGAATCACTGAAGCAGGAACTCTGTTTGAAGGGCAACAATGAGACAATAATCTGGGTGAGGGGGAACTGAAAATGTCAAACTTCTGACCTAATGCTTTTGAAAAAGTATAAAAGAGAACCTGATGCTTGAAATAAACATGTAGTCCCATATCTCGAGTCAGAGGCTACATAATTTCCTGCCGACATCACTCATCCCTTCAGGCTGATCCCCTGGCTGTTGGAGCTGGACTTCTGGCAGTGACCTGTATATCACTGAATCCAGTGGTCAGCATCTCTGTCTTCAGTGACTCCTGATGTCTCCACAGATTTCTTTTCGGGGGAGAAGGCAATAGCACCCCACTCCAGTACTCTTGCCTGGAAAATCCCATGGACGGAGGAGCCTGGTAGGCTGCAGTCCATGGGGTCGCTAAGAGACGGACACGACTGAGCGACCTGACTTTCACTTTTCACTTTCATGCATTGGAGAAGGAAATGACAACCCACTTCAGTGTTCTTGCCTGGAGAATCCCAGGGACAGGGGAGCCTGGTGGGCTGCCTTCTATGGGGTCACACAGAGTCAGACACGACTGAAGCGACTTAGCAGCAGCAGCAGGACATCTCTCTTGTGGTCTCTATTCCTTCTCAGCCCCAGTCTCACCAGAAATTTCTCCTCCTTGTCTCTACTTCCCAGAACTAGCCTTCCAGGAATCCACAGTTCTTTGTCCTTTGTTAAACAGTCTTTTTAAAATTTAAGTCTTGTGTTCTTTCTATGCTCACTCCCTGCCCCTACAAAAAGGCATATATAAGAGAAAGATTTGTATATTTATTTCTTCATCTTGGACCTGTCTTCTGAATTCCACTCTGACCTACTTAACATCTCCCATAAGCCTCTCAAATTTGACATGTTCAAAGCCAAACTATTGATTTGTATCCAAAAACCTTCTCCCCATAAGTCCTTTCCCATCACAGTTGCTCAAGTAAAAAATTCATGTATCTCCATCTTCCATACTCCACATCCCAACCATCAATAAGCCCCATCCACTCTGCTTCGGAGTCCACCCAGCATCTGATCTCTCCCACCACCTGTGCCCCCATCTGCTGTAGGTTGTTGCAGTAGCTTCTAACCAACCCTCCTGCTCCTATCCTTGAACCTAAGCAACCCCTAAAGAATGGCATTTGTTCTTAGCCAATGCAGGTCAGTGCAGGTCTTCCCAAGTGGCACTATCGGTAAAGAACCCGCCTGCCAATGCAGGAGACATAAGCAATGTGGGTTTAATCCCTGGATTGAGAAGATTCCCTGGAGGAGGGCACAGCAACCCACTCCAGTATTCTTGCCTGGAGAATCCCATGGACAGAGAAGCCTGGTGGGCTACAGTCCATTGAATTGCAAAGAGTTAGACACAGCTGAAGTGACTTAGCACAGCACAACACAGGCCAGAGAGTCAAAGATGCCTTATAGCTGGATTTAATGAGAGTGACATTCAGGATAAATGAAAGGACACCATCCCAGCTACTTCCTGACTGCTGGACTGAAAGGAAGGCCACCCCATCATCAACCATGGTAAAGTTCCCTGTAACATATGTCTCAATTTCCAGTTTCTTCCTTCTCTCTCACTTTTGAGTGAGTCTCTGATCGGGCAAAGAAAAGCTATGAAAATAAGTATCTTTCCTTCCTCTGTTTATCTAGGCTGAAAGATTTTGAACATGGTTCCATGAAAGCATAGACAGGGCCCTACACAAGAATGGACCTCCCTGTCAGGGTGACCAAAGGGAAATCTCAAACAGAAGACACACTGAAAGATAAAGCAGTTAAATTAATTTTCTAATTCAGATTCTCAGCAAGATTTAAGAGATGTAAGCATTTATAATGGAGGAAGAAATGCCAAGCCACTCCAGTATTCTTGCTGGGATAAACCCATGGATAGAGGAGCCTGGCAGCTTATATAGTCCATGGGGTTGCAAAGAGTCTGACATGACTGAAGTGACTGAGCACACATACATCTATAAACCTAGAGAAGACAAGTTTCTCAAAGCACGAGACACTGAACGAAGATGACAGACAGGATGGCCAGATGCAGAACCCAAAGGGAGCAGTGTTATGCTATACCAGCTGAGCGACCATCATCAACCAAAGAGAAACACCACCAGAACACATACTCACAAAAAGGGAAAAAGAAATACAAAACTGAAGAGTAAAATATGAGCAACATAGGGAATTCCCCAAAAAAGAGAGTAAATGTATGAAAAGAGACAATTATTGGAAGAAAAGTTTCCAAACAAAGGAAAGACTTAGTAGTATCAAAAGTCTTCCTGAGTGCTAGAGAGAAACAAAAGAGATTAATGTTTAGTCTTGGTGGGGGGAAGGATATGAATTTCAAGCATAAAGTAAAAAAATATGTATACACCTGAAGAAATACAGAGAATAAAAAAGCTATCTTCAAGGAAATGGACAGACCTTTCTTCAGCATTCCATTCCATAACAATGGAATGATACAATAACCAAATTGTCTTGTATGTGTAGAGTTAATATGAAGATATTACAAACTGCAAGGATCCAGCACGTACACTACCCTGTACTCTCCCTAAAAGATTCGTTGCTTTCGAATCATTCAATGATCAATGAATTTAAATAAAGTAAAAAAAAAATAGTTAAGCCTGACCTATTCTTTTGATAATGATACAAATGTAATATAATCATTGAAAGGGATGCTACAAAAATAGCCTAAATTTTAAAATAATTTTTATTGACTGTATTTTATTCTTCAGGTTATATTCAGAAGAAAGAAGATCAAGTACAAGGGCAGGGAGTGTAACTAAGCCCAGAGAAGGGCTGTTGTTGTTGTTCAGTTGCTATGTCGTATCTGACTCTTTGTGACCCCGTGAACTGCAGCATGCCAGGCTTACCTGTCCTTCACCATCTCCTGGAATTTGCTCAGACTCATGTGCATGGAGCTGGTGATGCTAGCTAACCATCTTTTCCTCTGCTTGCCCTCTTCTCCTTTTGCCTTCAGTCTTTCCCAGAATCAGGGTCTTTTCCAGTGAGTTGGCTCTTTGCATCCGGTGGCCAAAGTGTTAAAGCTTCAGCTTTAGGATCAGTCCTTCCAATGAATAGTCAGGGTTGATTTCCTTTAGGATTGACTGGTTTGATCTCCTTGCAGTCTAAGAGACTCTCAGGAGTTTTCCCCAACTCCACAGTTTGAAGGCATCAATTCTTTAGCACTCAGCCTTTTTTATGGTCCAGTGCTCACATCCATACATGACTACTGGAAAAACTATAGCTTTGACTAGATGGACATTATGTCAGCAAAGTGATATCTTCAATTTACCATCTAGGTTTATCATAGCTTTCCAGAGAAGGACTGAAAGAAAGTGTAAGTCACTCAGCTGTGTCCAACTCTTTTCGACCCCATGGACTATACAGTCCATGGAATTCTCTAGGTCAGAATAGTGGAGTGAGTAGCCTTTCCTTCCTCCAGGGGATCTTCCCAACCCAGGGATTGAACCCAGGTCTCCCACATTGCAGGCGGATTCTTTAACAGCTGAGCCACAAGGGAAGCACAGAGAAGGACTATCCGTGTTAACAAAAAGCTGACTTCATAATAACTCCATTTGGGAGCCCTTCTGATTATTGTTGAAATGGCCACTGGAGCCATGAGTCCACTCTGTGACCATGTCTGTGGTGATTCCAACACCCAGTAAGAACAAAAGCAGGTGAGCAGCAGAGCTTGACAAATATTGCTTTAACAAGATTTATTTCTGTAAGGCTCTGCTACAGAGGGTGAGGCCCAGTACTAATAAGAGGAGATGGTCTCTGGTCCCCTGGGGCAGGCCTTCCCCAACTTCCTGGAGGTTGCAACATCATGTTGTTTATTTGATTTCTTAACTTCCTCTCTAATTCTCTCCACCCAAATTAGGCATGTTTTATTTATTTAAAGTTTAACGGATAGAAATTTGAATTGTTATTGTTCTGAACATTTTTAGAGACTTTTACCTAAAGGGAGCTATTACATGACTGAGAA
This sequence comes from Bison bison bison, assembly GCF_000754665.1. NCBI lineage: Eukaryota > Metazoa > Chordata > Mammalia > Artiodactyla > Bovidae > Bison > Bison bison. The sequence continues at coordinate 261,352 of NW_011494671.1, read as the reverse complement.
TCACAGCTTCAAGGCAATATTCAAAAGCATGAACAGGACACAGAACCAAGAGGGGAAAAATACATCAACAGCAAAGGACATAGTCAGGAGAGGGGAGAATCAACAGAGAAGTGAATCAATAAAAGGCAACGGAATCCCTGAATGTTGCTCCTCAGCGCATGGGGTGAGGCGATTATGTTTGTGTGATTGCCAAGGGGACTAAGTTCATTATTTCAAAAAGAGTATCTTTGAACACTTGTTTTGTTATGGGCAATTTTGTGGGCATCAAAAAAATAATAATAAAGATGAACAAAATAATGTTTATTCCCTTGAGGAAGTCCAAACCCGTAAGGGAAAAGGAATGGTAAAAGAGTCAGAGAATGATTAACAGCTGTATTCATTTAGACAGGACCAGAAATGCAAGTGATTTCTGTGTATTTAATTTTGTATCCTGTAAATTTACCTAATTCATTGATGAGCTCTAATGGTTTTCTGGAAGCATCTTTAGGATTTTCTGTATATAGTATGTCATCTGCAAGCAGTGACGGTTTTATTTCCTTTTGACTTTGGATTCCTTTTGCTTCTTTTTCTTCTATGATTGCCATGGTTAGGACTTCCAAAATTATGTTGAATAAAAGTGGCAAGAATGGACATTCTTGTCTTATTTCTGATCTTAGAGGAATGGCGTTCAGCCTTTCACTGTTGAGTATGATGTTGGCACATGAAAAGATGCTCAACATCATGAATTATTAGATAAATGCAAATCAAAACTATGAGATATCACCTCATACCAATCAGAATGGCCATATCATCAACACCAATAAACCTTCCTACACTAACTGGTGGGAATGTAAATTGGTTTAACCACTATGGAGAACAGTATGGTGGTTCCTTAAAAGACTAAACATAGAGCTACCATATGATCCATCAATCCCACTCCTGGGCATATATGCAGAGGAAATCTGAAGAGATACATACATCTCAGTGTTCACTGCAACAATATTTACAATAGCCAAGACACAGAAGCAACCTAAGTTTCTATTGACAGAGGAATGGGTAAAGACGAGGTGGTTTATATATATAATGGAATATTACTCAGCCATAAAAAAGAATTAAATAAAGTCATTTGCAGCAAATGGATGGGCCTAGAGACTATCACACTAAGTGAAGTAAGTCAGACAAAGACAAATATCATATGATGACACTCATGTGTGGAATCTAAAAAGATGATACACATGAACTTATTTACAAAACAGAAAGAGACTCACAGACATAAAAAATAAACTTACGGTTACCAAAGGGAAAGGAGGGGAGGAATTAATTATGAGGTTGGAAATTAACATATACACACTAAATATACTATACATAAAAAAAAAACACAAGGACCTACTTTATACCATGGGGAACTCTACTCAGTATTCTGTAATAACCTATATGGGAAAAATCTGAAAAGGATTAGGTGTATGTATATATGTAACTGAATCACTTTGCTGGACACAACTGTAAACAAATATAAAATGAAAATTAAATTAGTGACAACAGCAAAATGGCAGGACCAGAAACCAGACCCCAGGCTCACCTTCCAACTCCACCAAGCCTGGGTTTCCTCTCTCGTCATCAGTGCTCCTGGGTGACGGAAAGAACAGCTGCTCTGTCAATTAACCCTGTTGTACTTCTGCTTTATTGACTGTGCCAAAGCCTTTAACTATGTGGATCACCACAAGTTGTGGAAAATTCTTTGAGATGGGAATACCAGACCACCTGACCTGCCTCCTGAGAAATCTGTATGCAGATCAAGAAGCAACAGTTAGAACTGGACATGGAACAACAGACTGGTTCCAAATCAGGAAAGGAGTACATCAAGGCTATATATTGTCACCCTGCTTATTTAACTTATATGCAGAGTACATCATGAGAAACGCTGGGCTGGATGAAGCACAAGCTGGAATCAAGATTGCTGGGAGAAATATCAGTAACCTCAGATATGCAGATGACACCACTCTTATTGCAGAAACATGAGTTTGAGTAAGGTCTGGAAGTTGGTGATGGACAGGGAAGCCTGGCGTGCTGCAGACCATGGGGTTGCAAAGACTCAGACACAACTAAGTAACTGAACTGAACTAACCAACAGCATGGGAATTTCTTATTAAATAGCGTTCTTCAAGAAATGAACAGGAACACCCAGGCCCATTGATGTATCTACATTCATCGGTAGCTCAACAATGTTGTGAACCTGGACACAACAATGTGAGCTGCCCCGCTAGGTAAGTGATTCATGAGTCTGAGGAACTTGTGCTAGCTAGTTTGGATGTGAGCTAGCAAGTGAACAGAACACTTTCCCAGGAAGGATTCTATAGCCCAAAGAGTCCTCCAGTTCCTAATGCAGTTGGGGCATCATTCAAGACAAGGTAAAGGATCAGTTCAATCAGTCACTCAGTCATGTCCAACTCTTTGCGACCCCATGGACTGCAGCATGCCAGGCTTCCCTATCCATCACTAACTCCAAAAGCCTATTCAAACTCATGTTCATTGAGTCAATGATGCCATCCAACCATCTCATCGTCTGTCTTCTCCTTCTCCCACCTTCAATCCTTCCCAGCATCAGGGTCTTTTCAAATGAGTCAGTTCTTCACATCAGGTGGCCAAAGTATTGGAGTTTCAGCTTCAACATCAGTCCTTTCAATAAATATTCAGGACTGATTTCCTTTAAGATGGACTGATTGGATCTCCCTGCAGTCCAAGGGACTCTCAAGAGTCTTTTCCAACACCACAGTTCAAAAGCATAAATTATTTGGTCCTCAGCTTTCTTTATAGTCCAACTCTCACATCCATACATGACCACTGGAAAAACCATAGCCTTGACTAGACAGACCTTTCTTAGCAAAGTAATGTCTCTGCTTTTTAATATGCTGTCTAGGTTGGTCATAACTTTCCTTCCAAGAAGTAAACATCTTCTAATTTCATGGGTGACCATCTGCAGTGTTTTTGGAGCCCCCAAAAATAAAGCCTGTCACTGTATCCACTGTTCCCCATCTATGAGACCAGATGCCATGATCTTAGTTTTCTGAATGTTGAGTTTTAAGCCAACTTTTTCACTCTCCTCTTTCACTTTCATCAACAGGCTCTTTAGTTCTTCACTTTCTGCCATAAGGGTGGTGTCATCTGCATATCTGAGGTTATTGATATTTCTCCCGGCAATCTTGATTCCAGCTTGTGCTTCATTCAGCCCAGCATTTTCATGATGTACTCTGCATATAAGTAAAATAAGCAGGGTGACAATATACAGCCTTGATGTACTCCTTTTCCTATTTGGAACCAGTCTGTTGTTCTATGCCCAGTTCTAACTGTTGCTTCTTGACCTGCATACAGATTTCTCAAGAGGCAGGTAAGGTGGTCTGGTATTCCCATCTCTTTCAGAATTTTCCACAGTTTGTGGTGATCCACTCAGTCAAAGGCTTTGGCATAGTCAATAAAGCAGAAGTAGATGTTTTTCTGGAACTCTCTTGTTTTTCCAATGATACAGTGGATGTTGACAATTTGCTCTCTGGTTCCTCTTTCTTTTCTAAATCCAGCTTGGACATCTGGAAGTTTACAGTTCATGTATTGTTGAAGCCTGGCCTGGAGCATTTTGAGCATTACTTTACTAGTGTGTGATGAGTGTAATTGTGTGGTAGTTTGAGCATTCTTTAGCATTGCCTTTCTTTGGGATTGGAATGAAAACTGACCTTTTCCAGTCTTGTTGCCACTGCTGAGTTTTCCAAATTTGTTGGCATATTAAGTGCAGCACTTCCACTGCATCGTTTTAGGATTTGAAATAGCCCAACTGGAATTCCATCACCTCCACTAGCTTTGTTCATAGTGATGCTTTCTAAGGCCCACTTGACTTCACATTGCAGGATGTCTGTCTCTAAGTGAGTGATCACACCATCATGATTATCTGGATCATGAACATCTTTTTTGTATAGTTCTGTGTATTCTTTCCATCTCTTCTTAATATCTTCTGCTTCTGTTTCTGTCCTTTATCGAGCCCATCTTTGCATGAAATGTTCCCTTGGTATCTCTAATTTTCTTGACGAGATCTCTAGCCTTTCCCATCCTATTGTTTTCCTCTATTTCTTTGCACTGATCACTGAGGAAGGCTTTCTTATCTCTCCTTGCTATTCTTTAGAACTCTGCGTTCAAATGGGTACATCTTTCCTTTTCTCCTTTGCTTTTCACTTCTGTTCTTTTCACAGCTATTTGTAAGGCCTCCCCAGACAGCCATTTTGCTTTTTTGCATTTCTTTTTCTTGGAGGTGGTCTTGATAACTGCCTCCTGTACAATGTCATGAACCTCTGTCCAAAGTTCATCAGGCACTCTGTCTATCAGATCTAGTCCCTTAAATCTATTTCTCACTTCCACTGTATAATTACAAGGGATTTGAGTTAGGTCATACCTGAATGGTCTAGTGGTTTCCCCTACTTTCTTCAATTTAAGTCTGAATTTGGCAATAAGGAGTCCACTATCTGAGCTACAGTCAGCTCCTGGTCTTGTTTTTGCTGACTGTATAGAGTTTCTCCATCTTTGGCTGCAAAGAATATAATTGATCTGGTTTCAGTGTTGACTATCTGGTGATGTCCAAGTGTAGAGTCTTCTCTTGTGTTGTTGGAAGAGGGTGTTTGCAATAACCAGTGTGTCCTCTTGGCAAAACTCCATTAGCCTTTGTCCTGCTTAATTCTGTACTCCAAGGCCAAATTTGCCTGTTAGTCCAGGTGTTTCTTGACTTCCTACTTTTGTTTTCCAGTCCCCTATAATGAAAAGGACATCTTTCATCAGTTAGTTAGTTAGTTAGTTAGTTCTAGATGCCCTCAAGGAAAACACTGATGCTCTCCTGAGGACTCCTACCTGTGTCTTGGGCTTCTTCCTTCTTCTAAGCCCACCTTTTTCTGGTGGAAGAGACCACTTCTGTCCTTTATGTGGATTTAAGCTTCCACCAGCAGGTGAGCAGAGTAGGTCCAGGTTTCCTCCCATCACAGCAGGCTGTATTTCTGCTTGTGTCTTGTGTCTTTCTTGCTACAGCTTCTCTTAAGACTACAGCAAAGTATCCTTCCCAGCAGTCTTTCTGGGCTAACACAGCCATGAACACTTTTGCGTATTCTCTTCCAAGGGAAAAGACTGACCTACTTGCAATATACTGCCTAGCTGCTTGTACTTATAAAACCAAAAACAAAACTGCTCCTGGTATAGAATGTCAAATAATTCTGTTACCAATTCAGATTCAGCTGCTCATTGCTCAAAAATCAATACAAGGAAGAGAGAGAGAGAAAAAGAGATGTTGGTAGAAAAGGAAGTTGCTTTTAATGAGAATGCTGGCAATCTGGGGAGATGGTGGACTCAGTATTCTCCAAAAGCCATCTTTGAAAATTCTGCTCAGCTATGAAAGTATTTAAAGGGAAATAGGTGGGCTGCCGTCTATGGGGTTACACAGAGTCGGACACGACTGAAGTGACTTAGCAGCAGCAGCAGCAGCAACAACAGCAAACTAATCTTAGTGAATTAATTGAGATGCGGGGCGGGTCAGAGTCATTGTGATCACCCACTGTATTCAGGCTTGTCTGTTTCTTGTGATCTTTCTTTAGAATGCTATCTTATTCACACAGTTTGTTCACAAGGTTACTGAAAGGGAAGCTAGGGAAGAGATCTGGTCATGTGTTAATTACTTATTCCTCATATCTACTTCTTTGATCTGTAGAAAAAGCCAACAAGTTAGGAAAAGTATTGTGTGGTCAAGAGATTTGAAAGGTGTGCTAGGGTCAAAGATGAATAGCATGGTTGTTGTTTAGTCATTAAGCCATGTCAGATTCTTTGTGACCCCATAGACTGCAGCCTGCCGGGGTCCAGCCCCGGTGGATCCAGGGAATTCGAAGCGGGGACGGCATCGGCGAACTGGATACAATAGCTTTAATTAAATATTAATTAGAGATATAAAGAGTAATAGAATAAGGATAGCTCAGTAGGAAAATTCAGCGGAGAAAAGAGGCTGAATAACTTGGTTTACGTGGAAAGCTAATAAAATTCCAAGACAAGGAGTTTACATCACCTACGTAGGCCACAGGCGTCCTCCCATTCTCCCGAAGGAGAGGAGACACTAAGGCCTCCTCGGTCAGATCTTAGAAGCCCAGGCATAATTAGTAGGCTTGACGAGCCTCCACGCTCCAGATGGGAATTCAGCCAGAAGGTGAGAAAAAGAATGACATGGGAGACCAAGCTTCAGTGAACAAGGCCTGAATAGAGGGTCTTGTGCATAGATGGCACCCCACTCCAGTACTCTTGCCTGGAAAATCCCATGGGCAGAGGAGCCTGGTAGGCTGCAGTCCATGGGGTCGCGAAGAGTCGGACATGACTGAGCGACTTCACTTTCACTTTTCACTTTCATGCATTGGAGAAGGAAATGGCAACCCACTCCAATGTTCTTGCCTGGAGAATCCCAGGGATGGAGGAGCCTGGTGGGCTGCCGTCTATGGGGTCGCACAGAGTCAGACACGACTGAAGTGACTTAGCAGTGCATAGAGGATAATGGAGGAAGGGGTAGAGTCAGCCGTAAGCCAGGCTTTCTTCCTGCAAACTTATCGTATGCAAAAGTTCAGGTGATTTACATCATCTTCTGGCCAGAAGGCCTGTTAACATTTTATGACCCTTTCTTCAGAAAACTTATTTTTCTTTAAAGGTGATTATTCTAAAGTCAGGCGCCACCCTCCAAAAGCACTAGATAAAGTTGCATTCCTATAGGGCAAAGGTGTGGTGGGCTATAACAAGAAAAGAATTAACTCAAGGGTCCAAGGTTACAAACAGTAAAGCTATTACTCACATTCCTATACACCACTTATATTAATCAATACACTCCCAGGGACACAGTAGGTAAGGGATATGGAAACTTAGCAGCAAACATTGGACCAACAAGTGAAAAACCCTTCACCAATACAATTTCTAATCAATCTTTTAACTGCTCAAAGGAATCTGTATTTAGACAGTTTAGAACATCTCATGCCTCTCACAGTTGGGAGGCTCTAAACAATCACATGTGGCCAGAAGAACCTATTCAGGCAGGCTAGAGGACTTACAAAGGAGTTTGTAGGTTGAAACACTCTTGTCATGCCCAGGAACTTTATTAACTGGAGCTGTAAGTTAACTCTTTTTCAGAGAGAGGTGGTGGGGGACAGCCCCCCGTAAAGTCAGAGGTGTAGGTGAGAGCACAAAGCAGTAAAGTAGGCAGACTCTGATTTTAGAGGCAGGTGCTCGAGAATTTCCAGGGGGACTCCTGAGGCTCGATCCTGCCTTTGCGTATGCCAAGCCTCCTTCCTCATGACCTTTGCCACGGGCGGAGTTCCTCATGCTGGCTCCTGGCAGCAGCCCATCAGGATCCTCTGTCCATGGGATTTCCCAGGCAAGAATACTTGAGTGAGCTGCCGTTTCCTTCTTTGGGGGATCTTTTCAACCCAGGGATCGAACCACGTCTCCTGCATTGGCAGGTGGATTCTTTACCACTAACGGAGCCAGTAAAGAATCTGCCTGCAATGCAGGACACTTGAGTTCAATCCTTGGATCAGGAAGATCCCCTTGGAAAAGGGAATGGCTACCCCTCCAGTATACTTGCCTAGAGAATTCCATGGACAGGGGGCCTAGTGATTGGACTACAGTCTGTGGAGTCTCAAAAAGTCTGATGTGACTGAGTAGCATGGAGGTGCCTGGTTTAAGGTTAGTGACAAAACAAAAGGGGCCCCCTGTAGAGAGCTCTTTTCTGCCAAAAGTTGCTTATGTTTCTGCAAAAGAAAACCAGCAATCTTCTACTATGCTCCTCCACTGTCCTGAATTTCATGTTCTCCATACAGACATTGTAACGATTTAGGGTGCTTTTATACTGCTGTTTCTAGATATTTTAATAGCTTAGAAATGATTACCATTTGTTATTTTGAAAATCAGGGTTTCACTCTCTTACTTCCCACACCACTCACACCTTTCTCTCCCATACTAATCTTCCCTCCCACTCAATTTAGTTACATAATAATTTTTATATTTGGCATTTTCATTTTGACCCTGTCAATAGCAGCTTAACTATTTATTAAACTCTGATTACACTTCCTTTCTTAAGCAAATTATGTTGTCCCTGGAGTTAGAAAATTACTTTGCTAGAGGTATACACCTGTCTCAATACTGTAAGAGAGGTTGTCTATGAGTTTCATTTTATCATGGAGCCCTTCCTCCGGGACCCCTTTGCCCTCCTGCCAAATATGCAGATCATCATGGCCTCTCTTCAGCATCTCCTGGGGACTGCTTCTCTTCTCTCTGGTTTCTGGAGTCAATATCTTTCTCTTTCTAGATTTACTCCTTAGTTTTCAAAGAATACATATTAATATGTAGCTTTATAAGAAAGCATGCATGCATGAGAGGGTTTTCTGTTTTTTGTTTTGTCCTGGTTTTGTTTTGTAAGATCTTGTGTATCTAAAAATGTCTTGACTGCTACAGTTGTACCTCAAGATCTGTGCCATCATGAAGAATCTTCACCTGCACTGGATCCGCTCAAAGTTGTGGGAAGATGAGCTGGACTCAAAGAGGCTCATCAAACTGGAGGAGCCATAAGGGGTGCAGGACTTGGGGAAGGGGCCCTGTGGCCTGTGCTGTGGCCCTGATGGTGGAAGAGAAGGTATGAGGGGAGGTCTCTCAGATGAAAACAGGAGGTGTGGAAGACATAAGGAAGCTGAAGAACAGAGCCACAGAAGAGATCAGTGGACAGAAAGACCCCACTTGAACATGTTTTTGCAAAGAAACCAACCAAAGGCATGCGATCACGCACATGATGAAGAGCTTTGAGACAGAGCTGAAGAAAAGGAAAGGGATATAGATCATGGAAGCAGAAAGTTAAGCTGAAGAATGTAATCTTGTGAACTTTCAGAAAGCATCCTCAGCAAAGACAGTGGGGATATCTCCTAATTGGATGTTAAGTAGCATGCCCAAGGTGAACCTCCACATGATGCTGAAATGAAACATATTTCCATGGAGAATGCTAAGGCCCATCTGCTGGAAGATCAGCAGAACAAGAAGAAAGACAGTGAGACATCCTCTACCTTCACCAACATGTGTGAATTATAAGCAGTACATGGATCTTATCACAGTGTACTCAATGCCCCCAGATGGAGAATAAAGAAGAGCCCAAGGCCAGCCTTTGGAAAAAGTCTCCACATACCTAACCATTAGAATCCTGCTAAGGACTACAGATTTCTATCACTATCAGAAGTTCCAGAAAAAAGAACTGAGAATGGCTGAAGGGGAGGAGGGTATGGTGAGATGTAAACAGAACCTTTCTTCAAACCCCCTCATAAGAAAAGGCTTCCTGAACAGAGGCCTGCTTGCTTGCTGGCAAACAGATCCAAAAATAGACTCTATTAGTCCTGTTGTTTACCTGCAGGATTTCTCAAGCACTGACTTTATAACCTTTTGAAACAAAATGATATGCAGTTTTCCTATTTGGGAGCAAACTCTAGCCTTGTGTGCATTATTAAGTCTTGTGTTTTTTTTTTTTTTTTTTTTTCCAAGTCTTTATTTCCCCCTACTTATTTGATAATTTTGCTGGGTATAGAATTCTACATTGAAAATTGTTTTCTCTCCAAATATTGAGGCCCCTGCTCCTATATGGATGGGAGAAGTGGGATATTATTTATTTTTGAAAGATTTTAGGATCTACTCTTTGCCCCAGCATTTGTTTGTGATGTGCCTTAATGGATTCTGAGGGTATTTTGAATTTCAGTTCTAGAAAGTTTTATTGAAATATTTTGGATAATTTTATCCTCCACTTTTTTGGTAATCTTTTGTTCTGAAACTCTCAATATTTGGATTTTGAGCACAAGATTAATCCCTTACTTTTCTTAGCTTTTTCTATTTTTAAAATTTTTTTGCTACTTGATTCTTTATTTCAGATTTCTTCAACATTTTCTACCAAATCAGCTAAATAATTTAAAAGTTCTTTTTACTAACGTGTAATGTACAGCCGTAAGTATACAGCTTGCATGCTCAGTTACTCAGTCATGTTCAACTCTTTGTGACCCTAAGGACTGTAACCCATCAGGTTCCTTTGTCTGTGGGATTTTCCCAACAAGAATACTGGAGTGGGTTACTATTTCCTTCTCCAGGGGATCTTCCTGACCCAGAGATAGAACTCACATCTCCTGCATTGGCAGGTGGATTCTTTACTGCTGTACCTCCAGGGAAGCCTATATAGTTTGATGCTGCTGCTGCTGCTAAGTCACGTCAGTTGTGTCCGACTCTGTGCGACCCCATAGATGGCAGCCCACCAGGCTCCTCTGTCCCTGGGATTCTCCAGGCAAGAACACTGGGAGTGGGTT
>NW_011494671.1:228272-250897 GCF_000754665.1 Bison bison bison | reverse complement strand
TGTCTCCAATGCATCAAAGTGAAAAGTGAAAGTGAAGTCGCTCAGTCGTGTCTGACTCTTAGCGACCCCATGGACTGTAGCCCACCAGGCTCCTCCATCCATAGGATTCTCCAGGCAAGAGTACTGGAGTGGGGTGCCATTGCCTTCTCCATAGTTTGATGAGTGCCCTCCAAATAATCACATCTTGTCTCCACCCCACCTCATATGGAGAAATAAAACCATATCCCCACCCAAGAAGTCTCCAAGAATCCCTGTCTCAGGTGCTTCCCTTCCCTCCCCTACAAAGGTGGCAGAAGTTCTGATTTCTAACACCAGGCTTCAATTTTATGTACTTTTGAACTTTATATAAATGGAGTTATATTGTATGAAGACTTTTTCTTTTGGTTTCTTTGATTCAACATTAAGATTTTCAAATTCTTCCCATGTTGTTGCATATAGTGGAAAACGTTTAATTGCTTTAGACTATTAATCTTTTGTTATATCTATCTATTCTGTTGACAGATACTTATGTTGTTTTTTTATTTGTGACATATGTATATATATACACACACACATACACACACATATACACTGTGTGTGTCTGTGTGTGTGCTCAGTCAATAAGTCATGTCTGACTCTTTGTGACCCCGTGGACTAGACTGTAGCCCCATGGACTATATGTACACACACACACACACACACACACGTGTGTGTGTTAGTCACTCATTTGTGTCTGATTCTTTGCAACCCCATGTACTGTAGCCCACCAGGCTCCTCTCTTCATGGAATTTTCCTGGTAAGAACACTGGAGTGGGTAGCTACCAGGGTCCATCCACAGCAGGATGCAGGGATTCCCTCAGGATGACGGTGCTGGCAAATAGGGAAAGTAAAGAGGAGAGAAAGAGGCTTGATCTTCCTTGGTTTACACAGAAAGCCAATAAAGCTCCTGACATGGAACTTGCTCTGTTCACAGAGACCATAGGCGCCCTCTCGGTGGGGTGAGGATGCAGGATGCCCTCTCCCTGGTGAAGATGCAGGGTGCCTTCCCAATCGGGTCTTAGAAGCCCAGGAAAAAAGTGAACTCAGAGAGCTCCTGTGCCCCAAGGAGTCATCCTGAAAGAAGAAGAGAGAGAGAAAGAAAGAAAAGGAAAGAAAGAAAGAATGACACGGGGAGACCAAGCTCTGATGAAGCCGGGTCTGCAGCTTTATTTTCAAAAAGAGCTTTTATACCCTGAGTTACACATTTCCAGAAGTGAAAGATACAGAGTCATGCAGAGTCAGCTCAACATTACATCAGTTTTACCTTCATCGGGACCAGGATGTTTTTTGCATAGCTTTTCATTTACAAGGGTGTTTGTGTTATGCACATTATCTTCTGGCCAGGAGGCCTATTGACATTTTATGACCTTTTTCTGATAAAGGTTGGTCAACCAGAAAACTTGTTTTTCCTTTAAAGTGTTTCTTCTTTATTTGTCCAATCTTTGTCTCCCTCAGAAAGTATTAAATAAAGTTACATTCTTATGGAAAAAGGTGCAATGGGTTACAACAATGAAAGAACTTATTAACTCAAGGGTCTTATGTTGCTAATGCCAAGGCACCTGCTTGTTTTTCTTACATTCCAACTATATTAACTAATGCACTCCCGGGCCCACATTGGGTAAGGGATAAGGAAACTTGGTAGCAAACATTGGCTCAACAATGCAGTATTATTCTAATAAAGCTTTTTTATCGCTTGAAGGTTATGTTTGGGGTGTTGTGAACAATCATGTGTGTTAGTTGCAAGAGGATGGATAAACTGTCAAGCAAGCTAAAATAGTAACAGAGGGGTTAAAGTAAAAATGTTCCTTTTAAGCCCAGGAGACTTATTAACTAGAGCCCTAAGTTGATTTTGTTCAGAGAAAGGTGATCGGGGATAGCCCCCTGTAAATGTCAGAAGAGTTGGTGAAAGGCATAATATAATAAACAGTAGATAGACAGACTTTTGTTTCGGGGTGGATGCTTGAGCAGGTCCAGGGAGTCCCTCGAGTCCTGTTCCGCCTTTGCCTGTCAGGTCCTGTCTGCATGACCTTTGTCATGGGTGGGATCTCCCGTGGTGGCTCCCGGCAGGTAGCCATTCCCTTCTCCAGGGGATATTCCCAACCCAGGGATCAAACCCAGTTCTCCTGTTTTTCAGGCAGATTCTTTACCATCTGAACCACCAGGGAAGTGTGTGTATATATGTATATCTTCTATTGGTTCTTTTTCCGAGATCATGTCCATGGCTGTCTAAGCTATCCATGAATAATGTTGGGCCTGTATTTGGTTATTGTTATCATCCGCTCTGGTTGGTGATACTAATTCTACTTTCATTTATTCCATAAATAACTTTGAATGCCTCCTATATTCTGAGCAGTCTACTAGAAGTTGCAGGACTTTTGCGCAAACAAAAATAGCTGTGTTTTGAGCCCCAATTTCATTTGTTAGTGAAAATAACATTTTGGTTCACAGGGGTTTAATGAAACTTTTTAAAGATGAGCTATCAAATTAATTTATTTCTGTTACTTGAAAGAGTTGTACATACACATAGAGGGAAGGAGTGATAAAGAGACTTGAACTCAAAAGCTAACTCAAGTAAAGTGATGGTGGCTGCCTAGAGCCCTCCTGTGTGGGAAGACATCTGAGAAGCACTTGGGTTGCAAGAGAAAGGGACCCATTTGTGATGTCCCCCTTGGACATCAAGGGATAATAAGCATAATTGGTACCCTGTTTTTTTCATCCCCAGATTCTGCTTCTCAAGAACTCAGTAAGCTTGACCTTAAGAGTCAGTGCTTGGTCATGTTAGTGCTTGGGGCTGGAGGTGCTGTAACTTTCTGTGAATTATATACCAAGTAACTGGTCACGGCCATCTGTGCTGTTTCAACATTGTGTTTGCATAAATTAAACAGAGGAGTGGGTGTTGTTTACTGCAGTTATTCACAGTTGTTCCTATGATTTATGTTTGGAGTTGGCCTCCTTACATCTATTGTGAATGCCTGAGACTACAAGCAATGTTGTTCCATTAGAAGAGAAAAATGCTCATTATAAAGCATAATACAATGACTCATGTTCATGTACCCTAAAGGGCTGCCTGACATGAGGAAAGGGGGAGGAGATATGTTTCTGGTCACAATGCTTTTATTCCATTATTAAGGCTATTCATCTTTTGAGAAAAAAAAATTTACAATGCTTCCAGTGAAGGTGCCAATTAGACTATGAAACAATTCTGCAAATTAAAGGCATAAGTAACTGGCATTCTATATTCACAATGCTGAAGGAAAAGAGTAAACATCTGATGTGGTGAAAACCTGATATCATCTGCCAGTTAATAAACTTGTTTACCAATGTCACTTTTCTTATAATAAAATCCAGACTCAGTTTTAGAGTCTCTTCCTGGATATAGAATATTGCAGTAAAATCTTGGGATCAAACATTTAACTTCTCGGGAAGTAAAAAGCATTTTAAAACAACTTACTGCACACTCTGCCAGAAGGTGTAGAGATTAAAAACTACTATGGACTCTGAGTTCAAGAATTTAGAATTTTACTAGAGATGTCAAATTCTCAGAGGAATCTTATATGTATCTTCTCAGGAGTAGTAATTTATTTTTAATAAATTTGCACAACTTGGTCAAGTAAAAAGTTTAACTGAATTTTTAAATTTCCTGACTTGATTGGTTGTAGATTTACTTGCCTATGTGAATTCCTATTTTGGCACAATGATGGCAAGTTCTGTCAATTCAATGATGGATCCCATATTCCATTTGTACATTAAGCAAGGTGGATAGTGCACTAAGAGTACCAGCTTTCCTTTCTTGAGAAATTGGTCTCTTCCTCAGTATTAAAGTGGATTCTGTGGGAACTTTTATTTTAACTGTGCTATGTGAAGGCACTTAGCAAATCTTGAGTCAGACTCCCACGATGTGGAAAGCTGAGTCAGGAAGCAGAGGTAAGCAACATTAAGCCCATTAATTCTTCCAGATCTCTGGTCCCATTTGGTAAATTGCTATGTAGGTCCCTTGGGTCCCAAGGAGACCCTGACTCACTCACTTGTGATCATCTGTCTGCTAAGAGTTGGCAGTAGGCCTGGAGAAAAGGCAAGTGTGGCTACCCAACCACAGCAGTGGCAAAGGGAACCTTCCAGCCCTCTTCCTCCACTCAAGGGTTCCTATGTGGTGCCTAGTTGGTACCTCTTTCTCTGTTGTGGCTGTGAAGCCAGGGAAGATTGTATTTATCATGAGGTATAAGGTAGAGGAATGCTTTTCCATAGAGGGGTGGCTCTTGGTGACAGGATCAGATTCTGTGACACTGATCACTGTCACATAAGTCAGGCAGAGACATGGTGTCAGTGGCCAGTGCTGTTAGAGTTCACCAGAGACCAACCCAAGAGTCTGCCATCTTGCTCTCTTTTCTTCTCCCTTGTGGACTCAATTACAGCTACCATCTCAGACTCTGGGAGCTGGTGGTAAACAAAGCCATCCTTCATTACAAAGCCATTTGCTACATCAAAACACAGTTCAGAAAGGAGGAAAGAACCAGGAGCTGTGTGAACAGTTCCTCCTTGGCTGCCAGACTGTGCTCATAGCAGCAAAGAAGATTGTGACCTTGATGTGACCTTGAGGTTCCAAAAACTCTTAACAGGTATCTGTAAATGCAGATGCTAAAATTAGGATCTCCCAGCACAACAGCACTGGGCTGGGCTTTGGAGTTTGTTGTTTCAGAGTGAAAAGTGATCACTGACAACCGTCTTCCATCTCAATGGAAGGAGCCATGACTTGGGCTGTTAAAGGACCCTTATGGGATTAGGAAGGGTTGAGTTTTCAAATATTTTCCCCTTTGGTTTGGAACAAGACAACATGGGCATACATTTACCCCACTGACATGGTTACCAGAAGTATCCAGGGTGGGAGGTCACAGAGTGGTCTTTCTGGCTGGGTCAGCTTGAACAAGAGACAGGACAGATGGGTCTGAATTCTTCTGTGTCATCATTTCTGTATTTCTGGGTTATGCCTCACTCAGGATTGCAAAGGCAAATTGCAGTGAGTTGGAATCACCTGACATTTCTGTGACATCTGCTTTTGTTGCAACTGAATTCTCCCAGACACCACACCACACAAGGGAAATGCATATGGAAAATATCTCATTAACATCTCTTAAGACAGACAATAAAAACAGACTACTCAGAATTAGCAAGATCCACTTTGAAGCCTGAGGAACCCTCTATGGCAATTTATGATGAATTGATGAAATTTTGCAACTAATTGTTATGTGCCTATATTACCTTCTTGACGGAGGGTACTGTCATGGCAGGGTGCTGTGAATTTGATTGAAATTTTCTAACAATTCTTTAGCCCAGACGCACGCTTAAGAGAAAAATGCAAGGTGTTAGAGCTGGAGGGGAACACAGAGACTGCTGACTCCCATAGCTGATTTTTCCAGATGCAAAATCACATGCGGTCAGCGTACTTGACCTACCCAGGACCACACAGCTAACTGTGGCAATGCAGGCACTGGATCCCAAGTCTGAACACCCTGATCTGTACTTTATTTAAAGACTGCATTGTCCCTCTAAGAATGGTAGGTCTGCGTATGCACAAGTAGCCAGACTGATGATGCTCCACTGACTAACTG
Source organism: Bison bison bison (assembly GCF_000754665.1). Lineage (NCBI taxonomy): Eukaryota > Metazoa > Chordata > Mammalia > Artiodactyla > Bovidae > Bison > Bison bison. The sequence goes on along the minus strand of NW_011494671.1, from coordinate 245,273 downwards.
AAATAGGCCAAGACTTCCTTCATCAGTCAGGAAGCCAGAAAGGCAAGGAGAGGATTTGGTCTTACAGGGTGGAGACAAAATGTCTCCTTTCAATAGATCACCAAGTTCTCCATTTAACAGGAGCCAAAGAACAAGATCAGACCCCAGGCAGCTTACAAACAAGATTCTTCCCTCACCCAGACATCTGCACATTCACAGTGGAGGCTGTGGACCATTAGGGCCATGTCACTGTGCTGGCAGTGACGACTTCCCTGTGATGTGGCTATAGCTTAATTCTCATGTAAGGAGAGGTTAGCTCAAATTCAACAGGATGGCTTAAATTCAAACCAGGGTGCAGCACCCGCTGTGCATTGGTTACAGTGGCACATCAAAACTCAGAGAAAAGGGGCTGGGAGTTTTCTTTCCCCCACGAAGGCCCTGGAAGCACTGCTCAGCAGCAAGTGGGGGAGTCTGTGTCTCATTCTAGGTGCAGTTATGTCTGGTGATGCTGCAGAATCATCTGTCCTGCCATGTGGTGCTTTTTGTTCAGAAGGCTGGCCCTTGCTTTGATGTGAGCTGGCAAAATCCAAGGACAGTGGGCCACTGGGGCGGGGCCCATGGCCAGAGTCTGGGAAGGTAGAAGAAGCTGAATCCTTCAGGTCCAAATTGGTTTCCCTACTTCACACAAGCAAAAATACTTGTTTTAAGAAGGGCTCTTCACCATGGAGAACAGTATGGAGATTCCTTTAAAAACTAGGAATAAAACTACCATATGACCCAGCAACTCCATTACTGGACATATACCCTGAGGAAACCATAATGGAAACAGAAGCCTGTACCCCAGTGTTCATTGCAGCACTATTTACAATAGCTAGGACATGAAAGCAACCTAGATGTCCATCAACAGATGAATAGATAGAAGCTGCGGTACATATATACAATGGAATATTGCTCAGGCATAAAAAGGAACACATTTGAGTCAGTTCCAATGAGATGGATAAACCTAAAGCCTATTATACTGAACGAAGTAAGTCAGAAAGAGAAAATATCATATATTAAAGCAAATATATGAAATCTAGAAATATGGCACTGATGAGCCTACTTGCAGGGCTCAATGGAGACACAGAGAACAGACTTGTGGACACAGTGGGGAAGGAGAGGGTGGGGTGAACGGAGACAGCATGGAAACAAATACTATCATATGTGAAATAGATAGCCCATGGGAATTTGCTCTATGACTCAGGGAGCTCAAACCAGTGCTCTGTGACAACCTAGAGGGGTAGGATGTGGTGGGAGGGAAGTTCAAGAGGGATGGGACATATGTATACTTATGGCTGATTCATATTGATGTATGGCAGAAACCAGCACAATATTGGAAAGCAATTATCCTTCAATTAAAAATAAATAATTTTTTTAAAGTAACCCTGAAAAAAAAATGTTAGTAAAATGATGAGTAAAAAAATAATAATAATAATAATAATGAAAGGGCTGTTAAGAAGACAAATATGAGCAAGGAGCCATGCAGGCTGAGACTGAGAGGGGAACAGAGGGATGGGGTCAGCTGGGTTGACATTTCCTGCCCACTTTCTTATCACCTGGATTTCCCTGGTGGCTCAGATGGTAAAGCGTCTGCATACAATGCGGGAGACTCTGGTTCAATCCCTGGGTTGGAAGATTTCCTGAAGAAGGAAATGGCAACCCACTCCAGTATTCTTGCCTGGAAAATTCCATAGATGGAGGAGCCTGGTAGGCTACAGTCCATGGGATCGGAAAGAGTCGGACACGACTGAGCGACTTCACTTTTCTTATCACCTGAGTGGCTCCTCACACGTGAATGTGTTAGCAATGAAAGAATGAAGGTTGGAATGCTGTTTAAAGAAGAGAGCCTCCAGTACAGTGATTCACTAAGGGAACAAGGTACATTTGTTGTGGGTCCAGAGCCGGAGAGACTTGTCAGACTGGGAACACTTTCCCAGCGGAGACTTTTGGTTTGGACTTTACTGGGTGGTAAAGTTTCTATGTAGCATCCTCTTCCGTGAACAAGTAAGGCTATATCAGTCTTATTAAGGAGAGAAGAGCCATCTGACTCTCACAGACAGCACTCCCCTTGTGATAGGATCCAGTACTTGGTAGCTCAGTGGTAAAGAATCCATTTTGATGCAGGAGACTGCCTGAAATGCAGGAGACGTGAGTTCAATCCCTGGGTTGGGAAGATCCCCTGGAGGAGGAAATGGCAACCCACATCAGTGTTCTTGCCTGGGAAATTCCATGGACAGAGAAGCCTGGCGGGCTACAGTCCATGGGGGTCGCAAAAAGTTGGACACGACTTAGCGACTAAACCACCACCACCAGTAGAAACAAAAGAAAACACAGGATGAATGATGGGCTGGTCTTGCTCTTGGGTGGCGGTGGAGCCAACAGCCTTTCAGGTTCACATCTGCGACTGCCTGGCTTTCCCGACTAACGGCCCCTGCCATGCAGCAAAGCCTAGACTGTGGATCTCAGCTCACTGTGAGCTTGAAGGCTCCGAAGAAAACCCACGTGCTTGCTCCATTTTATTCCCAGGCACGCTGTGATCCAGGCTTTCCCAGCTCCTACCAGACCCTCCTCCTGGCCTCCTCAATAATTATCCAGATTCACAGAAATGGACATGTACAGAACTCTTGTCAATCTCTTATCCTAAACGGACCTTTATGGAGCTCTTGTCTTTTTCTCTCTTGGGAGAAGTGGCAATAACCCATCTCTTCCAAACTTACATTCATCCATTATTCTTTCTTTCCTTCAGTACTATTAATTGATCACTGACCATGTGTCAAGCACTGGGCTAGGTGCAAAGGGTTCAATTAAAAACACAGATGGGACTTCCCTGGTGGTTCAGTGGTTAAGAATCCACCTGCCCATTCAGGGGACACAGGTTCGATTCCTGGTCCAGGAACTAAGATGCCACAGTGCAACTGAGCCCCTGAGTCACAGCTACTGAACCCTGCACATCTAGAGCCTATGCTCCTCAACAAGAGAAGCCACTGCAATGAGAAGCCCGTGCACCCCAGCTGGAGAAATCCTGCACACAGCAACAAAGACACAGTGCTGCCAAAAATTAAAATTAAAAAACTTAGTAGCTATCGTCAGGTGGACGGGGCAGGGGACGTCTATTGAGGCTGGGAAGGTGGGCACATGGCAGGAGCTCCAATGCTGTTTCCCAGGAGAGGGAAGGAGAATGCCCAGGGGCAGCAGTAGGGGTCAGTGGTTGAAGGCTTGTGACAAGGCGAGGAGTCCCGCCTCTTTATCAGAGCAAATTGTGGCTTGACACTCCTGGGGCACATTCATCTTTCTCAGCACTTTAAAGAAATGCCTGCATCCCAGTGATGCCTTAGCGGAGGAGCAGAGGGTTTTCTCATTTTACAGGTGAGGAAACTGGAGATCCTTGGAGGTGACAGGGCCAGCCAAGGTCATATAGGAGCCCAAAGTAGAAGTCGAATAGTCAGCAAGGACCATGACTGGAGGGGGAAATGTGAATCTACTGCCCAAGGAGAACCCAGCTAATACACGGTATAAATTCTTGACAAGATTCTTTTAAAAAACCAAAGTCCCTGATTGAAACTTAATCAGGAATGTATTGTGCAGGTTGGGACACTGAAGGTCAAGGCTGTGGAACTGCACTCCATATATCTCTTATCCTACCTCCTAAAATATAGCCACACAGAGAACCCTGTCCCCAGGCAGATCCTCTGTCTTGGGAAAGCAATAGGCTTTACTAACTTTCTATGTAATCAGTCACAGGCCAACAGCAGACTAAGTGGTTTTGATTCAAGAGGAAAAACATAAAACAGGTGACCTTTGATATATGAACATGTAGAAGGAAGGGTCCAGAGATCAGTCATTCTAAACCACAGGTAGATAGTGACATATTTTCTCTGTTTTAAAAGGAGCTGAGAAAAAACCACTACAATATTGTAAAGTAATTACCTTCTAATTAAAATAAATAAATTTTTTAAAAATAAAACATAAATGGAGCTGAGGTTGGCACCCTCCACCCCAGGTCTTTATTATGAGGACAGCGTGAGTTAAAATACATTAAAGTGCTTAGGGCAGTGCTGGGCATAATCACGCAATTTGTTAGCTGTCCTTGCCCTCAAGTTCTTGTAAAGATATGGGCACCCAGTTTGAGAAGCGTGTGTGCAAAATGGCTCCAGTCATGCCTGACTCTTTGCGACCCTATGAACTGTTTCCCATCAGACTCCTCTGTCCTTAGGATTCTCCAAGCAAGGATACTGGAGTGGGTTGCCAGGCCCTCCTCCAGGGGATCTTCCCCACCCAGGGATCAGACCCAAGTCTCTCATGTCTCCTGCATTAATGGGCGTGTTCTTTAACATTAGTGCCACCTGGCAGAGAAGTCTTCCAAAAGCACAAAACTCCCCCAAGATCCAGCAGCACTATGATTGTACCTTTAGGGAAAATAAGATCAAAGAAGACACAGGACTCTTCTCCCTGTAACACCCAGTGTAGACAATCCCATACTTCATTGTGCAAGCAAGGCTTACCATACAGCAGTGGAGGTTGAGTAATTCACAGGCGTTCATGTAAAACAGCACGGCGGATCCCAGTGTGGACAATCAAGAAGAAGCGACTTTGGGACTTCCCTGGCGGCCCACTGGTTAAGAATCCACCTTCTAATGCAAGGGACACAGGTTCAATCCCTGGTCCAGGAACTGAGATCCCACACGCCATGCGGCAACTAAGCCCACACACTGCAACTATGAGCCCAAAAAAGAAGAAGAGGTGAGACCAATATAAACTGAATATATCCCATAGGAAGAGTGATGTCGCTAAAAGTGTGATGCTGCAAAATGATCACAGGTTTTAAATTTTATTTGTAACAATGTGATATTTAATTAAATATATAATTTATAAAAATCACTGGGAGGTGATCTGACTGAGATATAAAAAGGAGGGGGAAATAAACTATTTTCTACTTGAAAGGCCATCCTTTTGAGTGCCTTACATCAGTTTAACAAACCCATACTTGCTGTCCTCCATTTTCTGGCTGATCCTTCTTCCCAGTCCCTGGACAAGAGATTCTGTGAGGAATGAATAAACTTCACCCTTTTGTGAAAGCCTTTAACCCTTAAAGTCACAGTGTGAGGAGATAAATCTGTGTAGTCAAAATCATCCTTAAAAATCTCTTTAGTCTTCTTTTTTTTTTTTATAGCAAAATGGTCATTTTTATTAGTAAGATAAATTAAACAATAATTAAAATAGCCAATATTCATTTGATGTTCACTATGTCCCAAGAACTATGTTTATTGTTTTTTGTTTTTTTTTAAATTTTATTTTATTTTTAAACTTTACATAATTGTATTAGTTTTGCCAAATATCAAAATGAATCCATCACAGGTATACATGTGCTCCCCATCCTGAACCCTCCTCCCTCCTCCGTCCCCATACCATCCCTCTGGGTCGTCTTTAGTCTTCTGTGCAAACAAGAGACCTACAGGCAGCCAGGGGAGTTTCAACAACAATTAAAAGACAGTCCTTCTCTTTAAAAGGCACTGATCATTGCTCAATGGCTTCTAGAGCAGAAGAATGGTTAGTGTCTGCACCTTGAAATTTTTCTCCACCACATTTAAGATCAAATCATTTTATTATTATTTTATAACTTTTTACTGAATGACCCCCTTCTTGGTTTCCCACTGGTTATACGCACACGTGGGGTTGTTACGTGTGTATGCAGGGATGTTATGTGCACACACAGGCTTGTTGTGTGTATACACAGGGTTATCCCACTGCACCTTTTTCCATTTGATGATTTCTCTGTGCTTAGGCAGGACCTCCCCAGTGGCACAGTGATAAAGAACCCGCCCATCAATGCAGAAGATCCAGAAGACAGAGGTTCAATCCCTGGGTCAGGAAGAGCCCTTGAAGGAGGAAGTGGCAACCCACTCCAGTATGCTTGCCTGGGAACTCCTGTGGACAGAGGAGCCTGATGGGCTACAGTCCATGGGGTCACAAAGAGTCAGACACAACTTAGAGACTAAACAACAACTTCTTTGTATGCGTTCCTACAGAACCACTTGCTTTAATCTCCTGGGGGCAGCTTTCCCTCCCTGCTCTAGATTTAATCAGAATGTATTTGAATAATAATTTTTCTCATCTAACTTGTATACAGCCATGGTGGGAGTCAGCATCTTTTATCTTGGCAGCAATGGGCCCTGCCTGTGACCTCTAGTCTACTGAAAGAACAGAAGCACTCTGAATTGTAAATCTGACTGCTGCCTGATACTCCTCTCACCAGCAATGTATAATCTTTGGTCTGTAAATGTTTAATTGATAATGACTTCAACATTTCCAATATATATTTAATGCTTTGTTTAATTTCAAACACAGCTAAGTGCCAGCGCCAACACTGACTATTTATCTGACAAAAAATTCGTGTCCAGAATATATAAAGAAGTGTTAAAATTCACTTACAAGAAGACAAGCAATTCAATTAAAAGAAGCGGGGGATGGGGGGGGACCATTAAATAAGACATTTCTCAGAAGAAGAGATGTGAATGGCCAGTTAGCATGTGAAAGATGTTGAGCATCATTAATTATCAGGGAATGCACATTAAAAACATAATATTTCATTTACAGATAATATTTTTTAAAGGCCCAACAATACCAAGTGTTGGCAAGGAGGTGGAGCAATTAGAAATATTTTGTATATTTCCAGTAGCAATGGAAAAGCTTATAACTGCATTGGTTAATTGGCAGTTTCTTATAAAGTTAACATACACCTGCCATATGGTCCAGCCATTCAATTCCTAGGCATATTTACCCAAGAGCAACGAAAATACATATCCACACAAAGATGGGGGCACAAATATTTATAGCAGTTTTTTTCTTGGTGGCAACTTCAAACTGTCAACAATTCAAATCTCTATCAACAGATGAACAAACTCCAATATGCACTAACAATAGAACACTATTTAGCAATTAAAAAAATGAAGAGCTCCTGAAAATAAATTCATAGAGCTATTTATTTCCATACCTTGTTCAATGTCAGCCTGTGTTCCTTCTTCCTCTTTTCATTTTATCTAGCTTTGTAGCTAAATTTATACAGGGTCCTATATAGAGTTCATGAGACTTCCCAGGTGGTATTAATGGTAAAGTATCTGCCTCCCAACACAGAAGATGTAGGAAGTGTGAGTTTGATACCTGAGTTAGGAAGATCCCCTCTAGGAGGGAATGGCAACCCACTCCAGTATTCGTGCCTGGAGAATCCCATGGACAGAGGAGCGTATAGGGTAGCAAAGAGTCAGACATGACTGAAGCAACTTAGCACATATGCACACATGGAGTTTATACAGGTTGTAATTCGTGGAGTTAACAACATGGATATTGTAAGTGAATAAAACCAAATACACACAAAAATATATACTATATGACATTCTAAGTAGGAAAAACTAAACTGTTTGCTAAATGTCAGTGTATGTATGGTTTTTTTGTTGTTTGTTTTTTTGTCCCTAGGGGGTAGTGCCATTGATATCTGAAAAAATTAGGGATGATGAAGTTCTTTATACTATGTAACCCGTTTATATCTGAAAAGAATTAGATTACATGAAAAGAACAGTGAAGCACTTTGAAGGCTTTAGGACAACAGAGGAGAAGGAAAACAGCTTAACGCTTGTCTCCCTTCTCTAAAAGTTTCTTTCTCTGTAGAAGCACGTAGGAGTATCACGTATTTTAGCACATTAACCATCTAATCAAAACTTGGGTTTTAGGACCACCACTATTTAAGGTAAGAAAAAATATATAAAATACTTCACAATGATAACATTCAAGCAAAAAAATCGATCAATTTTTCAATGAGCAGAAGAACTCTAAGCGGATCAGTATTGTGTATGGTGTGTGGATGGCTGTGGGCTTGTCTGGAATGGGGTACAAGAGAACTTTCTCAGGTGATGCAGATGCTCTCATGCATTCATCAAGATAGGGCTTCCCTGGTGGCTCAGTAGTAAAGAATCCGCCTGCCAGTGCAGGAGACATGGGTTAAATCCCTGGGTCAGGAAGATCTCCTGGGGATTTGGAAGAATTGATGCACAAGTGATGCTTTCAAATTGTGGCATTGGAGAGGACTCTTGAAAACCCCTTAGAGTACAAGGAACTCAAACCAGTCAATCCTGAAGGGAATCAACCCTGAATATGCATTGGAAGGACTGATGCTGAAGCTGAAGCTCCAATACTTTGGCCATCTGATTCGAAGAGGCAACTTAGTGGAAAAGACTCTGATTTGGGGAAAGACTGAAGGCAAAAAGGAGAAGAGGGCAGCAGAGGATGAGGTGGTTAGAGAGCATCACCGACTTAACGGACTTGAGTTTGAGCAAACTCCCAGAGACGGTAAAGGACAGAGGAGCCTGGTGTGCTATATAGTCTAAGAGGTCACAAAGAGTCATATATGATTTAACAAATAAACAACAACAATTCAGTAAGACAGATCGAAATGTGTATATCCTTTATTTTTTAAAGTGTCCATCTCAATAGTGTGGCTATGTGGATTAAAAGAGATGCCCATAGAACATTAAGCATAGAGTCCAATGCATAACTGGTCTAATTTCTGAAATATTAATGTATCAGAAATTTCTGGTTTTAAAGTGGAAACTATAATGAACTAGAGAAAAACATGTGTTGTAAAAGTTATCTATCAATTTAAAACTTCTCCCCAAATCCCGAAGACTTGGGACATTACGAAAGCAAGTGTAAGAACTTCAAGGGAAATGAATTAAGGAAAAGAAGGAAAATAGCTTCTCTTAAAGAGATAAGAAAAGAAAGATTAATTTTCTTTCCAACTTATAATAGTGTCTTTGCAGAATTAAACTACCACTTATTTGTAAGACCTAGTTAGACATGCAAAGTGTGCACATTCCAAGTTTGCAATTTAACAAAACATGTTTTCAATAAAGCAAGAGAAGCATTAATTAAAAGCTTGTTTGTTTGTTTAAATTACAATAGGAGACCATGAGGTAGTTTAGCAAAGTCCTTCAGTTTTCTAAAAAGAACTCCAGGCTTAAAGTTCACAAGTAGCTTAAAAGTAATTTATTTCCATATAAACTTGCATAGATGCTTTGATACTCTTAAATCCAGACCATTGGAACAAATCAAACCCGGTACAGAGAACTGAGCCTTTATCAAGTGGAAAGGTGAATTTGACAGTGGTTATTTTGTCCAAAAAGAATTCAGAGAGTTAGGGCAAAAGTGCAGATTTCTGCCATATTCCCAGGTATAAAAAGGGTTCTGAAAAGTTTTTTGAAGTAAACTCATAGTTATTAATTTCTGAACCCTGTACAAGGTCAGCGTGTGTTCCTTCCTCTGCTTTTCATTTCCTCTAACTTTTGTGGCTGGGTTTATAAGAATGGCTCCCCACCCAGGGTGTGAGCCAACCAAGCATTGTTATATTGTCTTGTCAACTAGTTCTGGGACAAAGTGTGCTGGGGATGACCCCTGGGTGCCATCATGGGCACTTGGTGTCCCCTAACCCAGCCAGGAGTTGACCTAAAGCAAGTAGACTGCCCATTATTTCTCTAGCAAAATTGGGTTTATTTGGAGATTTGCAAAGAGTTGCAACTGGGGTCTGCAATCATGGTGTGAACATGTGTGTGCTAAGTCGCTCCAGTCTGGTCCAACTCTACAACCCTCTGGACTCTAGAACACCAGGCTCCTCTGTCCATGGGATTCTCCAGGCAAAAATACTGGAATGGGTTGTCAAGCCCTCCTCCAGGGGATCTTCTTGACCCATCTCTTATGCATCCTCATTGGCAGGCAGGTTCTTTATGACTACCACCTGGGAAGCAGTCATAGTGAGCCACATGCAAATCCCCCACAAAAATGGAGGGGAGCACTGTTTCATAGAGGAGAAAAGGAAGTTGAGGTGGAAGTGGAGTAAAGAATTCCCAGCTTTTCATTGGTTAAGAGATAGTCTCTCATTAGCTGAGTCCTTCCCATGAAAGAAGAAGGGTCTTTCTCCTTCCTGTTGGTCTCTGCTATCAGCATAGGGCATGAGAGTGCCCCCTCCTGGTCTCCCAGCTCTATTTAATCAAAGTTTCTATATTACACAGGCCTGGACTACTCTGAAGGGCTGAGTTCTTGCAAAGCAGAGTAATATTTGTAGACAGAGACAGTGCTATTCATGTAAAGCGTCAACATGCCAGTACCACTGGGCTGCAGACTTAATATGCTGTGTGTGCAACAAAGCAAAGACTCATCTTTCCACTTACACAAAATGCAATGGTTTGTAGACCAGACACCTATAGCATTTTGAACTTTTCCTATAGTCAGCTTGCTAAGTCACTATTTCCTGATGCTTGATTGTTAGAATATAGTGGTGTAATTATCTTTAGGCCAGAAATGACAGTGGGAAATGTTGTCATTGAACTGGATTCCCTGCATTCACTGGGGATTTTGGGGCCCGAGGTGTCAGGGTTAGGCAGAAGCATCACAGATGAGGACATGTGGTAATGGACAGCAGAGCCAAAGCTATGCAGTCACCAGATATGAGACAGCATAATTCAGCCAAGCAAATTTTGAAGATCTAATTGGTTTTATTAAATGATTCATAAACTAGGCAGCGTAGTATTTAGGAAGCAGAGGGGAGCTCCAGGGGCCACAGAAGGGAAAGGTTTTTAAAGGCAGGAGGAAAAAGTCAAAACCAGAAAAACGGATTATTTCAGATTAAGTCATTTCCCTTTGGGGACAAAAGGGTCTTATCAGGGGGCTTACCTCATCTTCCCTTGGGGGATTGAAAGAACCCATGGGACAGATGACCTCATTGGTACTGACCAGAAAATTCCTGCCTCACTGGTTAAGACTAAGTGTCTGGGGGAGGTTGAAGTTTCACTTAGGTTCTGTATTAAACCCCTATTTGGAGGTGTGGCCTGGTATAAGTGGCTCTATTTTGGGCCTGTGGTTTTTGTTTTAACACAGACCATCCAGTAATTAGAATAGTCTGAACTGCAGTGTCTTTGGTGATGGTCACGGTGCCCCTAGAAGTGAAAGACTTGGGAACTTCCTAAAGTCTTACTTTGTGTAAGTGGAAAACCTCGACATCTGTTGAACAGAAGTCTGAGCTGAGTCACCACAATAAACTGTTAACAGCCTCTCAACCAGTTTCCAGATTTGAGTCTTTCAAGCTCAGCTCTGGGCTAGGTTTCTCCGGAGGCAAGAAAGACCCCCAGGGTGCAGAGTCGGAGGAGGCACTCCCTCCTGGGTTGTGCAAGTGCAGGATCACCCCTGTAGGATGTTAAGATCAACCTCCTCCTTTAATTCTATGCAGGAGTCCCCATCTTGCTTCACCCTGGCCCCAGCCAACAGAGGCCCTTGCCTGAAAGGGAGGCCAAGTCCCCCAGAGGAAGGATGATGCTACACAGCAAATGTTTAGACTGTAAATCTTCCTCCAAAAGGCCCTGTGGTCAATTACCAGAAGGACTGTGTATTGAGGAAAGGTAAATAATTAGACTTGTCCAGGATTGCAGAACACTGGCTCTACACTGAAAGGGATTTATGGAGCCAGAACATCTCTGTGCTCCACTTCCTAGTCAGAAGGGGGCTTATGTAGGGCAGGTGAGTGCATCTAGACAGAAATCCATTTCATAGTGGGCTTAGTGAGTCCTGAACACCCCCTTTGGTGATTTCCCCAATTTGGAATGCACACTTGAAACATGCCCTCGGGCAGGGTGGGCTCTGGGTGAGGGTGAGTCACATGCATCTTATAAGGAATGGGTTCCTTGTTTCTCTGCTGCAGTGTGTGCAACGCGGCTTCTTCCTGAGCTCCGGGTATTGATGGCAGATCTCACCGCAAGGTGGACTCTGCAAGCCCAGGAACAACCCAGAGGAAGGAGGAGCCCAGGCCCGGCCCCGCCCCCGAGGCTGCCGCATAGCACACACAGCCCTCAGCTAGGACCTAGGTTGCAATCACTACGCCTCTGACCCCATGTGTCTTTGCACCAGCAGTACCAAATTCAGGCCAAGGACGGGAATATCTGCTTGTGCAGCCCTGGTCGCTTGCTTTTCCTTTCCTTAACTGCATCGGTTCAGTTCAGTCGCTCAGTCTTGTCCGACTCTTTGCGACCCCATGAATCTCAGCACGCCAGGCCTCCCCGTCCATCACCAACTCCCGGAGTTCACGCAGACACGTCCATCGAGTCGGTGATGCCATCCAGCCATCTCATCTTCTGTCGTCCCCTTTTCCTCCTGCCCCCAATCCCTCCCAGCATCAGAGTCTTTTCCAATGAGTCAACTCTTCGCATGAGGTGGCCAAAGTACTGGAGTTTCAGCTTTAGCATCAGTCCTTCCAAAGAAATCCCAGGGCTGATCTCCTTCAATGGCAGCCCACTCCAGTACTCTTGCCTGGAAAATTCCATGGATGGAGGAGCCTGGAAGGCTGCAGTCCATGGGGTCGCTGAGGGTCGGACACGACTGAGCGACTTCACTTTCACTTTTCACTTTGATGCATTGGAGAAGGAAATGGCAACCCACTCCAGTGTTCTTGCCTGGAGAATCCCAGGGACAGGGGAGCCTGGTGGGCTGCCCTTTATGGGGTCGCACAGAGTTGGACACGACTGAAGTGACTAGCAGTAGCAGATCTCCTTCAGAATGGACTGGTTGGATCCCCTTGCAGTCCAAGGGACTCTCAAGAGTCTTCTCCAACACCACAGTTCAAAAGCATCAATTCTTCAGCGCTTTGCTTTCTTCACAGTCCAACTCTCACATTGATACATGACCACTGGAAAAACCATAGCCTTGACTAGACGGACCTTTGTTGGCAAAGTAATGTCTCTGCTTTTGAATATGCCATCTAGGTTGGTCGTAACTTTCCTTCCAAGGGGTAAGCATCTTTTAATTTCATGGCTGCAGTCACCATCTGCAGTGATTTTGGAGCCCCCCAAAATAAAGTCTGACACTGTTTCCACTGTTTCCCATCTATTTCCCATGAAATGATGGGACCATAGGCAGCTGGAAACTAGGTATCACATGTGAAGAGGTGAACCAAACACAGGAAAGGATCTAAGTGCTGGGGAGCTAGAGTGAACTGTCAAGTTGAACTATGCTTTTTCATAATATTGCTGTGAGAAACAGTGATGTAAGAGCTTAGCAAGTGCTTGGCACATAGGAAGTGAGCCGAATATTTCTTATGTTTCATGAGGAAGAAGTGGAGGAGAAGTCTCTACTTGAGGAAGACTGAACTCTACACATCTGACATATCTGGACAAATCCAGAGGCATGCAGGGGCGGGCTGTTGGATCAGGTCTCCTGATGGAATAGCAGAATAGGAGACACACGGGTCACAGAAGGGAAGGCTCACCGATACCACAGGGAGGCGGCACCTCAGCAAATCCTTGATTGTAGGATTTGAACAACAGGGTAGGACAGACCAGCAGTTTCTTTATCAAAGAAATTGGGAGGGGGTGGGGAGGGAGGGAGGGAGAGAAAGAAAGATGGAAGGTTAAGTTGAAGGAATCAATGAAAGCAATGCAGGACGTCCTTGTTGGTCGAGTGGGACACTCTGTGTTCCCAATTGCAAGAGGCCCAGGTTCGATCCTGATCAGGGAACTAGACTCTACACAATGTGCCCAAGAGTTTGTTTGCATTCAGGCATGTGTGCAGTCATGTCTGACTCTTTACAACCCCATGCACTGTAACCCACCAGGTTCCTCTGTCCATGGAATTTTCCAGGCAAGAATACTGGAGTACATTGCCGGTTCCTCCTCCAGGGGATCTTCCTGACCCAGGGATGGAATCCATGTCTACTGTATTGGCAGGTGGATTCTTTACCACTGAGCCACCAGGGAAGCCGAAGAGTTCACATGCCACAACTAAATATCCTACATGCCTCGAGGAAACTCGAAGATCCCAGGTGCTGCAACTAAGACCAGGCACAGCCAAAGAAATACATAAATATTTTTTTAAAACTTTAAAGGGATGCAAGATGTTTCAACTAATTACAATATATAAATATTATATATTGTGATTACATTTTTTAGAGTATCCTAATATTTCAGAAAGGTGTATTAAAATAGTTATCAATGAACTGATATGATGTCAGATATTTTGCTTGAAAAAACCCAGTGCGGGATTAGGAGGAAGGGAGAGATGAGGAAGTGCAGATGAAACGAGGTCAGCCGTGAGCTGGTAATTGCTGAAGCTGGTTCTGGGTCCAAGGGGCTTATTATTCTATTCTCTCCACATTTTTACATCTTTGAAATTTTACATAATAAAAATTTAGAAAAAAAAAAAAGAGAGAAGACAAAAGCAAAACCCCTGGAGTATAAAACAAGTCTAAGAAATGCCTCCAAGAGGAATGCGAGAGCTCAGAGAAGGTGCAGTTACACAGCTGGCAGGTTGGCCTTCCAGGCTCACAGGAGCGCTGGGATCTAGTAATCTGGCTGACAGACTTTACACGGTTTAAGAGCCTCTCCATAAACAATCTCACTTCATACTTGCAGCACACCTGAGGGTCCTGCAGGGCAGGAATTTCATTTTCATTCTTTTGGTTGTAGACACTGAGGCTCCAAGAAGTTGCACGACTTGCCTAGGGTAACATAACAAGTTGGTTCTCAGCTCAGCCACTTGAATTCCCACTTTAATGCTCCTTCCATAGTTCCACGTATTTATTTCTATCCAATGTGACCGTGCTCAGCTGTTATTCGAGCTCCTGTGGCAGGAAGCCAGACTGAAAGGCCCAGGTTTTGCTCATTAAGGTGTGGAATGTCAAGTCTTCTTGGGTAAAGATGGGCAGTGTCCCCACTATTAAGCCTCAGGTCTGTAGGATGGCTTGTCCGGCGTGGGATGGTGGGCTCTGTGTGTGCCCAGGGTTGGATGTAACTACATGAAGCAGGCTTGACATTCTCACAGCCCTATTTTCCTTCCACCACTGAGCTCAAGCACATCACACTGTTTGGTCCTATTCTTTTTTTAAGTTTTTTTTTTTTTTTTATGATGTTGGTCATTTTTTCAGAAGCCTTTATTTAAATTGTTACAATATTGCTTCTGTTTTATGTTTTTATTTTTTAGCCATGAGGTATGTGGGATCTCAGCTCCCTGGCCAGGGATTGAACCTGCAACCCCTGTATTGGAAGGTGACATCTTAACCACTGGATCTCCGGGGAAGTCCCCGTTTGGCCCTATCTTTTCCCACTTTCCCTTCCACCTTTGCGTCCTCGCCGCTCCAGTCAGCGTACCTGGGAGAGCAGTCCTCCAAGACCATCTGTCAGCCATGTATAAAGAATCTGACTTATGGCAGCTGCAAGAAAACAGCAGGTCTGGGCTTGGGACAATCATGGATCTTCCAGCGACCAGTGCTGAAGTATCTAGTTGGTGTTCTTTACTAGGGACAGAGAGGGAACAGGTATCTCATTATCCTAACCCAGCCTGAGGGGCCAAATTAGCAGTCCCGGAAGCACCCCTCCCAAGTACCTTCACCAGCCCTTACCAGACTCTGGTTTACCAGCTTCCAGCTCTAATGAAACCACCTGCTAGATGAGATCCACCCTGGGATGTTGGAGTCACTCTGCACCACTGAAGGTCTCTCTTCTGATCGCCTCCCGCGCCTCATCTTCACCCAGTCAAGTCATGCATCTTCTATGGCCCAGCTCAAGACACACCTTCTCCACAACTGCTTCTCTGACCACTGCAGCCTTTACTAATCTCTTTTCTTCTGCCTGACTTTCCGTATGTTGAATTCTTTAAAGTTTTTAATTGTGGTACAATCAGTTCAGTTCAGTCACTCAGTTGTGTCTGACTCTTTGCGACCCCATGGACTGCAGCACGCCAGGCTTCCCTGTCCATCAGCAACTCCCGGAGTTTACTTAAACTCATGTCTGTTGAGTCGGTGGTGCCATCCAACCATCTAATCCTCTGTCATCCCCTGTCATCCCCTTCTCCTCCCGCCTTCAATCTTTCCCAGTATCAGGGTCTTTTCCAATGAGTCAGTTCTTTGCATCAGGTGGCCAAAACATTGGAGTTCCAACTTCAGCATCAGTCCTTCCAATGAATATATAGGAATGACTTTCTTTATGATGGACTAATTGGATCTCCTTGCAGTCCAAGGGACTCTCAAGAGTCTTCAACAACACAGTTCAAAAGCATCAATTCTTTGGCACTCAGCTTTCTTTATAGTCCAACTCTCACATCCATAAATGACTACTGGAAAAACCATAGCTTTGACAGACCTTTGTTGGCCAAGTAATGTCTCTACTGTTTAATATGCTGTCTAGGTTGGTAATAATTTTTCTTCCAAGGAGCAACGTCTTTTAATTTCATGGCTGCAGTCACCATCTGCAGTGATTTTGGAGCCCCCCAAAATAAAGTCTGTCACTGTTTCCACTATTTCCCCATCTATTTGTATGAAGTGATGGGACCAGATGCCATGATCTTAGTTTTCCAAAGGTTGAGTTTTAAGCCAACTTTTTCACTCTCCTCTTTCATTTTCATCAAGAGGCTTTTTAGTTCTTCCCTTTCTGCCATAAGGGTGGTGTCATCTGCATATCTGAGGGTATTGATATTTCTCCCAGAAATCTTGATTCCAGCTTGTGCTTCATCCAGTCCAGCATTTCCTATGATGATAAGCAGTGTGACAATATACAGCCTTGATGTACTCCTTTCCCGATTTGGAACTAGTCTGTTGTTTCATGTCCAGTCTAACTATTGCTTCTTGACCTGCATACAGATTTCTCAATAGGCAGGTCAGGTGGTCTGATATTCCCATCTCTTTCAGAATTTTCCACAGTTTATTGTGATACACACAAAGTCTTTCTCATAGTCAATAAAGCAGAAGTAGATATTTTTCTGGAACTCTCTTGCTTTTCCAATGATCCAACGGATGTTGGCGATTTGATCTGTGGTTCCTCTGCCTTTTCTAAATCCAGCTTGAACATCTGGAAGTTCACAGTTCACGTACTGTTGAAGCCTGGCTTGGAGAATTTTGAGCATTACTTTGCTAGCATGTGAGATGAGTGCAATTGTGTGGTAGTTTAAGCATTCTTTGGCATT
>NW_011494671.1:215102-228172 GCF_000754665.1 Bison bison bison | reverse complement strand
GCATTGCTTTTCTTTGGGATTGGAATGAAAACTGACCTTTTCCAGTCCTGTGGCCACTGCTGCGTTTTCCAAATTTGCTGGCATATCGAGTGCAGCACTTTCACAGCATCATCTTTTAGGATTTGAAATAGCTCAACTGGAATTCTGTCACCTCCACTAGCTTTGTTCGTAGTGATGCTTCCTAAGGCCCACTTGACTTCACATTCCAGGATGTCACCATGGTGATTATCTGGGTCATAAAGATCTTTTTTGTACAGTTCTTCTGTGTATTCTTACCACCTCTTCTTAATATCTTCTGCTTCTGTTAGGTACATACCATTTCTGTCCTTTATTGTACCCATCTTTGCATGAAAATTTCCCTTGGTATCTCTAATTTTCTTGAAGAGATCTCTAGTCTTTCCCATTCTATTGTTTTCTTCTGTTTCTTTGCATTGATCACTGAGGAAAGCTTTCTTATCTCTCCTTGCTATTCTTTGGAACTCTGCATTCAAATGGATATATCTTTCCTTTTCTCCTTTGCTGTTTGCTTTTCTTCTTTTCATAATTTGTAAGTCCTTCTCAGACAACCATTTTGCCTTTTTGCATTTCTTTTTCTTGGGAATGGTCTTGATAACTGCCTTCTGTACAATGTCATGAACCCCTGTTCACAGTTCTTCAGACACTCTATCAGATCTAACCCGCTGAATTTATTTGTCACTTCCACTGTGTAATTGTAATATGGTACAATACTCATAACATAAAATGTACCCTCTTAACCCTAAGTGTATGACTCATGGTGTTAAGTACATTCACAGTGCAGTGCAGCTGTCACCACCATCTACCTCCAGAGCTCTTTTCATCTTGCAAAACTGAAACTAACCATTAAATAATAACTTCCGTCTCCCCGTCTCCAGGCCCTGCCAACCACCATTCGACTTTTCATCTCTGAATTTGACTATTGTACGTGTCTCACATATAAGTGGTTGTTGTTGCTCAGTTGCTCAGTCATGTCCAACGTTTTGCAACCCCCTGGACTGCAGCACGCCAGTGTTCTCTCTTCACTATCTCCTGGAGTTCGCTCAAACTCATGTCCATTGAGTCTGTGATGCCATCCAACCATCTCATCCTCCGTCTCCCCTTTCTTCTCCTGCCTCAGTCTATCCCAGCATTTCCCAATGTGTTGGCTCTTCACATCAGGTGGCCAAAGTATTGGAGCCTCAGGTTCAGCGTTAGTCCTTCCAATGAATATTAAGGAGTGATATAAATACATATGTATATGGAATCATACAGTATTGTCTTCTTGTGTCTGGCTTACTTCCCACAGCATAAAGTCCTCAAGGTCCATCCATGTTGTAGCATAGATCAGAATTCCCTTGTTTTTTAAGGCTAGATAATATTCCATTGTGTGGATATACCACATTTTGTTTATCCTTTCATCTGCTGATGAGCACTTGGGTTACTTCTACCCTTTGTCTCTTGAAAATAATACTGCTATAACATGGGTGTACAAATATGTCTTTGTGTCTCTGCTTTCAATTCTTCTGGGAATTACTCAGAAGTGGAATTACTATATTGGTTTATATGGCGATTCTAAGCTTTGGAGGAACCACCATAGCGTTTTCTACAGCAAACTGGGCCATTTTACGTTTCTATAAACAGTACACGAGAATTTTCATTTTTCCATATGCTCATCTACACTTGTTATTTCCCATTTTTCACATAGTAGACTTCAGCTGAGCGCCAAAGAATTGGTGCCTTTGACCTACAGTGGTGGGGAAAACCCTTGAGAGTCCCTTGGACAGCAAGGAGATCAAACCAGTCCATCCTAAGGGAACTCAACCCTGAGTATTCACTGGAAGGACTGATGCTGAAGCTGAAGGTCAAATACTTTGGCCATCTGATGCAAGGAGCTGATGCATTGGAAAAGACTCTCATGCTGGGAAAGATCGAAGGAAGGAGGAGACAGGGATGACAGAGGATGAGATGGTTGGATGGCATGACTGATTCAATGAACTTGAGTTTGAGCAAACTCTGGGAAATACTGAAGGACTGGGAAGCCGGAGTGCTGCAGTCCATGGGGTCGAAAAGAGTCACACATGACTGAGCGACTGAACAACAACAGCAATAAAACTATTAACAAAAGAAAGATCTTTCAAAAGTGTTCCATTTAAAATACTGAGTTGGAAATTCATTTATTTAGCAAGCATAACTGAACACCTAAATGCTGTGGTTATAGTGGTGGAAAAAGCTGGAACCAGTTCCCTCACTCATAAAGCTTTTATTTTAGCAGAGGAGAAAGTAATTTTATAAATTTAAATATCTACATTATTCAATTACAACTATGGGAATTGAAAAAAACTACAAGTTCAGAAACCTGAAGGAACATTTATCAGGGACACCTGGTATGTACTAGGGAGCCAAGAATGCTGAGTTAGAGGAAGATAGGCGAAAATAGCAACCCACTCCAGTATTCTTGCCTGGAAAATCCCATGGACAGAAGAGCCCAGTGGGCTACAGTCCATAGTGTTGCAAAGAGTTGGACATGACTGAGCATGAGCATGCATACACGATGCACAATGAGGGGAAGACGGGAGCACAGAGAGCCTTTGAAGCAGAAGAAATAGCATGTGCAAAGGCCCTGGGGAAGAGACAATATGAGACTTTGGGGCACATGAGAACATTTAATATCTCCTCCACACCAGGCAAGAGCCCTAAACAACTCAAGATTGGCCTGGTCCTCCTATCCAACGTCATCATTTCTACATCCAGGCAGGGGCTCCCAGGAGTCAACTACCCTCAGCTCTTCAAACATAAGAGTCTGTGGAGCATGGAACAGGACCAGGCATTGAGTCACTTTTCTCAACTCTCTGTGACTCAACTGGGAGCACTGTTCTGAAATAAGGGTTGGAGGCGAAGTCCTCAGGTAGATTATGTTCTGAATGTCTATGCATGAGCATGTGCTAAGCGGCTTCAGTCGTGTCCAACTCTTTGTGACCCCATGGACTGTAGTCTGCAAGACTCCTCTGTCCATGGGATTCTCCAGGCAAGAATACTGGAGTGGGTTGCCATGCCCTCCTCTAGTGGATCTTTCTGATGCAGTGATCAAACCCGTGTCTCATATCTCCTGCATTGGCAGGCAGGTTCTTTACCACTAGCACTATCTGGGCAGCCCCTGAGTGTCCATATCCTTGTGAAAATCTGTGCTCACACTGGGGTGACTGAAATGCAGCACCCAGGATCTCTGATCAGGGAGACAGGAGAGAGCAGAACCTGCCTTAAAAAGGCCCCTAGTTACTTTTTGGCCGGCCACAGACTAATGCTTTACCTATCCAACCCACCAGATTTCAGACCTCATTGGCATTAGGAGAGAATGATGAACTTTGGTCCAGGAAAGGAATCAATGATGTTCTTCCTCAGGAAGACTGAAAATACACAATAGAGAGGAAAATGAATTATTCCTTAAGTTTTCTCTAACTTTCAGCCAGCAAAACCTTTTATCAACTTGTTGGCAAATGGAGCTGAAACCATGCCCTTAACTAGGAATGGACCAGAGGGCGTGGGAGACGGGGAGGAGAACCCAGGCTCCCATAAGGATGAAGGTGGCTAATTAACACCCACGGCCTCTTTTGCCTGGGATAATGGTGCAAACAATTCTGGGGATGATGTATTTCGACCAAATTAAAAAGCAATTAGTTTCCCCTGCAGATTATTTACAGGGAAAGACAATGAAACTTGAATAAATGTTGTAAAGCTTGTACCTAATCAGAAGAAAGGCACTACCTGATGTAGCTGTGCTGAGAGAGGCTGAGGCGGGAGGAGAGGATGTCTGACTGACCCCAGCAGGAGGACAGTGGCTGTGTCTCTCTGAGGACCTGCAGTCTCACACCCAGTGAGATTTGGGGGTGAGATGGGGGCCTGCTTGGCTCAGTCCATTATTTACAGACCCAGGGATCTCAGAGTTAGCTGGTCCACGCACACAGATGTGATAGGAGTTATTATCCTAGACAGCCCTGGAGGAGAATTAGAATCAGAAAGAGCTGTCCATTCTCTCTGTCCTTCAAGAACTACCTTAGATCTCTTAGGTACAGTAAGTCCCCTACATGTTATAAATGTTGCAGTTCAGTCACTAAGTCACGTTCGACTCTTTCTTGACCCTATGGACTGTAGCCCGCCAGGCTCTTCTGTCCATGGGCTTTCCCAGGCAAGAATACTGGAGTGAGCTACCATTTCCTTCTCCAGGTGCAGGGGATTTTCCCAATCCAGGGATTGAGTCCATATCTCTTGCACTGGCCGGCGGATTCTTTACCACTGAGCCCCAGGGGAAGCCCCAAGTCCCCTACATACAAACCTTCAAGATGGGAACTTTCAAAGATAGGAACATGCCCAGCTGTTCTGCTGTACTTTTCAAGGTACTGTACTGTCAGATTAAAATGTTTTCTCTATTCTTTGTGTATTATTTGTGTGAAAAGTATTATAAACCTATTACACTACATTGCTATATAGCAGATTGTGTTAGTTGGGTACCTAGGCTAACTTTGTTGGACTTAGGAATAAACTGGACCTATGAACGTGCTCTTGGAACAGAACTCCTTCGTATGTAGGGGACTTGCTGTAACATGATGCTTGTTTTCCTAGAAGAAGGAAGAGTAACCAACGGAGCAGGTTTGTAGTCCTCATGTGAACTTTTCACTTTAAGAGCCCATGAGCTATTTTCAGGACAAAAGTTAAAAATATGTATCAGACAGACTCTGGGACCCAAATACCTGAGTTTGAATCATATATACACATGCATAGATATACATATATACACAGACATGCACACAGTCACACCTGAATACGCATGTGTGTACATGCACGGTGGTCTTGGGTCAGTTCCTTTGTCCCTCTCTATTTTGGTTTGTCCATAGATAAAATGAAGTTTTGGTGAGGATTAAAGAAGTTACTATAATTTTAAGTGCTCTGAGAAGAGAACTTGGCACATGGTAAACAATAGGTAAATGTTAGCTATTACCTTTTGTTAAATATGTCTAAATATTACAAGGTTGGAGGCCAGAATGCAATGCCAGCTTTCCCAATGTCAATAGCTATTCAAAAAGGTAGGTAATCTAAAGGGGTGAGAAAGGAATTCTTCCTCCAGGAGCTCAGATAATGGTATTTTCATGTTGAATGAAAAATAAGAGCTCATGGATATTTAATGTTTAAAAAAATTTAAACCTAGGTATATAAGTCTGCTCACCAGTGTTTTTTAAAATTTATTTATTTTTTAATTGAAGGATAGTTGCTTTACAGAATTTTGTTGTTTTCTGTCAAACATCGACAAGAATCGGCCATAGGTACACCAAGTCCCTTCCTCCCAAACCTCTCTCCCATCTCTCTCCCCATCCCACCCTTCTAGATTGTCACAGAGCCCCTGTTTGAGTTCCCTGAGTCATACAGCAAGTCCCCACTGGCTATCTATTTTACATATGGTATTGTAAGTTTCTATGTTACTCTCTCCATACATCTCACCCTCTGTTTCCTCCCCTCCCCCCATGTCCTAAATCTGTTCTCTATGTCTGTTTCTCCATTGCTGCCCTGCAAATAAATTAATCAGTATCATCTTTATAGATTCCATATATATTCATTAG
This sequence comes from Bison bison bison, assembly GCF_000754665.1. Taxonomy (NCBI): domain Eukaryota; kingdom Metazoa; phylum Chordata; class Mammalia; order Artiodactyla; family Bovidae; genus Bison; species Bison bison. The sequence goes on along the minus strand of NW_011494671.1, from coordinate 222,566 downwards.
TATATGATATTTAAGCTATTTCAAATGTATCTTTGATCCCTACTATGTACCACAGTGCAGTGTCTGCAATACAGTGGGGAAGAAAGGAATGAAAGAAAAGAAAGGAAGGAAGAGAGAGGGGAGGAGAATATATTAAATAACCAGCTCTATTTATATCAGGTGTTGAATATTCATTAGAGACAGCAATTTATTTTTTTTTATTTTTTTGGTTCCTGCACATCAGAGGCCGATTCAAACCAGAACAATTGCCATATTATTCTGCAAACAACAGCTACTCCACTGATGGGATCCCAGTGAAAAGAAAGAAAATGAACCTGAACAAAACATAGTGTTAGCATTCCTGAGGAGTGAGACAGCCAAACAGAAGCTCTGCTCCTTCTCCCTGGACCTCTCAGCTTGTCCTTGGTGGTTCACTCTTCACGATTTTCCTTGTTTACTCCCAGTATCCGTGAAGGTGCTAAGTGCTTCGTTTCTGCTGGCTCGCCATCCTCCCTGACGTGACTGTCCTCTGCTTGGTTTTCGGCATTCACTCTCATCACGCTGTGCGGTGTTCAGGTGCTCAGTCACGTCCGACTCTGTGCGACCCCACGGACTGCGGCCCCCCAGGCTCCTCTGTCCATGGGATTCTCCAGGCAAGAATACTGGAATGGGTTGCCATGCTCTCCTCCAGGGGATCTTCCCAACCCAGGGATCAAACCCAAGTCTCCCACATTGCAGGTAGATTCTTTACTGTCTGAGCCACCAGGGAAGCCCAGTCTGATCATAGCCACACTTCAGAAAAAAAATTATTTATTTTAATTGGAGGCTAATTACAATATTGTAGTGGTTTTTGCCATTCATCGACATGAATCAGCCACGGGCACACGTGCCCCCATCCTGAACCCCACCTCCCACATCCCTCCCCATCCCATCCCCCAGGGTCATCCCAGTGCACCAGCCCTGAGCACCCTGTCCCATGCATCGAACCTGGAACAGTGATCCGCTTCACATATGATAATATACATATTTCAATGCTACCCTCTCAAATCATCCACCCTTGCCTTCTCCCAGAGTCCAAAAGACTGTTCTTCACATCTGTGTCTCTTCTGCTGTCTCACATATAGGGTCATCATTACCATCTTTCTAAGTTCCATATATATGCGTTAGTATACTGTATTGGTCTTTTTCTTTCTGACTTACTTCACTCTGTATAATAGGCTCCAGTTTTATCCACCTCATTAGAACTGACTCAAATGCATTCTTCTTAATGGCTGAGTACTATTCCATTGTGTATATGTACCACAGCTTTCTTATCCATTTGTCTGCCAATGGGCATCTAGGTTGCTTCCATGTCCTGGCTATTGTAAACAGTGCTGCGGTGAACATTGGGGTACATGTGTATCTTTCAATTCTGGTTTCCTCGGTGTGTAATCCAGCAGTGGGATTGCTGGGTCATAATAGCCACACTTTTTAAGAGCACATAGCACAGCCAAGCAGTGTGCCAAGAGTATAGCCCAGGGCCAGGGACACCAACCATAGTCAGAGAGTTAGAAAACTGGGCCATATACACAGCTTTCCCATTGCCCCTACTGTGAGCCAGGGCTTCTGCAAAGCTCCACTTTCCCTAACCCTATACAAGGATATGGTGTCCACAAACGTACAGCAACTGGTCAAACGAGATGCTGCTGCTGCTGCTGCTGAGTCGCTTCAGTATACAAATATTCCCCAAACCTATAAACCTATGCATGTGCAAGTGTGCACACAAACATATACAACAGTTACTCCTGAGTATATTTTTTGCAGGAAGAGAGATCCCTTCCAGGGCCCAAGAGATCCCTTCCAGGGCCCAAGAGTACACTCTTGTCAAACACTCAGAAATGAATTGTCTAAGGAGACACTTGTGCTAACAAAGCAAGAAATCTTATTGGGAAGGGGGCACTAAGGTTAAGAGCAGGAGGGTAAGGGAACCCAGGAGAACCGCTCTGCCAAGTGGCTCACATGTCAGGTTTTATGGTGATAGGATTAGTTTCCAGGTTGTCTCGGGCCAATCATTCTGATTCAAGGTCCCTCCTGGTGGTGTGAGCATCACTCGCTCGAGATGCATTCCAGCCAGGATTCTGGGAGGACATATGGACTGGCATCGCCTGTTTCCTTTTGACCTTTCCTGAATTATTCTGGTTGGTGGTGGCTTGTTAGTTTTGTGTTTTTTTACCAGGACCTCCTTTTGTAAAATAACCCACGCAAGTGGTTACTGTGGTGCCTGGCCAAGGTGAGTGGTTTCAGTCAGTGGTTCCCCTAACAAACCTGTACTAACATAATTTAAACTGGGCTTCCCAGGTGGTGCTAGTGGTAAAGAACTCGCCTGCCAAGGTAGGAGACGTAAGAGACGTGGGTTCGATCCCTGAGTTGGGAAGATTCCCATGGCAACTCACTCCAGTATTCTTGCCTTGAGGTCCACAGTCCATAGGGTCACAAAGAGTCGGACACAACTGAAGCGACTTAACATACACACAATTTAAACTTGGATTATGTCCTAAGTACAAGAAAACAGAACCAAGACTATGGCTACTGCAGATGTAAAAATATGAAAGTGGGGAAAAGGACACGTGAATCTGTTTTGCCAGCCTGGCATTCATTTGCCCCTGTGGAAACAGTGCCTAAATTCTCCTTTGGGGAGAGTCCCTCCCTCAGGCCTGGTCTCTGGCATTGAAAGGGGAAGATCACCACTTTCTCCAGGGGAGAACTTGAACCAAGCCTGACCAGTGAGATCACTCCATCTCCCTGGCTCAGTGACTGGCTCCAAAAATCACATGACTCAAGCTGGGTTGGTCACACAGAAACACATGGCTTTTATTTGACCTTTATCTCCTTCTAACCACCTCACTCCCTGCCACTCCAGATTGAGGACAGCCACCCACTATAGTGGTGACTGGAGCAGAGGCACAAAGGGATAGGGGACCTAAGAGGTGCCCCCTTTTGCTCTCTGCAGTTGCCTCTCACTCATCCTCCAAGCAGGCTCACAGTCACTGGACTGGGAAGGCTTTTCTCATCGTCCTGGACCCTCATCAGTGCTCACTCAGCCTCCGTTACAGCACCCTCATGATTGTGACAGCCCGAGGTCTCCGCTGCTGCTAAGTCACTTCAGTCGTGCCCAACTCTGTGCGACCCCAGAGACGGCAGCCCACCCGGCTCCCCCATCCCTGGGATTCTCCAGGCAAGAACACTGCAGTGGGTTGCCATTTCCTTCTCCAATGCATGAGAGTGAAAAGTGAAAGTGAAGTCGCTCAGTCGTGTCCGACTCCTAGTGACCCCATGGACTGCAGCCTACCAGGCTCCTCCGCCCATGGGATTTGCCAGGCAGAGTACTGGAGGGGGTTCCCATTGCCTTCTCTGGAGGGTCTTCTCTAGCCAACCAATTAAAAATTCCTCAAAAGGCAAGAATCTAAAGGAGCTCTTCTTAATCATGTCTTTATACACCGCAGATAGCACAGAGCGCATAGCATGTACATCCCTTACTGTGTGCCAGGAACTGTTTTAGGTGCTTGGATGCAGCAGTAGAGAAAACAGTCTCTGGAACTGTAGACTTCAGATGTATGCTTACGAACTGCTTTAATAAACAGCTGTACTGTGTTCTATCAAAAGCGAGCCTGCACCCAGGTCCTGCAGGAAGAAAGAACTGGAATCACCTGTTCCTCAGGTAATTATACCCTGGTTGGATAGTAAGCAAAAGTTAGATTCAGCACGGTAGTTTAATAATCTATTTATTTAAAAATGGGTGACTAATCATGTTTGCCTTTTTGTTCTTAATCTCTGAGATAAGGTATTTCATTGGTTGTGATTGATGTGTAATCCACAAAGGAAACTGTACAAATCAAAGACTTAGATCAATTAATTATTATAAAGTGAAGATATCCATGTGAACTGCCCAAACAAATAGATTTGATGGAAAAAGAACATCCAACTTTGGAAGAATTTTCTTTTGTTCTGAAATATCAGTCCTCTACATCTAGAGTCTGCCTAAACTGAGGTCTGCTGGTGGCTACCAGAATTACAGGCATAACGTCAAAATATAATAATCCATCTCCTGGTGAACCTTTCAAACACAAACTGCTTCAGTGATGGAAATCCTACATAATTAGCACTTTAAAATAATTGTTTTTATAAAAAGAAGATCATACATACGACAGTGTACATATTTCTTTCTTTTGGAAACTACTCTGTGGGCTTACTTGATTATATTAGCTGCTCTTGACTCCAGTTTGCAATGGAGGTGAAAGAAATCTGGGTGGAAGGCTCTACCTTACCAGTGATGCAGCGTTATAAATGTCGCAGAAGTAATGGTGATAGATAACTGAACAAATCTGACTTTTGCTGCTGCTGCTGCTGCTGCTGCTAAGTCGCTTCAGTCAAGTCTGACTCTGTGCAACCCCATAGACGGCAGTCCACCAGGCTCCTCCGTCCCTGGGATTCTCCAGGCAAGAAAAACAGTAAGAAATGGAGGTCATCTGACTGATGAATAACCAGGCTAAGGGGAGCTCTGGGAAGTCCTGTGTGTGCCCACACAATTAAAATGAGCACTCAGTGAAACTGCTTTCCCAGACAGGATGGAGGATGATCGATCACGAGACAAACTGTACATATATTGCACTGAAAGGGCTTACAGGTAACTCTGGCTCAAGGCCACCGCCATTTCGTTTCTCAGGATCAAACACCTCAAGGGGTTAACAGATGGGGAAAAAACCACTTAATGCTTTGCACAGGAAGACCCTCCAGCTGGGTCTCGCGTTGGTTTACATTTATGAGACGGTGACAAGAGGGGGAAATTGGTCTTTGTGTGCACGGTTGAAGACGGGACTATAGAAACTGCCGGGGAGTTTCAACAATATCAAAAAGATCCAGATGCTCAGGGCTCGCCCAAGATCAATCACTCCGAATCTTGGGAGTTGGAGCCCACGCATGAAGCACTTTTTAACCAAGTAATACCACACTGCAGCGGTGGCTGACAACACTGGGTAAGTCGTTCCAATTGGAAGCAAATCCTCCTTCTTTTGGGAGGGCTTCTAGGACCCAAACTTCCTTCAGGAGGCCTCTCCCCGCAGCCTGGGGAAATTTCAGCTCCCAGGTTCGGTCCCAGAGCTTCGTAAACGGCGCTCACCTGAGCAGCACTGGCTTAGTAAAAGGCTTTTAAGCACACCTCCTCACAAACACCCTACCTAAGACCAATACGGAGGCTGTAGCACACAAACCCAGGGAAGACCATACTAATCACCCTTGCGTCTCTGAACGGTGGTCTCGGCGAGGAACAGGACTGAGAGTGGAGGGCGCAAGCGCAGACCGGCGCGGAGGGCGGAAGCGCACACCGACGCTGAGCGCAGAGGGCGCATGCGCGGCCTTACGGCTCGTTGCTTCCGGCCGGCGGAGGAGGGGACTTCGGCCCTGGGGGACGGACCCTGGGTCGCGACCTCTCCCCGGTACCCGGCTCGGCGACTTCGACCCCACCCCTACCCGGGCCGTGACCCCGACCCGAGCCTACCCTTATGGCCCGGCACGTGTTCCTGACTGGGCCCCCAGGTATTCTTGCCCGTGTCCGCACCCTCCACGAGGCCGAGGGGTGGGCGTGGGGGGCGCGTGGGGTTGCGGCAGCCGGTGCTCTCCGCCTCTGAAATTCCGGGTGTTAAATTACAGGCTTGGTGGTCAGAAGCCTGCGTTTCCTTTCCCGGAAAATGTGATTGAGTCCATAAGGTAAATGAAGTGAAGCGAACTTCAGGAGGGCGAGACCAGCTTGTGATGGGGTGGCACCTGGGCTTTCGTATTAAGGTGTTAAGTAGGATCAAAGGCAGTAGTACTACTACTCCTGGTAGCTCAGACGGTAAAGAATTCCCCTGCCATGCGGGAGACCCGGGTTCGATCCCTGGGTGGGGAAGATCCCTGGAGGAAGGCGTGGCAACCCATTCCAGTATTTTTGCCGGGAGAATCCCATGGACGGAGGAGCCTGGTGGGCTACAGTCTGTGGGGTCGCAAAGAGTTGGACAGGTCTGAGCGACTAACATTTTGAAGTTGTGATGTGCACAGGCCATATTTCAGGATCTCTGCCACCACCGAAGGTGTCTGATTTCTGTCGATAGCCACACGCGCCTGCATTTATCATGAAAGAGCGGAATTCCAGTTGCAGGATAGTGCAACCGTGTTCCCTATCCACCTTCACTGACAGCGCCCCCCACCCCAATTTCCTGCATGAGTGAGGTCGCAGGTTGAGAGCCTTGGTACCCCAACACAGGGGGGCTGGGTACTGGGCACCCCCACCCAGACCCTACCTTGGTGCCTGTCCCTTCTAATGCAAATCCCTCCAACCTTAGGCTGTGAAGGTCTCATCTTGGAAAGGAAGTAGCTTCCCTGGTGGCTCAGACGGTAAAAGCGTCTATCTGCAATGCTGGAGACCCGGGTTCGATCCCTGGGTTGGGAAGATCCCCTGGAGAAGGAAATGGCAGCCCACTCCAAGCAGTATTCTTGCCTGGAAAATTATATGGACGGCGGAGCCTGTTAGGCTACTGTCCATGGGGTCGTAAAGAGTTGGACACGAAAGAGTTGGACACGACTGAGCGACTTCACTTCACTTCAGTGTGCGTTTAAATGAGACTGGTGGAACAGATAGCTGCCTCTTAAGCCAAGATGCTGCACATAGATAAGGCATTACTAAAAGAAGAGACAGGAAGGTTGTGGCAGCATCAGATTAAGACAGCATTATATAGATTAATGGAGAACAGCAACAAAAAAAGATGGGTTTTGAGTACAGAAAGTGATTCTTTAGCTTCTTTGCAGTTTCAGATTAGCTGTGCATTCAGATAATCAACCATTGTAACCCCAGCCCTGAAATTCTCTTTCACTTTTTTTTAATAAGCATCTTTAGCTTTTAGGACCAAAGGCTAACTTAATGTTGCAGATTCTGGAGTTTTATATTTATAGGGCAATGGGGGAGTGATGAGGAGGAAGGTGTTTTGAGAAATTTCTAATATCCAGAGGTACTCCTTAATATTGTAAAAGAATGTCTTCTAAAAGTTGATTTGTCATCCTTTATTTGAAACTTTATTTGAAAGTTTTCTCAGCAGCCTGGCCCCAAGACATCTATGTGTTTCATAACAGAGGTGGCTTATTTTTATGATTGTACTTGCCTGAGTCCTGGAGGTGGGTAAGGACAGAGGCCAGCCAGGCCAATACTGGTTCTTCTTTCTATTTCCTTCTTTATAAAAGCTTTATATGTATACACATGATTGAAAGACTCAGTGCTACAGTGTAGCTTTCTTAAGCCTGGCCTTAAACCCACTAACTTTCTCTTCCTCCCAGTTTTCCCAAAGCAGTTATACTGTAATTTTAATTAGCTCATTGGTCAGTGTTGATGGTATTTTGACTATAAAAGTAAACCACAGAAGAGCCATGGAGCCAAGAGTATAATGTATTTTCCCTTTATGCACAACATTCCCCCCCCCC
>NW_011494671.1:196867-215002 GCF_000754665.1 Bison bison bison | reverse complement strand
CCCCCCCCCCCCCGCAACTCTTCGGAGTTTTCTAATGTTTTTTCATTGACTTAGTATCTTTCTATCACTAACCCAATCCCAAACTCTGCCTGCTGTCTGAATCTCTACATGTTCAGACATCAAGTATCTTCTCAAAGATACTCATATACACTCTCAGGGCCCCACTCATGTGTCCTTCACACTTAGCAATTTTCCCCCAACTTCCAGCTGTACAGCCTGTGACCTATCCTCGAGGGCTTTCTCTGACCCCTGCCTGCACCTCTGCCTGCACAGGGGCAGGCCTGAAGGGCCAGGGAGTTCCTGCCCCCTGAAGCAGCCTTGACTCTTGACAGTTGGAAGTTGGTGGGTAAACTCCTTCCTCACTCATCACACAAGAGAACTCTGAATCTAAAGCTGTCTCCTAGGGTTTCTCAGTGGGATTAGACTACCCACTGATAACTTGTTTGATAATGCAGTCACCTCCCCACCAGTGTGTTGTCTTCGGGGGTTGCTTCCCAAATTAAACAGCCTGCATGTGAGTCTTTATTTCACGGTCCACTTTATAGGAGAACCAGAACCAAAATAATTCTGGGGCTTTCCAACCTGTTCTTTGTGAATGTGGTGTGGGCCTTTGATTTTGGGGTTTCCTTCCTACAGGTCACTTCTTAGCCAGTGTAGCTAGCACTAGGGTAGTTAAATTAACAGAGATGAAAAATTAGCTGAAAAATGTCTAGAGCTGAAGAAGAAAAAAGAGACTAGAGCTAAATGCCTCCTCTTGGTTTAAATCTTCTCCCTAACAGATCAGACCCACGATATTCCCTTTTATTACAGCTGTTCCATTTTGTCCTTTGCATAATGTAAATAGCTTTGCTTTTTTCTTAAATTAAGAGTAATATTTACTGTAAGACCAAAAAAAGAAAAAAATCTAGAAAGTTATAAAGAAGAAATTGAAAGTCCCTTGGATTTACAATACAGCAACAAATACTATAAATCTTTCTGTTCTTCTCGACATTTTCTTCTGGAGATACCTACATACTTCACTTTTTTTTTAATTGAGATATAGTTGATTTACAGTATTCTGTAAGTTTCATGTGTATAACAGTGATTCACAGTTTTTCAAGATTCCATTTATAGGTACTGTAAAATGTTGGCTGTGTTTCCCTGTGCTGTACAATATATCCTTGTAGCTCATTTGTTTTATATGTAGTAGTTTGTGCCTCTTAATCTCCCCATCCTACCCCTTCCCTCTCCCCACTGGTAACCACTAGTTTGTTCTCTCTGTCTGTGAGTCTGTTTTTTTTAATTATGTAAAACTAGTTTGTTCTATTTTTTAGATTCCATATGTAAGTGATACCACACAGTATTTGTCTTTCTCTGCCTGAATTATTTCACTAATCATAATACCCTCCAGGCCCATCCATGATGTTGCAAATGGCAAAATTTCATTCTTTTTTTTACAATTGAAAAGTATTTCATTGTATTGTATACCATATCTTTGTCCATTCATCTGTTGGAAACTTAGGTTGCTCCCATATCTTGTAAATAATTCTGTTATGAACATTTGGGGGTACATTTATCTTTTCAAAATAGTGTTTTTATTTTCTTTGGATATATACCCAGGAGTGGAATTTCTGGATCATATGATAGTTCTGTTTTTCGTTTTTTGAGGAGCCTCTATACTGTTTTCCATAGTGGCTGCACCGGTTTACATATAACAGCATACGAGGTTCCCTCTTCTCCACATCTTTGCCCGCGTTTGTTATTTGTGGTCTGTCCAAAAAAAAAAAAAGTAATGGAATACTACTGTGTATTCCTGCTGTTTCTTAACGTGCTTTTTCTCCATATATTATTTTCATATGTTGCGGTCTGTTTTCCATGCTAAGCAGTAAGCTCTTTCCATATGTAAACAGTGTTCTCTAATGGTTGCATGAGATTCCTGTGGGTTTATGTCATTATACACGCAATACCATAATTTAACAATCCGTTATGAATCAACATTAAGTTGTTTCAGAGAAGTCCCAAATTACACATCAACAGAGGCCATTTGCCTGTGTTAAGCGGATTCTTCCGTGACTTCTCTAAAGCAGCAGTTACTGAGGGACAGAGGTGGGGTTACATTCTCCTAGTGCCATGAGCGTGGGCTGCTGTTCATGTTTCAAAAGGCTGGACACCATTGTTTGTTAGTGTGAAATTTGGAGGAAGAATGAACTAAATGAGAATAGCATCATATTTTATTTCAAGTAAAAAGCTAATCTTAGGAAACCCTGATGACTCTGCATGGGTAGCCATAGGAATATTATGACTTGGAACCCTGTCGTGTCTCGTGATAGCTGTGTTGCAGGCTTGGTTTCCCATTTTGGGGTAATTATGATGCCACTGACTTATCTATATGAGAACAAGGTTCATAGGAAATAAACAAAGTCATGGTGGCAGATGAAGGCCCCTGTTAAACTGTATGGTCTCTCTCAGTTGTCTAACCATGAATAAGTTGCCTGTCCTCTCTGTGCTTCAGTCTCTTCTTCTGTAAAATAGGGACAAGGGTGGCAACTGCTTCAGAGGGTGATTGTGAAGAATTAAGCAAGAAAATGCTTGTGAGGCGTGCGAGACCAGGGCCTGGCTCCACTGTCAGGGAGTAGTAGTGTTAAATAGTATTTAACTTGTAAGCACCCAAGAGTTAATCAGAGTAGTCCATGGGCCAGGCTGGGAGGAAAGGAAGGGGTCCTGGTGGGGAGGATGAGTGGGTGGAGGTGCATAGGTTATAATTTGGGAAGAGGTTGGGGGCAAGTCAAAGGAATACTTGGGAATACTCTAGGAGGTGATGGAGATCAAAGCAGTCAATCCTAAAGGAAATCAGTCCTGAATATTCATTGGAAGGACTGATGCTGAAGCTGAAACTCCAATACTGTGGCTACCTGATCCAAAGAACTAACTCATGGGAAAAGACCCTGATGCTGGAAAAGATTGAAGGTGGAGGAGAAGGGGATGACAGAGGATGAGACGGTTGGATGGCATCATCAACTTGATGGACATGAATTTGAGCAAGCTCCGGGAGTTGGTGATGGACAGGAAAGCCTGGCGTGCTACAGTCCATGGGGTCACAAAGAGTTGGACACGACTGAGCAACTGAACTAAACTGAACTGAACTGAGGAGGTGATGGAAGGCATGGCCAACCTGATGGGATTGCTTCTCTGGAGAAAGTTGAAATATTGCCATTTCTAGTAGTGTTGGAGGTATCTAATAGTCCCATTTTGGGGAGCCATACATTGTAAATACGAGGAGAAACGAAGGGATGTTCCCACTGTTAAATGTAGGTTCAGAGTGTCTTGAAATCCTAACTTAAAGCATCCAGCCTTTGCCTGAGGCTTGGCCAGCTTTACTTTCTAGATGTAAAAGTTTGCTCCCTCAAGAAGAGTAAACCTAGGAGAAAACAAAAGCTTGTCTTGTAGGATGCAAATTGCACTTGAAATTATCATCAGAAAGCCACTCAGTTGGTTCTCCGATTATGTATGTGACAAAACTAATAATGTTTCAGAATTTAAAAATAAACTTCAGTGTACCATTCACATTTTTATTATGCTTGTTTTCTACTTGAAATTAAAAAGTTTTAACACCTGGAGCAATCAAAGTTAAGTGAAGTTAATATTCATAAAAGCTGTTTGAAGCCCATTTCTCTCCTGGTTGTTATGCTCCAACAAGGCAGTGGTTCCTGATAGGCTTTTTTTTTTTTTTTTCCTCTAGGAGTTGGAAAAACAACGCTGATCCAGAAAGCCACTGAAGTTTTAAAGTCCTCTGGCATGCCTGTCGATGGGTTTTATACAGAAGAAGTCAGACAGGGAGGAAGAAGAATAGGGTTTGATGTTGTCACGTTGTCTGGCATCCGAGGACCTTTATCCAGAATTGGGTACTGCAGCTTCATTTCTGAAGTGTTTTTTCTTTTTTTTTTGACCATGCTTCATGGCATTCAGGGTCTTCGTTCCCCGACTAAGAGATCAAACCTACGCCCCCTGCATTGGAAGCGCAGAATCTTAACCACTGGACCACCAAGGGAGTCCCTCTGGTGTTTTATTCTCCTGGGGCCCAGGGCTGAGCCAGGTGGTCCCTTCTATCTTAAAGAATCTTGAGCCTTTATGGCTTTCTTGGCATCAAAGAAAACAGAGGTTGAAGTCATCATATGAAAACCAAAGTTGAAAATACCATATTTCAGGGCAAACTTATTCCACTGAATAGTAAGCTTTTCTCACTTGGTACCTTGTGGCCCTGTTCCTATCACTCTTCTAAGACAGGTGATACACCAGCTCTTGGAGGTAACTGCCAGGCTGTGACTAGTGGTGTGTGCACCAGCGTTAGCCCTGTTCTCAGGAGAGAATGAGGAATCAGATCAGCTTTGCTCACTGCCACTCTCTGTGTAGGTGGTTTTTAAGGATGGTTTAGCACATGGAGAAGGCCAGAGGCTCAGTGGAGCAGCTAAAAATCAGAAGTCAGTACAGGGGTCTCTCAACAAGGAATGCACTATCCTTTTGTTTCAGGTCAGAGCCTCTGACTGGAAAGCGTGAGTGCCGTGTAGGGCAGTACGTGGTGGATCTGACGTCCTTTGAGCAGCTGGCGCTCCCGGTCTTGAGGAATGTGAGTGTGTCTTTCTGCTTCTGAAGCCCTGCTGTTCTTAGTACCTTGTGGGAATTGCTAGCCCCGGGAACAGAGTGGCTTTTGCTGTACAGAGACGTCAGTTTTGTGCTTTACAGCTTAAAAGTCTTCAAGTGATTGAGCTTACGTAATTTACTGTCACTCTGAACTACAAGTAAATTCCTTGTCACAGAAATTCAGTACATGTAAAAGACTTTATCCTGGGTGGGCTTTGATGCCAATCTTCCACAGACCCCAAAGATAAGTCTTTCCTCTGATCTTCCCCTTGTTTATATTTTAACCCTGTCTTCACACCACAACAAATAAATGTTTAGGAAGGTAAAATGTCATTGTATGAACATAATGGTAAGAACTTAACACATTACATCACTGTATTGCTGCTGCTACTGCTACAGTCGGGTCCGACTCTGTGCGACCCCATAGACGGCGGCCCACCAGGCTTCCCCGTCCCTGGGATTCTCCAGGCAAGAACACTGAAGTGGGTTGCCATTTCCTTCTCCAGTGCATGAAAGTGAAAAGTGAAAGTGAAGTCGCTCAGTCGTGTCCGACTCTTGCGACTCCATGGACTGCAGCCTGCCAGGCTCCTCTGTCCATGGGATTTTCCAGGCAAGAGTACTGGAGTGGGGTGCCATTGCCTTCTCCGACATCACTGTATTACCTGTTATTAAAAAAAAAAAACAACACAAAACAGCATTATTGAGGTATGGGCTTCCCAGGTGGCTCAGCAGTAAAAAGTCTGCCTGCCAAAGGAGGAGACGTAGGAGACACAGGTTCAATCCCTGTGTCGGGAAGATCTCCTGAAGCAGGAAATGGCCACCCGCTCTAGTATTTGTGCCTGGAGAATCTCTTGGACTGAGGATCCTGGTGGGCTATAGTCCACAGGGGTCACAAAGAATTGGACATGACTGAGCAACTGAGCACATTTTGAGATATAATTCACATACTGCACAATTCACCCATTTGAAATATACAGTTCAGTTTTTTTCTCATTTACTTACAGGATTGTGCAACCAACTATCATAGCCCAATTTTTGAACATTTTTGTCATCCCCAAAAGAAGCCCCATTCCCATAAGCAATCTCCATTCCTATGTCTCTGCTGTTCTTTGCAACCACTATCCTACTTTTTTGTCTGCAGATTTGGCTATTCTGAATATTTTCTGAGAAGGAAATAATATAGTATGTGGTCTTTTGTGACTAGCTTATTTTATTTAGCATAATACTTACATAATATCACAGCGTATATCTGTACTTTGTTCCTTTTATGGCTATATAATATTGCATTGTATAGATACACCACAGATAATTTATTCTTCAGCTAATGGCGATATAATATTGCACTGTATAGATACACCACAGATAATTTATTCTTCAGCTAATAAGCATTTGGATGTGTTTCTACTTTTTGCTATTATGAATGATGCCGCTCTGAACATTTACGTACAAGTTTTGGTGTAGAGATCTGTTTTAGTTCTCTTGGGTATATACCTACAAGTGGAAACGCTGGGTCATGAGGTAATAATTATATATATAACTTTTTGAGAAATCACTAGTGTTTTCCAAACCAGCGCTGCTGTTTCACATTCCCACCTGCAACGAATGGGGGTTTCATTTTCTCTATAGCCTTGCTAATTACTGTCTCTTTCTAATTATGTACAGTCTCGTAGGTGTGATGTGGTATCGCATTGTGGTTTTGATATGCACTTCCCTGTTGATCTCTGATGTTGAGCATCTTTTCACGTACTTATTGGCCATTTGTATATTTTCTTTGGAGAAATGTCTTTTTCTTTAGCCCATTTTTTAATTGCTTCAGTTGTCCTTTTATTACTGAGTTGTAAGATTTCCGTGTGAGTCCTGGATACCAGTCTGTTTTCAGATAACTGATTTGCTGGTATGTGGTTGACTGTGCCTTCCACGTCTGTGGTTGTGGAGACAAACTGCCCTGCCATTTCATATGAGGGATCTGAGCATCCTTGGATTTGGTGTGTGTGGGAGGGCCCTGCGACTCGTCTCCCTTGGATACCAAGGGACGCCTGTATTTATCTACTCTGTAGTTGTCTTTACTTTCTAGATGTGATGACACAAATGTTTTTTTTGAAAAGTCTGGTTCGTCTATTTTTCTTATGTTGTTTGTGCTGTGGCGTTTTACCAAAGAAGGCTTTGCCTGATGCTGTTTGATGGAGATTTATTTCCATCTGTTCTTCCAAGAACTTTATAGCTTTACTAATGCATTTAGGTCTGTGGTCTGCTTTGAATTGGTTTTTGTGTATGGCGTAAGGTATGGATTAACATTCTTTTGCATGTAAATATCCAGTTGTTTGAGAACTGTTTGTTGAAAAGACTCTTTCTCCATTTAATTATATTGACACTCTTTTACAAATCAGTTCAATTCTGTTTTCAATTCTCTTCAGTTTATCCTCATGTCAGTTCCATCTGTTCTTATATCAGAATGACAGTGTTTGATGACTGAAGCTGGGATGTTGATAGAGGTTGTGTTGAACATGTAAATCAGTTTGGGGAGTATTGCCATCTTGGTGGTGGTGCTTTAGTCACTAAGCCGTGTCTGATTCTTGCGATCCCAAGGACTGTACCCTGCCAGGCTCCTCTGTCTGTAGGATTCTCCAGACAAGAAGACTGGAGTGGGTATTTCCTTCTCCAGGGGATCTTCCCAACCCTGGGTCTCCTGCACTGCACGCAGATTCTTTACCAATTGAGCTATGAGGGAAGCCCCATTGCCATCTTAACAATATTGAATCTTTTGACCCATGAACTTGACTTATCTTTATATTTTCTTAGACTGTCTTTGATTTTGTTCAGTCACATTGTTCTAAGGTTTCCAGCATACAAGTCTTATACTTTTTAAAAAATTTATACCTTTTTGTGAAAGTTTGCCTATTTTATTTTTAGAATGTTCATTACTAATGTATCCTGCAACCTAGGCAGACTCATAGTTCTAATAGTTCTTCAGTGAATTTCTCAGAATTTTCTATTTACAAAATGATATCATCTGCAAATGGGGAAAATTTTACTTCTTCCTATTTGCTTTGGTTGCCTTTTATTTTTTCTTTCCTAATTGCTTCATCCAGAAGCCCAATTCCGTGAGTTTGTGAAGAATTGGTATTAATTTTTCTTGAAATGTTTGCTGGAATTGACCAGTGAAGCCATGTGGGCCTAGGTTTTTCTTTATGGGAAGCTTTCTAATTATGAATTCAATTTCTTTACTTGTTATGCATCTGCTGGTTTTTTTATTTCATGCTGAATTAGTTCTGGTAATTGTGTGTCTGTTAGTAATTTATTTGTCCATGTCGTTAGATAGAAAGTTACTTAATTTGGCATACAGTTGTTCATATATTCACCTATAATCCTTTTTACTTTGCAAAATCTGTTATATTTTCCCTTCTTTCATGCATTTTAACTGTTGTCTCTTTTTGGACAAAACTAAAGGTTTGTCAATTTAGTTGATCTTTTCAAAGAACCAACTTTTGGCTTTGTAGGTTGTGTATTACTTGTTTTTTGCATTCATTCATCAAACATTTATCAAATTCTTGATATACAGTCATGAGCAAAACGTGTTTTCTACTCTCTCAAAACTCTCATTCTAGTGGGAAATGTAGATATTAAGCAAATAAATGGATAATTGTCATAAATGCTGCCAAGAAAAAGGAGTGCTGTGAGAGAGATGAGAGGAGCTGACTTTAGATCTGGTGACCAGGAAAGAGCTCTGGGGTGGCGGCATTTGGATGAAATGAAAAGGTGAGAAGGGCACCATCACTTCTGGCAGAGAATACTGGGGTGTTTTGTGGAGGTCTGGGGAGAATGTTGTGGGTGACAGGAGCAGAGACGCTGAGGCCTCGGGGCCCTGGGCAGGAGCAGGTGGGGAAGGAGGGACGCTTGCTGAGGTGGGTGGAGCCATGCAAGGTTTTTGTGGACCATACTGAGGACTATGGGTTTTGTATCATCTGTTATCGACTTACAACTCTGATATACTTTTGTGAAAATTGAATAGTATGGACCCGTCTCGAGAGGCAGTTCTTTATCAACTCTGTGCTGGGTGGCCTTCCTGCAGCCCGTCATCCTCCCCATCCTCCTGCACACGGCTCAGCCTGCCCCCCACGTGCCAGCCTTCCACCCTTGTCATTTGCCCTTTGTGTGGTCAGCGGGCTCCTCATATCTTGGCTTCTCTGCTTTTTTTTTTTTTTTTTTTGATACTCAGGGCTCAGCTGAAATAGACAGGCTTTGGTAAGTGCTCAGGGCTCCTGCAAGTGTTGGGTGTGCCTGCAAAGGGCAGCTTCTGACTCTGAGGGCCCTCGGGGTCTTGCACTGTGTTTTGGTAGCAGCTGCTGCTCCTCTAAATTTCTTTCTCTCGGAACTTTCTCTCATACCCTCTGCTGGGGACTCTGGTGCCTGTTGTATTGTGTGGAAGCCGTCAGGAAACATGGTATTTTTATCTCTAGTTATTTTACCATCCAGTACATACCTCTCCACTTAAATGTTAGAGAAGCAAGTGAAATACTTCAAATAAAATTCCAGATGATGACTCTGGCTTTGGGTACTGGATCGATATAAGGAATTGATTTTTACGCACCTTGCTTAGAGCAGACAATCCCAGGAGAGCAGTGTGTACATATGGGCTTGATGTCTAGCTGCAGGATTATATAAGAAATCGTGTACTGACCTGAATAAGAGCTAGAATCGCTCTCCCTTTTTTTTTTTTAATTAAAAGAGGATAAAACCCAGACTTTTCCAGTATTTTATAGTTTGATTACCAAACCCAGACTTTCACATTCTAGGTAGGAAAAATTCCAAGGCTTCAGGTCAAGGTCATCAGTTTCTTTTCTGAAACAGAAATTTTTCTTCCCTCTCATGTATTTCATTGGAATGAAGAAAGGAAAAGGAGTTAGTGTTTTGCCTTTATACTGAAGGAAAAAAAAGAAAAACAAATTTTTAAAGTAACTGGGCAACAAAAATAGGAGATTAGAGAGACAGATTTTATTATTGGCAATTGGAATGACCAATTCCAATTGGTCATTGGAAACCAAAGTAAACTGAAAGTTTTAGAACACATTTAGGCAGTCAGAGCCTATTTAAAATGTTTTTTAATTGAAATATTGTTGATCTACAGTGTTGTGTTAATTTCTGCTGTATAGCAAAATGACTGTTATATACATATATGCATTCTTTTTTGTATTATTTTCTATTATGGTTTATCCCAGAATATTGAATATGGTTCCCTGTGCTATATAATAGAACCTTGTTGTTTATCCAGTCTATGTATAGTAGTTTACATCTGCTAACCCCCAAGGGCTGCCCTGGTGGCTCAGTGGTAAAGAATCTGCCTGTAGTGCAGGAGACCCAGGTTCAATCCCTGGGTTGGAAAGATCCCCTGGGAAAGAGAATGGCTACTCACCTCAGTATTCTTGCCTGAAGAACCCCATGAATGGAGGAGCTTGGTGGGCTACAGTCCATGGGGTCACAAAGAGTCGGACACAACTGAGTGACTGACACCCCAAACTCCCAGGCCATCCCTACCCCCTCTTCTCCCTTGGCCACCATGAGTTTGTTCTCTGTGCTGTGAACCTGTTTCTGTTTTCTAGATAAGTTCATTTGTGCTATTTCTATTTAATTTTTATTTTGCTATTTATTTGTTTACTCCTTTGGCTGTGCTGGGTCTTCATTTTGGCACACAGGCTCCCCATTGCTGCACAAAGGCTTTCTCTAGTTGAGGTGCATGGACCTCTCACTGTGGTGCCTCCTGCTGTTCAGAGCACAGGCTGCCGAGTGCGAGGGCTTCAGTAGCTG
This sequence comes from Bison bison bison, assembly GCF_000754665.1. NCBI lineage: Eukaryota > Metazoa > Chordata > Mammalia > Artiodactyla > Bovidae > Bison > Bison bison. Next base: position 204,583 of record NW_011494671.1, on the reverse strand, counting down.
CAGCATGCGGGCTTCGTTGCACTGCGGCTGTGAGATCCCAGGTCCTGGACTAAGGCTTGAACCTGTGTCCCCTGCAGGTGGATTCCCAACCTCTGGGCCACCAGGGAAGCCCCTGTGCCATATAGATTCCGTGTATAAGTGATAGCATATGATACTTTTCTTTCTTTTGACTTACTTCGCTTAGTATGATAATCTCTGGTGGCATCCATATTGCTGCAGATGGCATTATTTCATTCTTTTTCATGGCTGACTAGTATTCCATTATATATATATATATATATATATATATATTTTTTTTTCTTTATCCGTTCTTCTGTCAGTGGACTTTTTGGTTATTTCCATGTCTTGGCTACTGAGAATATGCTGCTATGAATGTAAGAGGTGCATGTATCTTTTTGAATTAGAGTTTTCTCTGGATATATGCCCAGGAGTAGAATTGCTAGATCGTATATTAGTTCTATTTTTAGTTTTTTGAGGAATCTCCATACTATTTTCCATTGTGGCTGCATGAACTTGCATTCCCACCAATAGTGGAGTGTAGGGTTCCCTTTTTTCTCCACATCCTCTCCAGAAATTATTACTTGTAGATTTTTTTTTAATGTCACCAAAGAATTGATGCTTTTGAACTATGGTGTTAGAGAAGACTCTTGAGAATCCCTTGGACTGCAAGGAGATCCAACCAGTCCATTCTGAAGGAGATCAGCCCTGGGATTTCTTTGGAAGGAATGATGCTAAAGCTGAAACTCCAGTACTTTGGCCACCTCATGCGAAGAGTGGACTCATTGGAAAAGACTCTGATGCTGGGAGGGATTGGGGGCAGGAGGAGAAGGGGACGACAGAGGATGAGATGGCTGGATGGTATCACTGACTCGATGGACGTGAGTCTCAGTGAACTCCGGGAGTTGGTGATGGACAGGGAGGCCTGGCGTGCTGCGATTCATGGGGTCGCAAAGAGTCAGACATGACTGAGCGACTGAACTGAACTGATTCTGACCAGTGTGAGGTTGTGCTTCCTTGTAGTTTTAATTTGCATTGCTCTAATAATTAATGATGTTGAGCATCTTTTCCTATGCCTTTTGGCTATCTTTATGTCTGCTTTGGAGAAATGTCTATTTAGGTATTCTGCCTGTTTTTTGATTGGGTTGTTTGTTTTTTTGTTGTTATTGAATTGTATGAGTTGTTTGTATATTTGGAAATTAAGCCCTTGTTGGTCGCATTGTTTGCAAACATGTTCTTCTCATTGTGTAGGTTTTTTCATCTTGCTTATGGTTTTCTTTGCTGTGGCAATGCTTGTAGGTTTGATTAGGTCCCATTTGTTTATTTTTGTTTCTATTTCTACTGCCTTGAGATCTAAGAAAACATTGGTACAATATGTCAGAATGCTTTGCCTGTGTTGTCTTCTATGAGTTTTATGGTGTCTTGTTTTTATTTTGTAAGTCTTTAAGCCATTTTGAGTGAGAGGATACCTTCTAACTTCATTGATTTTCATGCAGCTGTCCAGCTTTCCCAACACCACTTGCTGAAGAGTGTGTCTTTTTTCCCATCATCAATTTCTCAATACATTCCTGCCTCCATTGTTGAAGATTAATTAACCCTAAGTGTGTAGGTTTATTTTTGTGCTGTCTAGTCTGTTCCAGAGAAGGCAATGGCACCCCACTCCAGTACTCTTGCCTGGAAAATCCCAGGGATGGAGGAACCTGGCAGGCTGCAGTCCATGGGGTCCCTAAGAGTCGGACACACCTGAGCGACTTCACTTTCACTTTTCACTTTCATGCATTGGAGAAGGAAATAGCAACCCACTCCAGTATTCTTGCCTGGAGAATCCCAGGGACTGGGGAGCCTGGTGGGCTGCCGTCTATGGGGTCGCAGAGTCGGACACAACTGAAGCGAGTTAGCAGCAGCAGCAGCAGCAGAGGTCTCTTCTATTGATCTATATGTCTATTTTTGTGCCAATACCATGCTGGTTTTATTACTGTAGATTTGTAGTATTGTCTGAAGTCTGGGAGGGTTATGTCTCCAGGCAGGGGAGAGTCTTTATACAGATAGACAGTTTCCATACATCCAGTTGCCCAGGATGTACGAAAACACAAATTCTGACAATAAGTTAAGAAATATCTCTTAAGTGCCTCCTCTGTATAAGAAATTTCACTATGGTTGAAAAATATCCTGAGTTTTTTTATTTTTAAATACTGTGAGAAGCATAAGAAAAATTATTCTTTGATTAGGTCAGCAGGGCTGTTCTTGTGGGTTGGGAAATAAGAACATATATGTGAGTTGAAAAGCAGCTGCTTGAGGCCAAGGGAGAGGCCTGGAGGGGGAGGCCAGCCTGCTGTGAGGTCTTGCTCAAGCTTTTCCTCAGGCGGTTACCATGGGCACATGTGGGAATAACATAGGGAGCAGACTATAAACATTCTAGAAGCAGTAAGGCTTTTAGAAGGTCCCTTGTAGAGTTTACTGTTGCTGGGTTTTTTTCATTCCGTAGCTACATCTTCCCTTATTTGACATCATTTACTATTTTCTTGAGTATTAAATTTCCATATACTTAAGGTAGAAAATGTGTAAAAAGTATAAGATAAGAAAATATGGATAACTCAGTTTTATCACTGAGTTAACCATTCTTAGCGTATTTTCTGCCCTTTTTCTATACATGTTTTTCTTTTTTTTTTTTAATAGTCATCCAGAATTGGGGAAAATGCCAAATATAGTTTTATTGGTGTGGGCTTTTTCATTTAATGTTATTGAGTGACATGGGACTGGTCTCACATGTGATCTTCAAAACTGTGATACTTTGGGATTTCCCTGGTGGTCCAGTGGTTAGGACTCAGTGCTTTCCCGGAGGGGGCACAAGTTCAGTTGTGGTTGTGGAACTAAGATCCTATAAGCCATGTGGCATGGCCATAAAGAAAAAATTAATACTTTATTGATTGCATAATATATTGTATGGGTTTTCATCTCTGATGTAACTGCTACTCCCCCAGTGTCAGACACTGAGATTATTTATCACTGTTGCAAGTAACTTTGCAAGACTCTGTCTTTGCACCTCAGTCTTTATCCGCCATGGCTGTTTCCCTGTAGGGACCTATAGGTGGAATAATGTGGAATACTGGGTGGAGGGCGTGGATTTCCAGGGTTGGTGCGTGTGTGACACGTGTCACTTTGCACCTCCTGGTGTGTGCAGGCATCTTTGTCTTGCTGTACTTCTGCCAACACTGAGCACTGTACTGACTTTTGATAAACATGTTGCTTTGCTTTGCTTTGCACTTTTAAGGTACTAATGAAGTTAAAATTTTTTCAGTTGGTGGGTGTTTTTAAACATCTAAGTTGTTCGTTCATTTCCCCATTTTTTTCCTTTTAGCTTAAAGAGATCTTTTGTAAGGTAAATAACTTTTTAAAAAATCTTATTGATTCCATTTCTCAGTTTATCACTTTGGTGATTTCCTTTTTCTTTATTTCTTTTTTTTAACATTGTAAAAGTCTGTCCCTATTCCAAGTTAATATAAAATTGTACCTATATGTTTCTTCTTTGTGTTTTTTTAAAAAACATCTTTAAAATCCATCTGGATTTATCTGGAATGTAATATTCAATGAGACTCTCAATTGATTTTCTTCCAAATACTTAGCCGGTTTTTCAAAACCATCTGTTAATAAGTCATTTCTCATTAGTTTATTATGCTAAATTTATTTTATTAAAAAATACATGTGTGATAATGCTTTAGGGTTGTCTGTTCTCTTCCATTGATCTGATGCTTGCATCAGTACTCTGGTAATTGCTTGTGTTGTCATTCTTTAAAACAGTGCCTTATCCATTCTTGTTTGCTCATTCTTCCAAACTGTGGTGATATTGGTGGTAATAGTAACGGTTTTGTGCTCCAGGCACTAACTCATTTCATCCTTCAGACAAGTCTGTCACTGTTTTCTGTCTTACAGATGAGAGGAAACAGGCATAGCATAGAAGGTTTGCCCGATGACAAACAGCTTATAAGCAGCAGAACTGGCATGAGTTGAACTCCATTACAGAGTCTTATATGGAGTGATTGAACTATACAAAACTATAGTTACTTTGATATACAGAACTTCCTAATCTTCCGGACAGTTGTCATTCTCCACAGCCAAAAACAGTATCATTCTCTTTCTAGTTCTTCTTTAAAAAAAAACGTTGTGAGGTTTTTCATAGATCTTTTTTATTTTCTGCTGCTGCTGTAGTTAGGATTGACTTTCAGTTTCCTAATGATCAAGGCTGTTAGGATAATGTTGGCCTTTTGTGTAATAGTCTACTTGACAGCCATCCTGAATGCTGTATTAGAATCTGATGCAATATAGGATTTAACATTTTGTTGGCACGCAGTGTATCTCCTGCTCACAAAAAAGACAGTAGTAGATTATAAGGTTTTGAAGAACAGGAGACGTCTCCTCAAAACCTTATTTTATAAGTTGAACAGTCTCATTTTTTGTAAAGATCCAGGGAAGGAATAATGAGTTACAACCAGAAGATCCACATGGTTTGAACGTTTTCCTGTTTTATTCAAAATGTGGCTTTCTATGTATATTTCTATTTGTGAGCAGGATCTTCTTTTGATTCTGAAATAAGAATCTGCTTCAGATCTTTAAACTTCATTTGAAGGTGAGAGATCAACTCTCTACGGAAAGTTTCTTTTTTACAAAATCAGTTGACCTGGAAATGCTGCTTAGTATTTCTGGCCACTGAGCTTTAGAAAGAATTTTAAAAAATTAAGTTCTGGTCAGTATATCCATTCTTGTAAGGCTGACAAAAGCCCAACACCGCTTTAGTATTTCCTTCACTATTAGCAAGCTTGGCATTTGTGTCTTGGTTCCTCCTTACTTTCTATTCCTGTATCTCATGATCTTACATATATATTACAAAATCATCAAGGGGAATTAAAAGCTATCTGGTACAAACATAAAAAGTTAAAACTTGTCAGTAAATCATTCCTGCAGTGAATCAAAATAGAAGATGAGCCGAATGTTTTGTATAAGGTTGGCTGCACAGTTCACCCTGCAGGGTTTGTCATGGCAGCCCCTGCCGTGATCTGCTGGATCCCCCTGGCGGGTGGGTGGGGTCATCACTTCTCAGTGGTGGCCACGGTACTGCTCTGTGGGGTGACAGCCCCGCGGGCCACTGCCCGGGATCCGTCATCTTCCCGTAACGCTGCCTGCATCCCCGCCCAAGAAGCGTGGGAGATGTGCTCCGCAAGTGGGACTGGCAAAGGATGTCTGTAACTGGCCTTTCTCCCTCTTCCCACCTGCTCTGTCCTTCCTTCTGATCCTCATCCTGTGCTCTTTGGCCTAAAGCCCTGTGCTCCATCAGAAGGGAGCTCACATGCCAGGAGTTGATGGTTTTCTTGAATCTGATATTGAGAAAGTGTGCATATGAGTGTTTTGTGTATTGATTCTAACTTTTTAAAACTTTACTGGGATATAATTTTAGTCTTAGAGAAAATTATAAGAATGACTATAGTACAGGACCCCCTGTGGACTTGTTATTCTAGAGTCACCTGTTTTTAACATTCTCCTTAATTTTTCCCTCTCCTCGTGTGTGTGTGTGTAAATTTATAGATTCGGGGGGTGGGAACCATTTGAGAGTATGTTTAATCATCAGAGTACTTAGGTCCTGTAGTATTTTTTCCTAAGAATAAGGATACGCTCTTACATAATTGGCACAGTTACCAACCTCAGTCAGTTTTGCAAGAGAAAATACTTTGATCTAATCTATCATTCGTATGCTGGTTTTGTCAGTTGACTTAACAGTGTTCTTTGTAACATTTCTTTTCCTTCAGTCTGGAGTTAGATATTACCTTTAGTTGTCATATCTTCATAACCTCCTTTAATCTGGAACATTTCCACAATCATTTTTTTTTTAAATCTTTTGCAACACTGACATTTTTGAAGAATACAGTTTTGTTTTAAAAGAATATTCCTCTTCTGGGGTTTTCTGATGTTTCCTCATGAATTAGATTCACCTGAAACACTTCCGTACATGGTGGTACATTTTTCTCAGTGTCTTATCTGGAGACATGCGATGGTTGGTGACGTTAACTTGATCACCCACTGAAGGTGTTGTCCCGTTTCTCCCCGTACGTTTACTCTTTTTTCCTTCGAAACTAACAGCTGTGAGTAGAGAGCTACTTAGTGACCTTGCACAGCCTCTTCATCAAAATTTCTCCCAGTTAATTTTTGTAATTTTTAAAAAACTTTATTAGATTATCTTAAGATAATAAGGTTTTAAAAGCAAATTAGCTACTGCCTATTGGAATACTTTGTCTAGCAAGGTTAAACAAACATAAAATTACTGTATATTCAGAAACTGAACGGGTTGATTGGTTGCTTTTTCAGCCAATCAGAATGGTTGATTTTCCCTTGTCTAGACTGTCCTCCTCTGTTTGTATGCATTTACCTCATTAGTTAGAAGAATAGTCACCACCATTTCACTGTAGCAAAAATAATCAACTTTATCTCCTTCAGGCAATTTCTAATAGAAGGTTCATTACATTTGTGTGTTCAGCCATGTCCAGCCCTTTGTGGCCCCATGGACTATACCCTGCCAGATTCTTCTGTCCATGGGATTTTCCAGGCACGGATACTGGAGTGGGTTACCATTTCCTGCTCCAGGGATCTTCCCGATCCAGGGATCGAACTTGTGTCTCTTGCATCTCCTGCATTGGCAGGCAGAGTCTTTACCACTAGCACCACACGGGAAGTCCCTAGTAGAAGATTGAAGTGAAGTGAAATCGCTCAGTCGTGTCCGACTCTTTGTGACCCCATGGACTGTAGCCTACCAGGCTCCTCTGTCCATGGGATTTTCCAGGCAATAGTACTGGAGTGGATTGCCATTTCCTTCTCCAGGAGATCTTCCCAACCCAGGAATCGAACCCAGGTCTCCCTCATTGTAGACAGACGCTTTACCATCTGAGCCACCAGGGAAGTCCATAGAAGATTATCAGGCATCAAAAATACCAAACTTTTACCAAAAGCTTAAACAGTGATTAAAATTTTTTAGTAAGCAATTGAAATTAAAAAAAAAAATTTTTGTGAACACTGTCAGCTGATAAGGACCACTTAGAAGTTAATACAGGCACGTTTACTGTACTTTGCATCTACTTCATTTTTTGCAAATTGAAGATTCCTGGCAACCTTGTGTCTAACAAGTCTGTTGATGCCATTTTCCTGCAGCATTTGCTCATTTCATGTCTCTGTATCACACGATAATTCTCACAATATTGCAAACTTTTTCATGATTATTACATTTGCTATGGTGGTCTGAGCGCCAAAGAATTGATGCTTTTGAACTGTGGTGTTGGAGAAGACTCTTGAGAGTCCCTTGGACTGCAGGGAGATCCAACCAGTCCATTCAGAAGGAGATCAGCCCTGGGATTTCTTTGGAAGGAATGATGCTAAAGCTGAAACTCCAGTACTTTGGCCACCTCATGCGAAGAGTTGACTCATTGGAAAAGACTCTGATGCTGGGAGGGACTGTGGGCAGAAGTAGAAGGGGACGACAGAGGATGAGATGGCTGGATGGCATCACCGACTCGATGGATGTGGGTTTGGGTGAACTCCAGGAGTTGGTGATGGACAGGGAGGCCTGGCATGCTGAATTTTCATGGGGTTGCAAAGAGTCGGACATGACTGAGCGACTGATCTGATCTGATGGTGGTCTGTGATCAGGGATCCTGATGTTGCTGTTGTAATTGTTTTGGG
>NW_011494671.1:184607-196564 GCF_000754665.1 Bison bison bison | reverse complement strand
CTTGGGCCTCCCTAGTCCCTGAGACACAGCAACGTTGAAGTTGAGCCAGTTGATAACCTTACAGTAGCCTCTAAGTGTTCAAGGGAAAGGAAGAGCTGCATGTCTCTCATTTTAAATCAAAAGCTAGGAGTGACCAAGCTTAGTGAGGAGGGTGTGTTGAAAGCTGAGAAGGCAGAAAGCTAGGCCTCCTGTGCCAGTTAGCCAGACTGTGAATGCAGAGGTAAAGTTCTTAAAGGAAATTAAAAGGGTTTTTCCAGTGATCACATAAATGATGAGAAAGCAAAACAGCCTTATTGTTGAAATGGTGAAAGTTGTAGCATTCTGGATAGAAGATAAAACCAGCCACAACATTCCTCTAAACCAAAGCATAGTCCAGAGAAAGGACCAAACTCACTTCCATTCTATGAAGGCGGGCTGAAAGAGGTGAGGAATCTATAGAAGAAAAATTTCAAGTTGGCAGAGGTTGGCTCATGAGGTTTAGGAAAAGCAGCCATCTTACAACATAAACATGCAAGATGAAGCAGCTAATGCTGATGTAGAAGCTGCAAGTTATCCAGAAGATCTGGCTGAGACAGTTAATGAAGGTGGCTGCACTAAACAACAGATCTTTAGTGTAGAAGAAACGGCCTTATACTGGAAGAAGGTGGCATCTGGGACTTTCGTAGCTGGAGAGGAGAGGTCAGTGCCTGCCTTCAAAACTTCACGGGACAAACTGACTCTTGTTAGGGGTCAGTGCAGCTAGTGACTTGAAGTCAAAGCCAGTGCTCATTCACCATCCTGGAAATCCTAGGACCCTTCAAAATTATGCTAACTGTATTCCTTTTCTGCTCTATACATGAACAACAAAGCCTGAATGATAGCACATCTGTTTACAACAAAGTTAAGGAGTATATGAAGCCCATTGCTGAGACCTACCACTCAGAAAAAAAGATTCCTTTCAAAATATGACTGCTTATTGAGAATGCACCTGGTCACCCTAGAACTCTGATGGAGATGCAGGAGGTTCATGCTGTTTTCATGCCTGCCGTTATCCATTCTGCAGCCCATGGATCAAGGAGTAATATTGATTTTCAAGTCTTATTATTTAAGTAATATATTTTGTGAGGGTATAGCTGCCATGTATAGTGATTCCTTTGATGGGTCTGAGCAAAGTCAATTGAAAACCTTCTAGAAAGTATTCACCATTAAGAACATTCATGGGAAGAGGTCACAGTATCAGCAGGAATTTGAAAGAAGTTGATTCCAGCTCTCATAAATGACTTTGAAGGATTCAAGACATTAGTAGAAGATGTAACTGCATATGAGGTGAAAATAGCAAGAGAACTAGACTTAGAAGTGGAGCCTTGAAGATGTGGCTGAATTGTTGCAATCTAAGGATAAAACTTAAAGGGATGAGGAGTTACCTCTGGATGAGTGAAGAAAGTAGTTTTTTTTTTTTTTTAAATCATTTATTTCTTTAAACACGTTCACTTTTTAGTTGTGGCTGTGCTGAGTCTTCGTTGCTGTGCACAGGCTTTCTCTAGCTGCGGAGAGTAGGGTGTACTCTGTAGTTGTGGCACGTGGCTTCTCGTTGCACTGGCTCCTTGTGGAGTGCAAGCTCAGTACTAGATGGTGCGTGGGCTTAGTGCCACAGCATGTGGAATCTTCCTGGACCAGGGATCAAACCCACGTCCCCTGCATTGGCAGGCGGATTCCTTATCCACCAGGAAAATCTAAGAAAGTAGTTTCTTGACATCGGAATCTACTCCTGGGGAAGATGCTATGAAGATTGTTGACATGACAAGAAAGATTTAGAATGTAACATAAACAGTTTATAAAACAGCAGTAGGATTTAAGAGGATTGACTCCAGTTTTGAAAGTTCTGTGGGTAAAATACTCTCAAACAGCAGTGTACACTACAGAGAAATCATTCATGAAAGGAGGACTTGGTCAGTATGACAGACTTCATTGTTGTCTTAAGAAATTTCCACAGCCACTTCAACCTTCAACAACCACCGCTGAGATCAGTCAGCAACCATGAACACTGAGGCAAGATTATCTACCAGCAAAAAGAGTATGGCTTATTGCAAGTTCAGATGATGGTTAGCATTTTTTAGTAATAAAGTATTTTTTAATTAAAGTATATTGTTTGTTTAGACATGCATTTGCACACGTAATGGACAAGTGTATAGCACGAATATAACTTTCAAATGCACCAAGTCACCAAAAAATTTATGTGACTCACTTTAATATGATACTCGCTTTATTTGGGGTGTCTATAAGTGAACTCTGCATCTCGCTGAGGTAAGCCGGTGCATCTTGGGCTACCTGGGTGTATCTTCTCTGCTGTGTGCAGAGGTGAGCTCCTGGCAGAAGCCCCTTCACGTGCAGAGCACATCTGCCAACTAAAGTGGACCATTCTCCATATGTGATACAATGAGGTTGGTACTACTGTTCAATATGTTATATTGAAAATAATATGATTAATCCAGAAAAAAATATAGGAGTTTTTGTGGCTGTGCCTCCGTAGGGACCCTAGAAACTAAAACACTCTTCCTTCTCATTGGTGAGAAGAGTGGTTTCTTTGTGGTGAAGTAACTTTCTCATGCGCAGTTTGTTCTTGAGTGAAGTGAAGTCACTCAGTCGTGTCCGACTCTTTGCGACCCCATGGACTGTAGCCTACTAGGCTTTTCCGTCCATTGGATTTTCCAGGCAAGGGTACTGGAATGGGTTGCCATTTCCTTCTCCAGGAGATCTTCCCAACTCAGGGATTGAACCCCGGTCTCCTGCATTGTAGGCAGACGCTGTTACCGTCTGAGCCACCAGGGAAGATTCTATTTCATGTTAAAACTATGCAGATGGAATTGCCTGCAGGGTGACACTGGGTTAGCTTCCTAGCCCCGTCCCTTGGGACTGGGTAAGTCACTTAGTCCCTGGCTTTCTCCTTAATTATAAAACAGAGATGTTGATACCTGCTACGTGAAGTTATTAGGAGAGAAGGCGATCTGCTTGTAAGGTGTGTTAGCGCTTGTCCACTAGATGGTGCAGAGCGTAGGTATGGTTATGATTATTTTTCCTGAGAAGTCCCGTGAGGGGATGGGTGTGGTCCCTTGGGAAGATGTCACATCAACAGTCTGACCTGTGTTTGCTGGGAACCAGGGCCCAGAGCTGGCAGTAAATCCGTCATGGGACCCACAAGCCTAGATGTCTAGTCTGGTCCCAAGGTGCTGGGATCAGAGGACAACTGGGTTCTTAATCCGCCAGGGCCAACTGTCAGCCAGCAGATACTGTTTCAGCCTCAGGATGATTCTTACAGCTTGGAAGATGCCAAGGTGCATCGTGGCACTCTGGCCAGATGCTGGTGTGGGGGCGTCCAGGGAGGCCCGCGGGGACATCCAGGAGGAACCACCAGCCTCCTCCGCAGCATGTGTGGTTGGGGGTGGCTCTGCCCAGCGTGCGCTCCGTGCTGAGGGGTGTGTCGGGTTGTCTAGACATCCTGGCCGCCAGCCTGGGATTTTACTCCCTGGGGACACGCAGTCTACCCGCCACCAGACTGCCAAGGGACGCTGAGACTGTAAAGCTTGGAATAAACACACCTGGAAGTCTGATTGGAGTCCTGCCTGTCACTTAGTAAGACGGCCAGGGCATCGGGCTTGCTCACCCGTGGCTGTGTTTTCGCCATCTGCCCCTCCAGCTTCCCCAGGCCTTGTGGCTCTTTGGGGGGCAGGCTCGGTTGTGCTGCCTGTGTTCTGGCCATGGCCCCCTGCTGCCCTCCCATCACTTTTGAGACTTGCTGTCCCAGACAGGCAAGCTCAGGAAGCCAGTCTGTGTGTGATGTTAAAAAATAAATAAATGGCAACATAATACCACCAGAAATAGGTATTATTTAAATGATCCACAATAAGGCAGAGGCGACTCTAATTGGCTTTTTCTTGGTTCAGTATTTTGGTTGGATGAAATTGCTTATATTACGTTTACATTTTCTTTGTATCCTTAAAAAGGACGCCTAAGGATTAAACAAAGTACCAAAAGAATCACACTATTTTCAGCTCTCTGGCAAAGCTGGTATAAAGTGACTTCATTGTTGCCCTAAATTGATTTAATCTTTCTGGAAAGCAAACTAGCTGAGTGTAACCAAAGCTAGAAAATTATTCATAACTTCTTTTGCCCCTGGCTGGTCAATTTTAGGACTCTCTCCCATGGAAATAGCTTCTCCCTCAGAACCAACAGAGGGACTAAAATATGCTTTGCACAGAGAAGGTTTTCCTGCTCTTTGTGACAGTGAGAATGTGCAATCAGCAGAAATGTAAGCTGTGGAGAGAAGCACGGGGCATGGCATAAATGACTGCAGCGATCCTGAGTTGTTCTGGGGTGGGGGGAGGGATGCTGGGAGAACGGCTGCTCCCTGGATGGCTCCCTGGATGGCCTGCACGGGGCTTTCAACCACATGGCCTAGAGCCACCCAGAGTCCTCCGAGGGATCCTCACCCCATACCCGTGTGGAACCCACAGCCAGAGACAAGAGGCCAGGCCAGGCTCCTGGTGGCTTTCAGACCAGGGCTCTCGCTGTACTCGCTGTGTCTTCATCAGCTCAGACAGTCATTGAGAATGATGGAAATGGGGTGAATGCTCACTGGCTTATTTTTTGTTTCCTTTTAAAATGGAATTTATACAGAAAAAAACCCAATTCTGAACATAACTACTTTTATTAAGCTGGTGAATGTATGTTCATTGTTATTTAGAAACACTGACTTACTGACTATAGGCTTCTGAGTAGCTTAGCCTCTGGTAACTGACTCTCAACTGAGCAGGAATAACCCAATTTTTCATTAAAAATCCAAGACTTTTTGAGATTTCTATAGTTTCTATATAAACAAAGCCCCTAATTCTGGACAGAATGGAGATTTTATGTAAGCTAAGATTTTTAAATGAGGCATTTTCAGTTGGTAGAAAAGTGTTTGCATGTGTGTCCAGGTATCTTTGTGCAACAGTTTAATGAGGTGGGTGGGTGCTCACGGGTAAACGTTGTAGGGTGGCTGGGAGCCCTGTGCCTTGTACTGGACCTGTCCGCGTGTATTCACATACAGGGCCACGTACATTTGACCCCCTTGTGGACACGCATCCACTAAACACACAGACAGGGGAGCTGACACATTCTTTCATGTTGTTTCTTTGTCTGATCTGAATGCTTTCAGAGCCGTGGTTCTGGTGTGCTGGACTTGAGTTCTTTCTGTCTGGGGTTTTGACAGCAGGCCCCAGAAGGGCAGCGTCTGCAGGTGTTCACAGTCTTTGGGGGCAGCAGGAAGCCCCAGGCACGCCTTAATCAGAGGCAGGTTGGTCGGGATGGCTCGCTGTTGTGAGCATGTCTGTTTTTACACTGGCAAACAGGTGGCCAGTAGCTGTTTGTTTTCCTCGCAGTCAGGCATTCATTTCTGAAGAAACTGTTGGCACAGTGACCTCCCACACACCCTCTCTCCCTGTATCGCCCACCGGTGCAGGGCAGCATCGGCTGTGTCAGCCCAGCCGTGCACCGTTCGCCTCCACGGAGAAGAAAAAGATGAGGAACACCTCATCTCAGCTCCTAGGAGGGAGACAGGGTAGCCGTGTGTATGTAAATGCATGCAGATAAACTCAGTTGAGAGGTAAACATGAAGTGCATTAGAAACACAGGAGTTTGAGTGAGATTTAGAACCTCTCTTGGATGATTACAGTGGACCCCTTCCTGGTCTTTCTGTCAATAAAAGGAGTAGAAAAATATATGTACTTGATAGCAAGCAGGAAATTAAAGGAGGACTGCTTATAGAAAAGTTTGAAAACAAGTGCCCTGAGGCTTCCCTCCAGGCTCATATGTCTGTTCCCAAAGAAGTCTCCCCTGTTTTCCTGGCCCCACACAGCAAGCAGCCTTTCAGGTACAACACGTGCTCCTCCCAGACTTAGACTCTCAGCCGTTGGACAGCATCTCACCCTCTGCACACCATACAAGGCTCCAGGATTTGCCCCCAGCCCTATCTGTCACTGGTCACCACGGGTACCCCCCCTGCAGCCACACTGGAAGAGCTTTGGTATTAGTGTTTAGTATTGGAGCAAAATCAAGCTTAACTCAGCCATTCATTCTGAGAATGTGTTGATATCTGTGTTTAAGGAGTCTGAGGACTTATAGTGAAGCATACTTGGTAAATCAGCTTCACGTACCATTTTCAAAATAATCATTTATACAAAGATATAGAAATATATTTGTTACTCAGCAGTCATCAAAGTGTTTATTGTATGTTCCATTGTGTCCCTACTGTGGAAAAACTATTCAAAGTCCTACCAGCTTTCTCTGGGAGGGCTTTCTAGAGAGGACATGTGTATTGGTTAGCTTTTGCTGTGTAACAAATTACCCCAAGATCTAGCAGTATGAAACAACAAACGTTTATTATCTCATACAGTTTCCTTGAGTTAGGAATCCAGAAATGGCTTTGCTGGGTAGTTCAGGCTCAGGGTCTCTTAAGGGGTCAGAGTGCCCTTAGGCTTCCAAGTTCACAGTGATGGTTGTGGGGAGGTCTCAGATCCTCCCTGGCTGTTGACATGTGGCCTCAGTTCCTTAATCAGCTGGAGCTTACCATCAGCTGCCTGTGTGCCCTCACAGTGTGGCAGGCATCTTCCCTGAGAACCGGTGAGCCAGGATGGATGGGTGGATGGGTGGATGGATGGATGGGTGGATGGGTGGATGGGTGGATGGGTGGATGGATGGATGGAGGTTGGGACCAGGACAGAAGCTGTGATCTTTTTTCCTAATCTCAGAAATAGCATATCATCCCTTCTGGCATTCTTTGCCATATAGTGCAGGGCAGCATTGTACTGTGGGGGCGGGGTCTGTAGAGGGTGCCAATCCTAGAGGCTGGGAATCTTGGGGGCTCTTGGAGGCTGGCTGCCACACCTGGTCCTAGAGAGGTCTTCAGGCTTGTGACGTAGTGGGAGTGCATTGATGTAAAGTCATTAGAAGGGGAATCTGAGATTCAAGGGTACAACCTACTCACTTTTTTCCCTCTTAAACCAGGACTCCTTCTCTTAATTTTCACTTCTTTCCAGTGACCCTCTTAGCTCAGGTTATGAAGTACACAGACATCTGCCTGCAACGGTTATATCCTCCCAACAAACAGGACTCATACAACCCAAAATCCAAAAAACAGAGGCCAGTGTTATTAACAACGGCTCCTAGTCTTGCTGTCTCATTTCTTTCAGGCCTGAGGCATATGGATCGTGCTTGTTTCCTGGGTGGATATAAATATAAAACCTGGTTGTTATTGGGACCGTTCTAGAAGAGGGAAAATTGCCAGGAAAATGGGGAGCTCAGGGAACTGAGTCTTCTGGGCCTTGGGGTCCCCAAGGGAGCACTCCTGATTTCCTCTGCCAGTGGTTTGTTCTGGGTAGCTGGAGAGACCGCCTCCTGCCTCCTGAGGCGGGGCTGCCTCCCCTGCTTTGACTGGCAGTGAGTGATGGGAGAGAGGGACTCCAGGCCCTTTGGTGTGACAGCGAGGGGAGAGAGGGTTCCTGGGCCCTTCGCCTGGTGTGACTCTGTGTCCCAATCAGTGTCTCTGTCACCCCCAGGCAGGGGCCAGTGGTCGCCCAGGACAGAGCATTTGTGTCATCGATGAGGTGGGGAAGATGGAGCTCTTCAGTCAGCCATTCATCCAGGCCGTCCGCCAGGTGCTGTCCACACCGGGGACTGTGGTCCTCGGCACCATCCCCGTACCCAAAGGAAAACCACTGGCCCTCGTGGAAGAGATCAGAACCCGAAAGGACGTGAAGGTGTTCAGCGTGAGTACCCCACGGGCGTGGAGCAGGTGCCCTGAAACAGCATGTGGCTCTGACGCACACCTGTGGTTTCAAGTCACCGTAGCTTTTCCTCTTAGGCTAGAATATAGGCGCGTCTCACTTCCTGTGAGTTTATGGTGCTGACATTACACCTCTGCTTGCTGACAAAGCAGTCTTGCCTCTGGGGACCGCGGGAGGGTCCAGCTCCTCCTGCTGCACTCCCCCTGCCCCGACCAAGCCCTGGGCCTTGCCAGCTTCAGCCCTGCCCAGCTGCAGTGCTCTGGGCTGAGTGCATCTCTTCCTGGGTGATGAGGTTACTGAGGCAGGCAGTGCTGTTCTATTTTAAAGGTTTCCCTTTGCAACTGACCCCCTTCTGCTTGTGAGGGGAAGGACTTTTGGCTACAGGTCGAGGCACAGATTCCAGATGCTGTGGAGCAGCACCGTCTTAAGAACTTCCCACCACCAAGGTGAAAATGTGCTCCCTGCACCAGGCAGGGCCATAGCCATTAGCCACGTGTGATTGTTCACATTTGAATTAAATGACACTCAATTAAGTTAGAAAAATCTTTTCCTCAGTCACACTGGCCACTTGTCAAGTACCCAGCAGGTAAGACGCTCTGCCTGGAAGTGCAACGCCGGCTCTGGGCAGGCCCAGGAACCTGTCTTCACAAGCTCCGGGAGCACTCAGGCCCCTGCAGTGGGAGGAGCCGTGGGGTGGAGCTGGTGAAGGGCAGGTAGGTCAGGGGTAGTGGGTCAGCCGGTTCTCAGCGCTGATGGTGCTGCTGGGTTTTGCCCACATACGCGCTTTTTTCCCATCATCCCTCTGTGTCCTTCTCGGATGCTGTCCTCCTGTGGCACCTTAGTGTCTGCATCAGTGACAGCCACGTCACTGTGCTCACACCCTCCCCCACCAAGTGAACCAGTGGGGCTGGCGGCCCCTCCTCTGTGCCAGCTGCAGAGTAACCAGGAGTACCTCACATCGCTGGTTAGCTGTCACCAGGGTCAGCTGCCCTCGGTGGGACATCTACATGTTATCTCCATAGTGTCCAGGGTACTTCTGGGCAGTTGGTAGCCATTAAGTTTAGAGCAGCCAGGGCTGGAGTAATGTGTCTGTAAGTTGCTTAATTCATTCATTCTCCCACTTACTTGGTAAGTGAGAGATTGAGTATCTCTGCATGAATTGAGCATCTCCTGTGTGCTTGGCCTCGTTCTAGGTCTTGGAGATGAACGAGACACAAGTCTTTATCCTCATGGAGCTGAAATTCTAATGGAGGGGCTGGGTAACAGAAATGTGAGCAGACAGTTATGCGGTTTCAGTTATGGCAAATGCAAAGAACGTGAATCCAGGCATTGTGGTCTTTGGGGGCAGGCGGTACTGATCAGGGGAGGCCTGGGAGCCACACAGGGTCACTTCCTCAAAGGGCGTGACCGTGTCTTCAGAGTTTTGTGTTACCTTCTCTATTTCTTACATTGCGTAGCCTCCATATTAGAGTTTTAGGTTGTGATCATAGAGTTTCTGTGGAAACAGAGTCAGTGAATAATAAAAGATCATGAAAGACAATTAGTCTTCAGGTCAGATAGCTTCCAAGCTGAGGGCCTGCAGAGCTGCTGATGCTAAGCTCCAGGGATTGGGTGTCTCTGCAAACAAATAGCCCTCCAGTGGACTTGGGGGTTGACTGTTAAATCAGAAACAAATGCTGTATCTTAACACAATACCACAGCTTTTCCTCTCTAAGCTAGGAAATTATTCTCTAGGCAAGGTAATCATTGATCTTAATGATGTATAAATAAAACAATTAGCTTTTGGTTAATTATGCAAGAGACCCCGTTCTTCTTGTCTTTCCTGCATTCCTTTGGGTCTCCTGTGAACCTTCTGCGCATATTTTATAAATGAAGAAGCTCACTCACCTGCAGATTTAGGAGTTGGATTAGATATTTCTTTGGTCCTTTCTCTTTCTAATAAGCAGCAAGTTACCTGAATTTATTTTTGAGAGCATCCTTTGCATCAAGTACTTAGTCCATGGTACAGGCACATGTGAGGAGTGTACCCTTCCCTCCAGAAAAACAGACCATGGGACAGTCAAAATCTGGAGATGAGAAGAGAGATCAGTGTGAACAGAAGGAGTGGAGAGAGGTTTCCAGAAGAAAGGGGTTCTTGGGTGGATTTTTGAAGAGGAAACAGAGGACAGGAAGGGAGAATATTCCAAATAAGGAAATCATTTATGTATAGCATGGAGGGCAGCTTCCCTGTGCTGACAGATGGTGTGGAGATGGGGCTGCAGTCATGATGTTGGGGAAGCATTCACAGCGACTCAGAGCTGTTGACAGCGTCTGGACTGTTCGTCATAGGGTTTAGGTGAACAGAGCCTTACTTACCAGAAAGACAGCTGAGGACATTTCCAGGTTGAGAGAAAGTGTTCCTCCTCCTAAGTTCAGCTGACAGCCTTAGACATTGTACATAAAACAGACCTAAGAAGACCTGAATGGCGGATGGAAGAAGGCACACAGACTAGAGACCTCAGGACCCCAGGAACAGCGCAGGAGACACAAATGGAAGTCACTTGTCATGCCAAGGACCAGAAAGATCAGCCTGAGTGAGAAAGATAAATAGCCAACATGCCAACAGAAGGATGACATAGATGTTGGGATTATAGGGTAGAGATTTTTCAAACAACCATCATAAACATGTGTCAGCGATCAAATACAAACCCACTCGAAACAAATAGAAGATAGAAAGCCTCAAGTGAAGACATCAAAGTTTCAGCAAAGATAGGGAAGCTCTAAGGAGGACTCAAATGAAAACTTCAGGATGTAAGATGCAATGACAGAATGAGAAGGTCCCTGGGTGGACCCAGCTAGCTGAGGGGAGTTGACAGAGGACAGAATCAGCGAATGCGAGCAGTGGAATGGTAGAGATTGCCCAAGAAAGAGCAGACTAAAAAAGTTAAAAGCCAGAGCCACAGGGAGCTGTGGGACTTGGGGGTGTAGAAACTTCCATCCTTACACAAGTTCAGGCATTGAAGGTTCCCTTCCTGAAAATTCTGTTTCCTCTCAGACGTTTGGAAATGTTTTCCTTGTTTATTCTAGAGCTTACTGCTAAGTGTGTAGCTACTGAAACATGTTTTAAATATATACCTGTTGGGAGTATAGCTCAGTGGTAGAGCATTTGATTGCAGATCAAGAGGTCCCCAGTTCAAATCCGGGTGCCCCCTCTAAGGTCTAAATTTGGGCTTCCCTTGTGGCTCAGCTGGTAAAGAATCTGCCTGTAATGCAGAAGACCTGGGTTTGATCCCTGGGATGGGAAGATCCCCTGGAGAAGGGAAAGGCTACCCACTCCAGTATTCTGGCCTGGAGAATTCCATGGACTGTACACTCCATGGTGTCGCAAAGGTTTGGACACAACTGAGCAACTTTCACTTCACTTCATGAGGTTATTTGAGACCAAATATCAGAAAACATTCAATGGTGATGTCAGTGCCGTGGGGACAAGAGGTGAAGAACTTCACAGGTCCGTATTACGACTCTGCTTACTCAGATTACGGCTCTTTACTGCTTCCATCCTTCTCTGATCAACAACATTAAGAAATACTTTTATCCCTGCTGGTCACTTCTAACAAAAAGTATGAGTTTGGTCATATTGGTGGCATTTCCAAAGCATATTGCTTTTGATTTCCTGTGAAATGTCTCCTTGTTGGAGATGCTGGAGAATGCTGCCTTCTGAGGGTACAGGGGAGATGCCTGGAGTCTGAGGATTGGGGGTTGAGAGGCCTGGGCTGGCAGCCCCCAGTCCTGGGACACGTAAAGGCAGTGCTGAGGCCCATCAGTTTGTGGGGGTGTGAGAGCAGCCTCATCATCGGGGGAGCTGGCATGCCTTATCCAAGGTTAGTGGGGGCACAACCAGGATTCAGACCTCAGTCTTTCAACCCCAAAGCCTAAACATCAGCGTAGCCCTGCTGTGTGTTAACTTCGAGGGTAGGGATGGTTCAGGTGACTTTAAAAATCTAAGATTCCTAGAGATTATTTGCTTTTTCTTTTTTTTTTTTATTTTATTTAACTTTACAATATTGTATTGGTTTTGCCATATATCAAAATGAATCTGCCACAGGTATACATGTGTTCCCCATCCTGAACCCTCCTCCCTCCTCCCTCCCCATACCCTCCCTCTGGGTCGTCCCAGTG
>NW_011494671.1:180871-184507 GCF_000754665.1 Bison bison bison | reverse complement strand
GGCGACTCGTTTCATATATGATATTATACATATTTCAATGCCATTCTCCCAATTCATCCCACCCTCTCCCTCTCCCACAGAGTCCACAAGACTGTTCTATACATCAGTGTCTCTTTTGCTGTCTCGTATACAGGGTTATTGTTACCATCTTTCTAAATTCCATATATATGCGTTAGTATATTGTATTGGTGTTTTTCTTTCTGGCTTACTTCACTGTGTATAATAGGCTCCAGTTTCATCCACCTCATTAGAACTGATTCAAATGTATTCTTTTTAATGGCTGAGTAATACTCCATTGTGTATATGTACCACAGCTTTCTTAAAATTCATATGGAAATTCAAAGGACCCAGTTAAAACCACTGTGAAAAGGAAGAATGATGTTGGAAGACTCATACTTCCTGATTTCAAAACTTAAGCAAAGCCACAGTAATGAAGGCAGTGAGGTGCTGACACCGGGACAGACACGCAGATCACCGAGGTCGAATCGAAAGTCCAGAGATGAGCCTTTACGCCTGCAGTCAACTGATTTCCAACAAGAGTGCAGGACAAGTTAACAAAGAATAATTTTTCAGCAAATGGTGCTGAAAAATTGGACATCCACATCCAAAAGAATGAAGTTGAACTCTTACCTCACATCAGACACAAAAATTAACCCAAACTCATAGATCTGCATGTACGAATGAGACTGTATAACTCCTAGAAGTGCGTGTAGGAGTAAACCTCTGTAAACCTGGGGAAGGCAGAGTCTTATTTGAGACAACATCAAAAACACAAGTGACAAGGAAAAAAGACTTCATCAAAATTTAAAAATTTTGTGCTTCAAGGGACACTGTCAGAAAAGTAAAATGGCCACCAACAGGATGGGAAAAATATGTAAAAATCATATATGTGATAAGGAACTTCATGTATCCCAGGATACATAAAGAACTCTTATTACAGTTCAGTAATTAAAAAACAAGTAAATAAACCAATTAAAAAAGGAGCAAAGAAACAAAAGGCATTTCTCCAAAGATAGAAAAATGGTCGAAAAGCACATGGACATATGTGTAACATTGTTGGCTCTTAGGGGAGTGCAAAGCAGAAGCACAGTGAGATAGTGCTTCACATTACTGGGATGGCTGTAAGGAAGTTCCAGAAATGGAAAATAAAAAGCGTTGGTAAGGATGAGGGGAGATTGGTGCCCTCATACCCTGCTGCTGAGACTGGAAAAATACAGCAGTTCCTCAAAAAGCTAGATATGGCATTACCCTATAACCTGCAATCCCACTTCTAGGCATGTGCCCCAAAGAATTGGAAACACGCTCACACAGAATCTTGTACACCCCATTTCATAGCAGCACTGTACATGTTAGCCAGAAAGTGAGACAAGCCCAGATGTCCCTCAGGTGATGAGCAGACAAGGATGTGTACTCAAATGATGTACATACCGTCTTCTCCCATAAGCAGAGGGCATGGCGTGGTGACACGTACTCAGCCTGGAGGAATTAACAGCACGTGATGCCGAGTGAAGGCGCCCTGTCACACTGGATTCCGGACCGTATGATTCCGTCTACACGAGATGTCCAGAATAGGCAAATCTGTCGACACAGACCTTGGATCAGTGGTTGCTGAGGCCTGGGGGAAGGTGCGAGTGTGGTGATCAGGAGTGGGAGAGGGAGGGTGATGCAAATACTCTAACACACAGTGCTGATTATAACACATCTGTGATCGTACTAAAAGCCACCAAGTTCCGTCTTTAAGAGGTTGAATTTTATGGAATATGAATTCTATCTCAGTAAAGCTATGTTGTATGATGTCCACATATTTTTTGTTCTTGTTTGGTGTTCAGTTGGTAAGTTGTGAACGACTTTTGTGACCCCCATCGCCTATCGTGGGGTCCCAGAGTTGGATGCAACTGAGCACACAAACACAAGAGCCATGCTGTACATGCTGTGTACTCACACAGAAACCCGTAGGCAGCGCGGCTGAGCAGAGGACCGCCCCTCCCCTCTCCTCCTCTAGGGAGACGTGGTGTTGCCCTGGGATGTGGAATGCAGTCCCTTCTCTGCTGTGGGCACTGGGTTCCCAAAAGCCCCGTTTGCAAAATAATTCTTGGTTTAGAACCTTTAAACTTCAAGGAAAAACAGAGGGTTTGAATTCATGAATCATCCTATTTTTAGGTTCAATAAAATGAAGACAAAATATGAAACAGACTAGTAATACTTTTGATACGTATTAACTTATAATAATGAGCATTGTCAAATTAATTTTCTTTTTTATTCTCCTGCTTATTTAAAATCTGTCAGGGTGCTTCCCACACGGTTTCTAAGAAGTGTATGTGGTTTTGTTCTGCTCTCTTGCACAAATATGCATAAAGAGATGTGTTTTGCCCACGTGTTCTTCTGTCCAGATGTTCACGCCTTCCCGATGCTACGGCCCCGAGTCATTGACAGTGAGCTCTGAGGCCTTTCCCTGGCCCACGAGTCTCAGAGCACTTTGGATGCTTCCTCGGTCAGAGTCTTCAGTCTGTATTTAACCGCTCAGCTCTATTTCAGAGACCTGCCCCAGCTTAGAATATAGTAAACATTTTCTGTCAGACCCAGGATGAATGCAGTCCAGCCCTGGAATTCAGGGTCTGACCTTCACGGGACCTGAGGCTGAGCTGCTGGGAGGCTGCAGCCCTGGGAGGGCATGGTGGGAGGCGAGGGGTGAGGACGCTGGGGTCCTTCCTGAGTCGTCCTCACCTCCTTTCTCCTCCCAGGCCCCAGTGCCTTCCTCTAGTTAAACTCCGGAAAGACTGGGATTCTCCTGAAAGGGAGGGGCACCTGCGCTGACAGATGATACTGGGCTTATTCCCTGTTCTTGCATTTATGAACTTGTCACAAGGAGCACAATAACTGAACACTGTGAACGGTTTCACATAGACTGCATAATTTTCAGAAATCATCTTAGGAAAATCAAAGGGGGTGGCAAAATACTCATATACTCTTTGCATCCTGTTCATTGGTTTTAAATGAGAAGTCATTCCCAAAGTGTGTCTTTTCCAGTTTTGATTGTGATTCTTTTTCTCCCTAACCAAGGCGTGGGGAGGTTCTCTGCATGTTATGGGGCTGGTGGGGGAGCCCTGTCCCTGCTGCAGCCCCAGCAGCTCCTGAGGAGGGTGGCTGGGCTCCAGCAGGACACCTGGGTGACACTGGCACTGGCAGGGTGGCTTGGCAGTGCCCTAGGGCTTGTATCGTCTCTGAACCTCACATCTGTTAAGGCTCACTCTACAGGCCCTGACTGTGCACCTAACAGCCTGTGCCCAGGACCAGGATCTTGGCTGGTGGGGTTTCCATCTCATTGCCCTTCACTTCCCTCATACACTCCATTCTTTCCAAGGGATAAGCGCTTTAAGAACGAGATGTGAAGCCACAGTTGGATGATTCAGAGGAAGAAATCCTACAAGCAGCGTGCTGGCTCTGTTTCCTTACGGGTCTCATTGCACGCACTTCCCCTTACACTGAACGACATCAGCACTGCCCTGAGTGGAACTGCTGGTGTCCAGCGCCCGAGATCCACCTGCGGCAGCCCTCCGGGAGCTGGAAGAGGAGGCGCGGCCTCCCTGGGGCTGTCTGAGGAGCAGGGCGGGACCTGGCCCCTGGTCCGTCCATCTG
>NW_011494671.1:174272-180771 GCF_000754665.1 Bison bison bison | reverse complement strand
TCCGTCCATCTGCTCACAGTGTTGCCTTCCTCTCTTCTCCCCGCCCACCTCCATATCTCCTCCTGTTCTTCCCCCTTCACTCCCTCTCACTCCTCCTCTCCCAGCTCAGCATCTCGTCCTTTTTCTCACATCTATAAAGGAGGTGATGAAGTATGCACAATGAAGGGAGTGGCCCCCATGCCCCTCACGTCCACATGGCCCCTCGGGGCCCCCGTGAACTCTAAGGGGCCCTAAGGCAGAACCTTGTGTGCCTCCTTGTGAGGTCAGGGCGGAAGGAGGGCACTGCGGCCTTGTGTGTCCTCCCATCCTTTCTCCATGCCGCTGCCTCCCCTCCCCTCCTTCTCCCACAACAGGGGCTTCCTTGGATGCTAACCGCAGGAGTGGACTTGGGCTAACTGAAACATAAATAGGATCAGGAAGCCTCACAAGGCTGTGCCCCTCTCGAGTTGAAGGCAAAGTGGGTGGTCCGCCTCCGTGGAGCCAAGGCTACCTGGGGACCAATGGGCGGCATCCTTGGACACCACCCTTTAGGGGCCAGGGCTAAGTCTTTCTGAGACTCGGTTTCTCAGGAAGTCCTCCAGGGCCCAGCTTGTACCCCAGAGCTGAGGGTTGCTCCCATAGGAGAATCACCTCCCTCCTATAAGAAGGATGCAGGGGGCCAGGCGCTGAAGTCCGCTGTGCATTTCCTCCTGACATGTATTCACCTCCCGAACCAGGGCCCCTGCCACCCCCGGGGGCTGAGGTCCTGCAGTGGGATCAGGCCCATCTCCTCTCAGGGACCCCACCTTCCGGACCACTCAGGTTTCCCAGATGCTTGCACTTCCTGTCAGCACGATTCTCTCTGCTTGGCTCTCCTCTTTGCTGCTGCCCTTCTCCCAGGTCCACAGGTCAAAAGCAGCTTGGGCATAACCACCTGTGAAAGTCTTTCCTTCTTTCCTGATCACTGCTTCCCTCCCCCCCCCTACCCAGTATCCCGTGCCTCCCCAGACGCTCAGGGTCTCAGGGACCTTCTGCCAACCTTGCCCTCACTGTTGTTATGTGTGCCCCCTATCTGGTCTTCAGGCTCTGTGAGGTCAAGGTCCTGGCTGAATCCTGCCACTCCTGACACCTTTCCCCCTGGCAGTGCCTGTTGAATGTTGTGTGGGTGGCACAGGAAGGCTTTGGTGATGAGGAGAGACCACCCTGTCCCGTGCTGGGGAAACAGCCCCCCACTGGGCTCCCTGAGGGGTGTTTGGATGCTTGGATTGTACTCAATGGGCCTGTGGTAGTGAAAGAAAGAAAAATATAACACAGATCATCAAGCAGAGCTTGAATCCACTCTTGTTCCTTTTGTCTGTAACTGTGATAATTGCCGAGCTAACACATCGGGCGCAGGGGGATCTGCGTTCTAGTCTGCCCTGCATCCCCTGCTGCCTCTGAGATCTCAGCAAAAGCCCTGCTCTCCACCACACCCCACCCCCAGCGCCTTCCTCATCCTTCAGGTGCAGAGTTGACTGGTGTCAGAGGCTTCCTGCAACTCACAGATCTCCTAAGTAGGGAGAGAGGAGTGGATTACTGCCCTTCAGAGAATCCTGGGGTCCTGGGTATGAGGCTGCTCTGAGAGGGCTCACCTGGTGGGTGGGTGCCCACCTGGAGCTGTGGTTCTTCTGGCTTCACTCAGGCCTCCTCCTGTCCAGGTCAGGCTTCACTCGAGCCGTATCCCAGCCTGCTTCTCCAGCAGCCCTCCCAGGGCTCAATTCAACAGCACTTCTGGTTAAAATCCATCTGTCATCAAAACCCACTCTCATTGTGTGAGCCGTCACTTCGCAGAAGCTGGTGGTGGGATTTGAGCCCACCTGCCCCACTTTCAGAGTGCTCTGGGAGGCCTGGGTCCTCGCTGGGTCAGCCTTGCCTGGGCTACACTCTATAAAGCATGCGTCGTCTTCTGGGCTGTCCTGTTAGAGTATAACCCGGCAGAGTAGGGAACTGAAGGGAAGGAAAGGGACTCTGAAATCTGCTTTCCTGCTTTTTCCTACGCAGGTAACCAAGGAGAACAGAAACCACCTTTTGCCAGAGATTGTGACGCACATGCAGAGCAGCCGGAAGTGAAGACGACGTGTCACCACTTCTCTGCACGTGCAGACGTTTCTTTGAGAGGAGCCCCAGTGCTCTGCCCGACCAAGTTTTATGCCTTTAGTTTATGAAACCTTGGAGGCTTTTCCAAAGAAAGCCTGACAGCTGTTTTCCATAAAATGTTTTAAAAGATCAAATTAGCCTTAGTGCTGGATTGACTCTACAAGATTAACAATCCACTGTGGTGTATTTATGCTGAGAGATTTCTGTTTATTTCCTCTTGCAGTCGTGCGTATGATTTGGGTAAATTATGAAAGAAGAAATGGTTTTCGGAATATTAGATGGAATTTGCCCCCATTGAAGTTTATAAATGTGTTCAGGGGAGGGGGGTGGGGAGGAGTTCACTGCCTGATCATTTTGGCATGTTAGGAAAATTAAACCCCTCCCTGGGAGCAGCTGCAGCCTCCTGCAACTTGGAGTGATAACAGTTATTTGATTTTAAGAAAATCAGTATTTCAAGAAAAGCCATTTTCAGTCCTTCCCTGCCTGCATCTTTTACTGTTTATATGTTTGGTTATTGCTTAATAAAATAAAGAGAAATGTGATGACTGCAGACATGCGGGTCCTGATGTGGGAGGAATGAGCAGCCTTTAGAAATGTTGGTAGCACTTGGTACTCAGCAGGGGTTCAGATCAGAGTCCCATTTGGGCCCCGTTCATTTAGACATGTTCACAAACTTTTCTGGCCCCGTTTCCCTTCCAGAAAAGGGGTGAGTGAGTGCCATCAGAGGAGGGCTGCCCCAGCCTGAAGGAAGCCACGCTCACCTGGGTGGAGACCAGCCCGCTGGGGAGTGGCCAGGGCCGGAGCCAGGGCTGTTGGGAAGAAGCCTGCAGAGAGATGAGGTTCGGCCCTGGCAGGGCCCCATGGGCCAGACCACTGAAACCCCAGGGCTCACAGAGGATAAGAGTTGCTCTCCCAAGGGTGATGGTACTCGAGTGATAGACATGTCAGTGTTTTTGAATTGCCAGTATATTTTTTTAGCCTTCGCCACAGTGCCAGCTGGTGCTATTGTTGGGAGTGTGCACGAATGTGACCACTGATCCATTTGGGCATGTGTAGAGCAAGGAGCTTGGCAAGGTGGGCCCTGGGACAGCAGACAGTACAGAAAACACTGGCGTCTAAACCAAGATGACAGCTTACAGCCTGTGACCGGCTCTTAGGATGGTCTGTCTGCCCCATGTGGCTTTCTGGAACCTGGTCTGCACTGGCCCAGGCTCTGCAGAGTCACACCTGGAAAGGGTCTCCCAGATTATCAATGGACCTCAGCCTGAGAAAGGGTGCCTGGGCCTGAGAAAGGGTGCCTGGGCCTGGGTGAGGGCGCGGGCATCCCACTCTCCCTGCCTGGATGACATGTCCTGGGAGGCTCTGCTGTGACATCCGACAGGTGGGGTGTGACATGAGCTGCACTCAGTGGGACCAGAAGGCACAGCTTGGCGTGGTCTGCGAGCTCCATGCACTGGGGTGGCTGCTGCTCTGAAGCAGGTAGAGGCTTCTCAGGTGTAGGGGCCCTATTCCTGTGATAAATCTACTCCCCTTCAGCTTCCACAGCCCTGGGTGAGCCCCGCCCCCGCAGCCCTCAGCACCAGCAAAGAGGGAGGCAGGCTGAGTAGGTCTGGGCCCCGTGCCCCCAGCACCCTGGCCTGGGGAGCAGGCTGCCCTCTTGGGGCTCCTGCCCCAGCAGGAAGCAGCCTCCGCCGGCGCCCCTAGCAGGGGCTCTGTGGCTGTGAGGAGAAGGGGACATTTTCCAAAGGAAACCAGCACAACGTTATAAATCACCCATGTGCCAGTAAAATTATTCTTAAAAGCATCAAAGTTTAAAAAAAAAGAAACAAGGGGGGAAAAAAGGAAAGGAGCCAAAGCCAGATGTGCCTGAGGAGGGTGAGGTCGGGGTCTCCTCGCAGCATGGCCCTGGGCAGTCGCTGGTGTGGGGAGCTCCTGCACTCTCGCTCGTGACGGTCCTGGCAGGAAAGGATTTGAGCCCAAGTCTGAGTGTCTCTTCCCATGACCCCCCACGTGCCCCCTTCCCCGGAAATTCATGTTGAACTCTAATCCCCCGTGTGATGATATTAGGAGGTGGGGCCTTTGGAGGTGATTAGGTCATGAGGGTAGGGCCATCATGAAGGGGATTTGTGCCCTTGAAAAAGAGGCCCCAAAGCCCTCCCTCACCCCTGCTGCCATTTGAGGAAGCGGGCCTCACCAGACACTGAATCTGCTGATAATGTGATCTTGGACTTCCCAGCCTCCCAACTGTGGGTAATATTTGTTGTTTAAGGCTCCAGCCCGTAGTATCAGATAAAATGAATTCACAAATAACTGCAACTCAGGGCGAAGCATGCACAGCCTGTAGAAACAACATTCTGCTGAGGCTAAAGAGGGGAGAGAGGGCGGGACACCTGAGGCACACACACTCGCCGAGCACTGCATCTGTGTTAGCCACTGAGGGGAGGGGCTCCCAGAGAGGAGGGGGCCACTTGAGATCAGGAATCCTCTTACACCTGAGTTTGAAATGCTTGCTATTCAGATAAATCCAGATGCCTAGCATAGCTGGGTGTGAGTCCAGATTTCACGGGGGAATTCACTCTGAAAAGCATCCAGTGGACATACGCAGAGCTCGCATGAAGAGCTCAGGCTGGAAGACATGGTCAGCAGGACGAGGCAGAGCTGATGTGGAGGCCGGGTGTGCCCAATTGTTCTTTCCTCCTCCCTGTAGCAGCCACTTCACACACAGTATTTTTAAAAATGGGAGTTTTTTTGTTTGTTTTTGGTCATGCCTGTGGAATATTTGTTCCCCAACCAGGGATCATACCCAGGACAGGGGTAGTGAGTGCTGAGTCTAACCACTGGGTCACCAGGGAATTCCCCCAAATAGTTATCTTTTTATCTCTGAATAAGAAACGTTAGGGAGATGGTCCTGTAATTCACAAAATATGATCTCTCCCGTGGCTGACATGAAGAGGGCCCCGTAATGCTGTAAGTTCATTAAGTTACAGGGGCAAGGGGCAATGCCCCCGGGAAGCCTGGGAATGTGGGATGGACCTTGCCCCTCTTTCTCTTCCATCTGTGTCTGTGCTCATGGAATGCTGTGTCTGGGAAGATCAGGTGGAGGCGGGGTCGGGGGAAGGCCTGATGGCAGGAGCTTGTGACTTGGGACAAAACAGTAGGAAAGTGGAGGAGGCTTGAGGAGAGTTCAGGGAACAGGCCTTGTGATGCCTGTTTCATGGACCAAGAGAAGTCCGCACATCAAATAATCTTAGAAACAGCCTGCCAGGCAGATGGTTTTAACACACGGTGCAGAATGTAGACTCAATAATGCCAGAATAGCCACGTGATTCATATAAAACCCAGCACTACAGTCTATATTATCTTTCAAAGAGAAGCAATTGTGTTCAGCATCCAAATGTAGAAAATAGCTCTTTAGCTCAAGTCCAGCAGAACGTTTGAATAACTCCAGTAGGAAATGTCACCTTTGGAAAATCTCCTCTAAATGGGGGCTAATAATACAATATTTTGCAAGGAGTACACTCTGATAAACAGTTGATCAGCTGAAGATCAGATTAACGAGCTCATGAGTTGTAAATATAAAAGTTGTTTACAACACTTAAAAAAAACGCGTGACTGAGTTGTTGACAGCCCAGAAGAGTCCTGGAGGGAGGCCAGCCGTGATCTCGCCCGGGGTCCACGTGCGCACACGCTCTGCGTGCACACTCAGGCAGCCTTCCCGCTATAGACAGTGCGGGGCGTGGCGCCCTGTCTGAGGAGTCTGGCCCTGATGTGGGTAGACCACACCGTTCCTCCTCCCGCTGCACCCCAAAAGCTGCCAGAGAACCAGGATAATAAGCAGTAGACCCAGCAGTTGAAGAAGCAGCTCGTAGATCTCTCGTGGAACAAGATGCAGGCACAGCAGGGATGCATTTGTCTTTTCATCTGCATCAGCCTGTCCTTATAGACTGGTTTCCTAGCTCTTTGAGCAGCTCTCACTTTCTCTGAAAGCCATGCCTCTGTTTCTTACTTCTAGAGGCCCAAGGAGCACCCAGGCTGAATGCTGCTGGGCGTGGGTCATTTTCTTACCTAATTCAAGTGACCACCCTAATGTAGGGAAGCTGCCCTTTAGTCCCGAGGGCTTGGTTGCCAAGTTGCCCAAGAGAATTTCAGGAACTGCCAGCCAAGTTTGGTTGAGCCAACTTAAAGAACTGTACTGAGGTTATTTCAGCTGTTCTTTAGACAGACATCTGCAAATCCATCAGAAATAAGAAAAATGCACCTCTAGGGATCACTGATTTGAGAACGCACTCTGTCTCTGATGATAGACTCTATCTATTGCTGCTGCTGCTGCTGCTGCTGCTAAGTCACTTCAGTCATGTCTGACTCTGTGTGACCCCATAGACGG
>NW_011494671.1:166560-174172 GCF_000754665.1 Bison bison bison | reverse complement strand
GAAAGTGAAGTCGCTCAGTCGTGTCCGACTCCTAGTGACCCCATGGACTGCAGCCTACCAGACTCCTCCATCCATGGGATTCTCCAGGCAAGAGTACTGGAGTGGGGTGCCATCACCTTCTCTGCTACCTATTGTTATTAATTGCTAATTTTTATTTTACAAAAAAAAAAAAAAAAAGAGTATTACCATCTACTTCCAAGAGATAAGGCATTCTCTACAATACTGTCCCCTCTGCCTACACTTCCAATCCCAAATACCTTTAAGAAATTTGTGTGACTGCTTTCAAATTGGGCATCTCTAACTATTGTCTTTCCAAAAGGGATGCCTCACCAGGTCAGTGATGGGTATTTTCCATGGACCCTGTTCTGAGACCCTTCTTCCCCCTTCACAGCAGCAAGAAGCCACGTTTCTGCTCTACCTGTTGGGATTCTTAAGATGAGAAAAACTGTCTCAGAATTTGCCTACAACATTGTAAATCAACTATACTTCAGTTAAAAAAGGAATTTAAAAAAGAATCTGAAGAATAATTATATATATATATATATATATAACTGAATCACTTTGCTGTACACCTGAAACTAACACAACATTGTAAATTAGACTTTGTAAAAAATTAAAAAAATAATTTGCCTAAATGTCATTCTTACAGTGAAGGGTCAATTTTTTTTTTTTTTCAAAGAAATGACAACAGTTCAGTAGAACTCAAAGAACCAGACACAGCAATAACTGTAAACATTTTAATTTCAAAAACAAAGTATGTGCAAATGTCCTGTGACACAGTAAGGATTGCTTGGCTTGGAAACAAGTATGCATTCCTGGGAAGCACACAGGCACGCCAGGAGAAATGCGGCCTGGCTTCCTGCAGGAGGTCGCTGTGATCGCAGTTAGCATCATTCCTAGGTGGCTCTCTGTGGCCTGCCTTGACTAAACTTCTGCACGCACGTTGCTGGGGACAGTTGGCTCCTTTCACAGGATGTTTTGGACGTGACTGCATGCACTGTCACGATTTTTGCAGTAAAGCTGTCACTGGTTTATATTTAACATCTGCATAAATATTATCAAGAAGTGAGATGTTTACACATAGATTGAACACCAGTGCATTGGACCAGCTCGTGGTGTGATATGCACTGCTGTCTGCTGCTTTTTCACGGTAACAGTGAGTGTAAAATGCCAGTTGTTTAGCATGCAGCTGTCTTATCATCAGGGCAGGAAGGAGTTATGTGCTCTGCTTGAGTTGTCTTAAGATGTTATATGGCTTTTATTTGAATTGTCCAGTTCTTGGAAGGGTGCCTCCCGCATCCCACCACTCGGGCCACAAGAGCCAAAGGAGAGGGAGACCTGGTGTCAAGGTTTGTTTTCATCACGTGAGAGATTTTTCAAGAACCTGAGATCGAGTTGCTCTGTTTTCTCCACAGCACTCATTTCTCCATAGGACAGATCTCCTGGCTCAAATTCTGTGCTCTGTTTGGTTTGGGAAGCGCAAGGGGGAAGCCAGGGTGGTTTGGTCCTTCCCCGACACCATGGCTCCTCTGGCCCAAGCTCGGCTACTGCTCGTCGGAAGCACTCTGCTGGGAGGCCGTGTCATCCAGGCCCATGTCCTCCTGGCTCGCTCTTCTGCACATCACCCCTAGGTTCTTGGCCACATGGTGATCTTGAAGCAGCCCCTGCTCAGTGACCTCTGTGTGTTCACAAGGCTCAGAGAAGTGCTTTCAAAGAGAAAAGAGAAGCGAGTGTTATGGCTCAGCAAAGCTGATCACCTCCCCTGTGACTGTCTCACAGCTGCAGGTGCCAGCTGGTAGTGTGGCAGGGACATGGGGTCAGAGTCTAAAGGAAAGTACAGTTACAGAGGACCAAAGGCGTCTGGGCTTGAGGAAGGGCCATGCAGTCCCAGCCACGAGTCTAACACAGTGAGAGGGGTGCCTCCACACAGGGACCTATTCTCGGGTAATCTGCAAAGAGACGACCTTGGGTAAAAAGTCCTTTGTGAGCCTGGATTTTCTGAGTTTGGGTCAATGTCACTTCATATACACTCAGCCCTGCACCAGTGCTAAATCCTGCAGGTTTAATCCCAAATGGTAATACCGAGGCTTTTTTTATTCTGCCTGAATGTGGTCCCAAGGACTCAGCCATCCTTGTGGGGGAGAGGGAGAGAGAATTTTTCAGAATCTCAGAACTGCACCCACAGATTGTCATAAACACATCTTGGGGGTGGCAGAAAGGTATGCATTGTTATTGAGGAATTGAGAAAAAGAGAAGGAGGTTTGTTCACATTTAGTTGTCTAACTAAACTTGGTTAAACTCCTGAAGTAACCTGGGGCTCCAGGGTGCTCATAACCCACTCCCCCCTGCGCCCCCCCTCACTGAAGGCTGCAATGCCCAGGCTCTTCTTGGGGCAGGTCATGCTGGTCCTTGTTTCAAGGTGGCTGAAGTGCCACTGTATGGCTTCTCCTTGGAGGGGGGGTGGGGTGGTGGCAGGGAGAGCCAGGCCCCCATCATCCACCTCCAAACACCTACACCCGGAACCGCAAGGCCGGCAGACTGTGACTCAGCTCCACTGCAGACAGGGCAGTGTGCCGAATGTTCAACCGAACTGCAAGTCTCCAAGCTGCTGCTGGCTTTTGCCTTAATGTCTCCTATTCTTTCCCCCCTACAGAAGAGAAAGGCTGGGTATTTATGTACATAGTTACTTGTGATGCTCAGGGATTCATCCAGTGCCAGCTAGCTAGGGATTCTAGATAAGTAACAGTTTATTTGGGTGACGTCCTCAAAACTCTCTAACATTTAATTGCATAAAGCAGAAGGCCATCTCAGCAGCTTCACAATGAAATCTAGAGGCTAGGAATCGATGAGGATCTGCCTGCCAGGCTGGTGTGCGTCCTTTCCTCTCCCTCCAGCCAGAGGAATGTGAAAAGAGAAGGAAATACAACCGGTCCTTTTACCTGGGCCCATGGAGAGCCTGCCCCCACACCCGGGTTCAGGGCGGAGGGGACGCTGCCTTCGGGCGCCCTGCAATGCCGCCTGCCGGGCGCCACTACTACAGCAGCAGTGTGATGTATCCTGTCGGCCTCAGAGCGCAGACACTCCAGCTCCTATCTCACCACTGCTCTGTTACTCTGGAAGCGCTACGGGGGAGGTGACGGGAGCCTGCAGGAAGGGGCCCGGGGTCCTCCGGCCAGGAGCCCTCCCCGCCCCTTAGCCCCTCACCCGTGTGGACTGGCTGGCGGCCCTGGCCGAGGGGCCCAAGGCAATGTTGACGCTGCTGGAAGACTGAGTGTCACTGGTGTTGCCCCCCTCGGCAGCAGACAGCCCGGAAATGACCAGGGCGCTGGAGAAGCTCCTCTTGCCAAACAGGAAGCTGAGAGTGGAGCTGGTGGACGAGCCCAGGCTGGACCTGAGGAGGGCCTCGGCCCGCTCACGCACGCTCAGGGGGCCGGCGGGAGGGGCGGCTGGGGGCTGCGAGTGCAGCGACGCGGCCGAGGGGCACAGGGACAGCCGGCTGCCCGAGCGCCGCGGGGCCAGCTCGTGGACCGACGTGGACGTCTGCAGGAAGGTCGGGCGGCTGCCCGCGACCGGGCCGGATGCGCGCAGGACCGGCGGCGTTTGGCTTAAGGCCCTGTGGGCCTGGACGGACTGACTCCTGCCTTTTCTCCTGCCTTTAAAAGAAAGCAGAGCAAAGCAGATAAACAGCAAGGCCCTACTGTACAGCACAGGGAACTCTTCTCAATACTCTGTAATAACCTATATGGGAAAAGAATCCGAAAAAGCACAAACACACACACACACACACATATATGTGAAAGTGAAGTTGCTCAGTCATGTCTGACTCTTTGCCACCCCATGGACTGTAGCCTACCAGGCTCCTCAGTTCATAGAATTTTCCAGGCAAGAGCACAGGCGTGGGTTGCCATTTCCTTCGTCAGGGGATCTTCCCGACCCAGGGATCGAACCGGGGTCTCTCCCGCATTGCAGGCAGACGCTTTACCATCTGAGCCACCAGCGAAGCCCAATATGTTTGTATATATGTGGGCTTCCCGGGTGGCACGGTGGTAAAGAATCTGCCTGCCAATGCAAGAGACGCAAGAGACGTGGATTCGATCCCTGGGTCAGAAAGATTCCCTGGAGGAGGAAATGGAAACCTACTCTAGTATCCTTGCCTGGAAAATTCCATGGACAGAGAAGCCTGGTTGGCTACATACAGTCCATAGGAGCCAAAAGAGTCAGACATGACTCAGCACACACACACACACAGAGTATGTATGTACAACTGAATCACTGCTGTACACCTGAAATTAACATGACATTGTAAATCAACTATAAATTAAAAAACCCATAAGACAGGGAATTAAAGAGAAAGAAGGGGAAAGCAGGGGCATTCGAAAGGTCACTCATCTAGTCAACCAGAGCTTTCTAAAATGGGAAATAAAGAAAAAGAAAAGAAAACAGAGCAGACCAGGTTGTCATGGCAGGTGGTCGGTAATGTCACTGTCTTCGAGGTGAGGTGGGAGGCCTGCTCTGTGGAACCCCAGAGAGCCAGGTTGTCCCCCGCCTTCTGGGCGAGGACAGAGGGCTGGGAGCCCAGATCAGGCCTCCACTAAGGCCTGAGGACTGAAGGGTGGGGTGCGGGCACTGCTGTGGGGAGCAGCAGCCAGCGGTATGCACCTGTCCAAGTTGCCCAGGCTTGTCCTGGCTTTCACACCGAAGTCTCCTGTCCCTGGAAGCATGAGGGAAAATACGCAGGTTTAGATTATTTGTATTGCCCTCAAAAAGGAGTTTTTTTTTTAAAAAAAGTTTGGCCTTTATTTTCTAAAAAACTTTCCCTTAAGATCAAGGTCTTTGAGAGGAAGCCCTCCTCAGGCTCACAGCGGCATGCGTCACTCAGGTTCCCATGTCTGCTGGGGCTCCCAGTGGACTGGAGGGGCTCCCAGCTCCTTTTGGCTAGCCATCCTCACCCTTGGGGGTCACTTCTGGCCTAGCTCTCACTGAGAATCATTGAAACAAGGCCATTTTGACACAAGGGACTGGACTGCCCAAGGGTTTGGTCCGGGCACATCTCTGGGGGCGGTGAGGGGGAGGCTTTAAAGTGCTAGACCCACCTCTGCAGCTGTAGAGACCAGGCAGGTGGAGGAAGGCTTGCGCCTGCTGGAATGCTGAATTCCTTAACTTAATCACCAGGTGGTTTAGTCGTTAAATCTGACTTTTTTGACCCCATGGACTATGCCCCCCAGGCTCCTCTGTCCATGGGATTCTCCAGGCAAGAATACTGGAGTGGGTTTCCATTTCCTTCTCCAGGGAATCTTCCTGATCCAGGAATGGAACCCAGCTCTCCTGCATTGCAGGCTGATTCTTTACCAACTGAGCTACAAGGGAAGCCCAGAGGGTCTAATATTATTTTAATAACAACAAGGTATTACTGTATAACACAGAGAACTATATTCAGTGTCCTATGATAAACCATAATGGAAAAAAACTAGAAAAAAAAAAGACTGTACAATGTATAAATGAATCACTTTGCTGTATGTAGAGCAGAAATTAACACAACACTATTAATCAACTATACTTAAATTTTAAAAAATTTTAAATGAATGAAAATATTATTTTGAAGGGGACAGCTAGTGATGTCACAGTGCTACCAGTTGCCCTACTCACAAGTCTCCTGAAGTGGCTCACATTCAATTAGTACAAATAGAGAGGGCTGTGCGTGGGTACACACAAGGATTGTCACCTCATCCCAAGTTCCCAAATTATTAACAGGGTATCTGGTGAGGCTTAAATATGCATATTTGTCTATGGGACCACATGAGTGACACATTTTAATTTTTAAAAAAATTTTATTAGAGTATAGTTGATTTACATGGGCTTCCCAGATGGCAAGTGGTAAAGAATCCACCTGCCAATGCAGGAAAGGCAGGAGGCGTGGGTTCAATCCTGGGGTCAGAAAGATCCCCTGGAGGAGGAAATGGCAACCCACTCCAGTATTCTTGCTGGTAAAATCCCATGACAGAGGAACCTGGTGGGCTAATCCACCCAGGATTTGCACCACCACTTTTCATCAGCCTCTTGATGAAAGTGAAAGAGGGGAGAGAAAAAGCTGGCTTAAAACTCAACATTCAGAAAACTAAGATCATGTGCACCCAGTCCCAGCACACCACGGTGGTGCTAATCCATGGGATCGCAGAGTCAGCCGACTAAGCGACTGAGCACACACATGGTTGTTACAACTTTGTGTTAGCTTCAGGTGTACAGCAAGTGGTTCAGTTACACACATACACATATCCACTCTTTTCAAGATTCTTTTCGCATATAGGTTATTATAGAATACCGAGCAGTGTTCCCTGTGCTATACAATACAGTCCTTGTTAGTTATCTGTTTGATATATAGTCGGACATATATGTCAATTCCAATCTCCCAATTTATCCTTGCTCCTGCTTTACCCCCTGGTAACCATGTTTGTTTTTTACATCTGTGACTCTATTTCTGTTTGGAGATAAGTTCATTTGTACCCTTTTTTTTCAAGCAGTGTCATAGGATTTTTGTCTTTCTCTGTCTGACTTGCTGCACTCAACATGGGAAGAGACGTTACTGTGGACATTCCCTGGGTCTCCCCAAGCCCTGCTCCTCCCACTGCCCTGGACTGGCTGAAAGGGGCCTCCTGACTTTGACCTTAGTGCCATTTGCCCACTGTAGTGGTGGGTGACCAGTTTCAGAGAGCACTGGGGTTCCCACCTGGCTCCCTCCTGCCCGTCCAAGAAACTGGGGTGCTCCCCCTGCAGAGCGGCTCACAGTGTGGGACTGGAGTCAGGTTCCCGGGTGAGTGCAGGCACCTGGGCCCTACCCAGGCTGGGGCCCATCTGATCATCCCTGCTGAGTACTTACTCTTGCAGAGGAAGACAGAGAGAGAAAGGGACCCTGACGAATCAGAATTAAGAAGAGAGATGGTGATTTGTTAGTTTATTCAGTTTGGCAAGGCCAAACATCTGTTTCTGATTTATCCTGTAACGCTGATTGCTGCCCCAAAATACTCCACAGTCATCTGCAAGATGGTGATTTTGATGCTGGAGAGACCACCCATACTTGGTGGGGGACGTAGCTCATTTCAGTAACAAAGGGACAAAGGCCCATCTGTGTGTCAGAGGGGACTGGTCTGTGTTCTATGCAAGACGGGGTAATCCTCTCCCCAAATTACTTCAGGTTTTCTTGAGGGTTTTTTGGTTGCTCTTGATTTTTTAAACATAATTTTGCAAATGGAACAAGTAAGAAACCAAACTGAATGCATTCATGCTACTTATTATTTTGTAGTTTAACTTTTTTTGCCAATTACTTCATTATCAAATTATGAGCGATTCTAGGGCAAACCTCCTAAGAGTCCGAGTTGAAATTCTATATAAATTACCCTCCTTGGTTCATTATTCCAGCATTATTCCTCTGTCTCTGATTGTTATCTCAAAAGTGGTGGTTCAGTTCAGTCGCTCAGTCGTGTCTGACTCTGCGACCCCATGGACTGTAGCACGCCAGGCCTCCCTGTCCATCACCAACTCCTGGAACTTGCTCAAACTCATGTCCATTGAGTCAGTGATGCCATCCAACCATCTCATCCTCTGTCGTCCCCTTCTC
>NW_011494671.1:162520-166294 GCF_000754665.1 Bison bison bison | reverse complement strand
GGATCTTTGTCAGTAAAGAAATGTCTCTCTGCTTTTTAATATGCTGTCTAGGTTTGTCATAGCTCTTCTTCCAAGGAGCAAGTGCCTTTTAATTTCATGGCTGCAATCATCATCTGCAGTGATTTTTGGAGGCCAAGAAAATAAAATTTGTCATGGTTTCCATTGTTTCCCCATCTATTTGCATGAAGTGATGGGACTGGATGCCATGATCTTAGTTTTCTGAATGCTGAGTTTTAAGCCAGCTTTTTCTCTCCCCTCTTTCACTTTCATCAAGAGGCTGATGAAAAGTGGTGGTGCAAATCCTTAGAATAGGATAGATGAGATAGTCTTTCTGTCCAACTGATGAGTAAGATTACTTGTTATTGTTGATCAGTTGCCAAGTCATGTCCGACTCTTTGCAATCCCATGGACTGCAGCATGCAAGGCCACCTCCCTGTTCCTCACCATCTCTTGGAGTTTGCCCAAGTTCATGTCCATTGAATTGGTGATTAGTTATGAATTCCTAACTTCTCTGAGCCACCAGGCCACCAGCCTCCACCAGTGGGCTGAGTCCCCTTCCAGTGAGAAGTCTGCATGTTGTCAGCCACCGCTGGGGCTGCACAGTGAGCTCCTGGCCACTGGGCATGAGGGCACGCCATCCAGGCATGAGGTATGGCCACCTGGGACCCCAGTCCTCTGAGAATCCAGCAAGGACCAGGAAGGGGACACTCAGCTGGGAACTGAAGCAGGACATGGGGAAGGAAGACTTGGGACCCCAGTTACAGGCACGGAGCCTTGGGCACTGTGAGTAACACAAGATCCCTGTTCTTAGAACTTGGTTCACATCCACCCTTGAGAACATCTCAATCACTGCTGCTTAGCCAGGCTTCATGCTCTGCTTGGGCACTCAGATCCTCCCCCACGGCCCCCAGGGACTCCCTTCCACAGGATCCCACAGGATACACTGGGCATCCCTGGTTGCCTGCGCGGCATCATGTGGTGGCCTCCACCCTCTGCCCTGCCTCTGACAGCATCCTTTCTGCAGGCTTGTTGCTTGGCACACTGACTGGCAAATAAGAACTCAAGCTACAAAACTCACCTCACACTGAAACCCAGAGCTTCTTCAACCCCTGACTAGGAACAGACCTATCCCTAGTTTGGGTGGGTACAGGGCTTCTTAGGGCTCCCCAGGTGGCTCAATAGTAAAGAACTCGCCTGCCAATGCAGGAGACACGGGTTCGATCCCTGGGTTGGGAAGATCCCCTGGTGGAGGAAATGGCAACCCACTCTGATTCTTGCCTGGGGAGTTCTGTGGACAGAGGAGCCCAGCAGGCTACAGTCCATGGGATTGAAGAGTCGGACACGACTTAGCAACTCAACGACAGCAGGGCTTCTTGACTATTAGAACCATCTGTATAAGAAAGATACAACCTGCCTCCCCAACCCCCAGCACACAGATACCTCCTCCTGCCCCTGGAAAATGAAATTCCCTCCTTGTTTTTACTACCACTGTGGTTAAAGCCACATGGGGACATCACCACCTTTGGCTGTGTGGTTCCCTCCTTCGGCATGTGGGAAGCTTCAAAATGCCTTGACCTAGAGGCTGAACCCCCTCCAGCCCCGCACCATGTGCCCCTGCAGACTTCGGGTCGGGGGGTGGTGGGGAGCAAGCTATAGAGGGAGCTGGGAAGGCATCTCCCTTTATTCCAGGTCAAGCACAAAGATCCGGGATCAGGAACACCCTCCCAAGACTGGAGACCGGCCTCTAACTTTCCTGAGCTGGTTGAGCAGGCTCTGGCTTCCTTTCTGGAATCTGTGGATGCACTGGTTTGATTCAGCTGAAGGGAGGGTTAGAAGGAGGCCAGAGAAGCTGGAAGCTGAAAGGAAACCCAGCATCTGCCCAGCACAGGACACCATCCGACTGGGAATGGCGGGGTGTGGGGGCTTCCCCAGCTGCCCTCCCTCTTCCAGGAACCTTCGGGCATGGCACCGCTGGCTGCATCATTTGGGAAGAGTCCTTGGTGGCAGGTACAGGAACCTGAAGCCAGGCTGGCCAGCCAGGCAGGGCTGCCCGTCATTACGTGGGGCTCCCTGTGGGGGCCTGTGTCCTTGAGGTATCAGGGGCTACTGCATTCGGGACCTCAGTAACTGAAAATTTTGTATCAAGAGAACCAGAAAGCCCCCCCCACCACCACCACCACTCTCTGCACCAGCTGAGGAGGGGAAGACTAGTGTGGGTGGGGGAGGTGGGTGTTGCTGGGCTTCAGAAGCCTGAGCCAGGAGGCAGGCAGCTCTCTCAGGCACAGCACAGATGCTCCATGAGCACCTGCATTTATCAGGGGCTGAGGGATGCAGCCAGGGAGCCCACAGGAAGCTTCCCATCTTGGGCTTTGTTCTCTGATTCCCAGATCCCGACTTGGTGCTTACTTATAGGAGGGCATGCCAAGGTCATGGAGAGAAGGGACGGGGTCCTGGCCTTGAACTTCACCAGGGAGTGAGAGGGTGCTATAAACCACAGCCAAAGGTGCTGATGTCCCCATGTGGCTTTAACCACAGTGGTGGTAAAAACAAGGGCACAATTCATTTTGCAGGGGCAGGAAGAGGAGTCTGTGTGCTGCATGTCAGGGAGGAAGGTTGTCTCTTTCGATACCAACTCTGGGCCTTTCCAGATGTCTCCTGGGGGCCTGCCCTGCCCCACGTGTCCTCAGATTCCCCTCCTGTCTTGGAGCGAGCCTGTGAGCCTCAGGGGCTGGTTTCCAGCAAACTGTCTCAGATGTTTCGTCCTTTTGAGGGCAAGTTTGGACTCCAGCCCTGCCCAGCCCCACAGAACTGGGGTTTGGCTTATGCTACCAGCTGCAATGTCCCCTGGTGAGTTTTGGGGAAGGCTTGCCCCAGGCAGCTGCTGAGGCAGGGGGGTCGTGGGGTTGCTGGGCAGAGCTGGAGAGCATGAGGGGCCATCTGTGCGGTTCCCTCTCTTGGACTTGCGCCCTGCCAACTTCTCTTGGTCCACTGGGCACCCTCAGGGACTCTAAGCCAGATGGCCTGAAAGGTGGCCACTCCTGCGTCCTTCAGGGGACCAGCTGGGCTGAATCGGGAAATGCTTGGATGTCCCAGGGCAGGGAGAGCCTGCGGGGGACCATGGCGTGGTCCTCCTCTGGGGGAGGGAAGACAGGCAGCTGCCTTGGAGGCCTTCCTTCTCCCCAAGATTAGGCCCACTTGGTGTGGCCAGCACTGTCTCCTCAAGGCATCACCAGGAGAGGGACCAGCCTTGGGTCTGGAGAATCTTCTAAAGATAGATGAGGGGTTCTGGCAAGGGGCTTGGGGGACAAGGTCAAGCCGGTAGATAGGATCAGCAGCCCTCGGCTCTTTGCTCTTGGCTGACAGTTAGAACTGGACATGGAACAACAGACTGGTTCCAAATAGGAAAAGGAGTACGTCAAGGCTGTATATTATCACCCTGCTTATTTAACTTATATGCAGAGTACATCATGAGAAACGCTGGACTGGAAGAAACACAAGCTGGGATCAAGATTGCCGGGAGAAATATCAATAACCTCAGATATGCAGATGACACCACCCTTATGGCAGAAAGTGAGAGGAACTAAAAAGCCTCTTGATGAAAGTGAAAGTGAAGAGTGGAAAAGTTGGCTTAAAGCTCAACATTCAGAAAACAAAGATCATGGCATCCAGTCCCATCACTTCTTGGGAAATAGATGGGGAAACAGTGGAAACAGTGGCTGACTTATTTTTTCGGGCTCCAAAATCACTGAAGATGGTGACTGCAGCCATGAAATT
>NW_011494671.1:162131-162420 GCF_000754665.1 Bison bison bison | reverse complement strand
AAACAGTGGAAACAGTGTCAGACTTTATTTTGGGGGGCTCCAAAATCACTGCAGATGGTGACTGCAGCCATGAAACTAAAAGACGCCTACTCCTTGGAAAGAAAGTTATGACCAACCTAGATAGCATATTCAAAAGCAGAGACATTACTTTGCCAACAAAGGTCTGTCTAGTTAAGGCTATGGTTTTTCCTGTGGTCGTGTATGGATGTGAGAGTTGGACTGTGAAGAAAGCTGAGCGCCAAAGAATTGATGCTTTTGAATTGTGGTGTTAGAGAAGACTCTTGAGAGT
>NW_011494671.1:157283-161660 GCF_000754665.1 Bison bison bison | reverse complement strand
GGATGGCATCACTGACTCGATGGACGTGAGTCTGAATGAACTCCGGGAGTTGGTGATGGACAGGGAGGCCTGGCGTGCTGCAATTCATGGGGTTGTGAAGAGTCGGACACGACTGAGCGACTGAACTGAACTGAGATGGACGGAAGCTGGCAACCGCTGAGTTCCACTTGGAAATTCCATGACCCGAGGGCCTGAGACCCCACCCAGTCTCCAGAGAAGACTTAGCGGGAAAGGCTGAGTCCGGAGGGGACCATCCACTCTATCACTGGACCTGTGCAGAGCACCACCTTAGCCCTGGGTGCTCCCTGGCACTTTAAAGGGTCCCTCTTGGCACCCCCTTTCCCCATTACATCTCTCCCCACAGGACCAGGAAGTGGCAGGGACAGGGGATATGCTGACCGGCTCCCACACACTCCTGCCACCATGTGGTGGGCCCTAGGCTCTCTGGAAGGCCCGGACTGAACCCAGAGCCTGCCCAGAACTGCCCCAGGGTCCCCACCTAGGGTGAGCCTTGGGCCTTCCTGCAGGTGAGCGGCTGGGCAAGGAGCAGCTGGGAGGTATGGATGGAGGTGGATGTGCAGAGTCTACACAGGCACAGGCTTCTCGTCGGGCACGGTAGTGCGGGGACAGTGGGTCACAGGCTCTATGTGTGCTCATGTCCCCCGCCCTGGGAAGTGAGGGCCACCACCAAGCCTCCCCACCCCATGAGCGCTTTGCTGCCCTCCTACAGGGTAGGGCAGCTCCCAGGCCTGACCACACACAGGGGACCCAGTGGCAGGGTGGGGGAGGCAGAGTGGTATGGCTGGCTGGCTGGCTGGGGGCCTCCCTGAGAAGGCAGCATTTGGCCAGAGGCTGAGTGGGGGACTGAGTCCAGCCTGGGGGCAGCACATCCAGCCTGAGGAAGCAGCAGCAGCAGGAGGTCTGAGGCGAGCAGCCCCTGGGATGAATGAGGGGCAGAGGGCGCTTCTAAGGCTGGGGGTGTGAGCCAGCAGGAGCGGGTGACAGAGATTCTGGAGACAGCAGTCACGGGGAGCCCTGCAAGCTGG
Source organism: Bison bison bison (assembly GCF_000754665.1). Lineage (NCBI taxonomy): Eukaryota > Metazoa > Chordata > Mammalia > Artiodactyla > Bovidae > Bison > Bison bison. The sequence continues at coordinate 160,614 of NW_011494671.1, read as the reverse complement.
GTGAGGCTCAGCTGGGACCCCCAGGTCATATGCTAAGGTCCTAATCCTAGGACCTCAGGGGGTGACCTTGTTTGGAAATGGCTGTGGCAGGTATCATTCCTTAAGATGGGGTCATACTGGAGTAGGGGGGCCTAATCCAAGGTGAATAATGTCCTTACTAAAGGGGGAATCTGGACACAGAAACACACATGGGGGAGCACCATGTGAAGATGAAGGCAGAGATCAGGATGAAGCTTCTACAAGGTAAGGAATGCCCAAGGTCGCCAGCAAACCACCAGAAACCAGGGGAGAGGCTGGGGACCCCTTCTCCCGCACAGCCTCAGAGGAAATCCACCTCGCCAACACCTTGAGTTTGGACTTCCAGCCTCCAGCGCTGGGAGGCAGTCTTTTGTTGAAGCCACTGAGTTTCTGGTACTTTGTTACAATTGCCCTATAGCAAAGGAACACAGGTCAGTTCTGAGAGATACGGAAGCCATCGTTCAACAGAAAGATGTCCTGTTAGAACGCCGTCACCTGGCAGGTATGGGGGAAAGAGACTCATGATTTGTGCAGTTGTCAAGGCTGCCTGAATGGCCAAAGAGAGCAAGAGAGTGGCTCTTCCTTCCTTGGGGGTGGGGAGGGCGTGGTGGGCTCCCTCCCAGCTCTCTGACCCTCTGCAGGGGGCACTAGTCTCAGGATAACTTCTGGGGGTGCAAGGCCTTCTTTCCACAGACTATCTGCTTTTCCTAGAGGACAGGGAGGGACATGTGTCTGCTCCACATCCCCAATCCCTGTGAGAGTGTTAACAGCCTCAGCAGGGAGGCCAGAGGTCTCCAAGCAGCAGGAAGAAATAAACTGCAAATGGCAGACAGTTTTTTCCCTTCTCTGTTGACAAAATCAACAGAGAAGACAACCTTTTTTTTTTTTTCTTTTCTCAAACCCTGGGCTGATAATGACTCAACAAACCAGTATTCAAGTCAATTGTTTTATGGTTGGGGATGACCCACCTTGTGCCATTCTATCTAAAAACTGCACATTGTGGAAGAGGGGATTGGTGAAATTCCCTCAGCCTTGAGGTGTCTCTCTTATCTGATTAGCAGCTTGCAAATGGAGAAGGTGATGGCACCCCACTCCAGTACTCTTGCCTGGAAAATCCCATGGACGGAGGAGCCTGGTGGGCTGCAGTCCGTGGGGTCGCTGAGAGTCGGACACGACTGAGCGACTTCACTTTCACTTTTCACTTTCATGCACTGGAGAAGGAAATGGCAACCCACTCCAGTGTTCTTGCCTGGAGAATCCCAGGGACAGGGGAGGCTCGTGGGCTGCCGTCTATGGGCTCACACAGAGTCGGACACGACTGAAGCGACTTAGCAGCAGCAGCAACAGACATAAAACACCTCGTTAAAAACTAGCAAGCGGGCACTCTTTCTGTCGCCTTCTGATGTCTATGTTAGAAGCTTTTCCTGTTTCCATTATACTTTAATAAAACTTTGCTACAGAAAATCTTCAAGTGGTCAAGCCTCGTCTCTGGCCCCAGATCGAATTCCTCTCCCCCAGAGGCCACAAATCCTGGCATAGCACACGGCTCGCAACCACAACCTTTCACCTGCCCAGACCACAGTGGGACCTAGAGGAAACTGGGCAGCTGAATCAGGAAGGCTGGGTGTCAGCTTTGCCTGGTTGTGAACCCAAGGAAGACCAGTTGTAAGAGAAGCCCTCAGCCGGGGAACAAAGTCATGGAGGGCCGGGACGATGGGAGCAGCAGAGATGAGTGCTGAAAGGAGGAGCCTGGGCAAGTGGCTCCATCATGTTCAGGGACAAAGTCTGCATTTGATGAGCAGACGCAGTGTCCCAGGACCAGAGTAACGGGACCGTGCCTGGGGTCAGCACTGCAGGCACTTAGCCATCTTGCCTGAGCACAAATCCCAGATCAGTTGCTTCCTAGCTGGTGATTTCTCTGCCCCGTGACTGAACTTCTCTGTTCAGTGACTGAATTTCTCTGCCCTGATTTCTTCAGCTGCAAGATGAGCACATGCTCAGTCATGTCCAACTCTTTGTGACCCCATGGACTGTAGACTGCCAGGCTCCTCTGTCCATAGAATTCTCCAGGCAAGAATGCTGGAGTGGGTTGCCATTCCTTTCTCCAGGGAATCTTCCTGACCCAGGGATCGAACCTGGGTCTCCCATATTGTAGGCAGATTCTTTACCATCTGAGCTACTAGGGAAGCCTGTCAGAGTCCTGGGGAGGACAAAGTGAACTTGCCTGGGGTAGACACACAGTATATATTACAGGATTGTTACTTATTACATTCAGAGTCCTGGGGAGGACAAAGTGAACTTGCCTGGGGTAGACACACAGTATATATTACAGGATTGTTACTTATTACATTCAGAGTCCTGGGGAGGACAAAGTGAACTTGCCTGGGGTAGACACACAGTATATATTACAGGATTGTTACTTATTACATTCAGAGTCCTGGGGAGGACAAAGTGAACTTGCCTGGGGTAGACACACAGTATATATTACAGGATTGTTACTTATTACATTCAGAGTCCTGGGGAGGACAAAGTGAACTTGCCTGGGGTAGACACACAGTATATATTACAGGATTGTTACTTATTACATTCAGAGTCCTGGGGAGGACAAAGTGAACTTGCCTGGGGTAGACACACAGTATATATTACAGGATTGTTACTTATTACATTCAGAGTCCTGGGGAGGACAAAGTGAACTTGCCTGGGGTAGACACACAGTATATATTACAGGATTGTTACTTATTACATTCAGAGTCCTGGGGAGGACAAAGTGAACTTGCCTGGGGTAGACACACAGTATATATTACAGGATTGTTACTTATTACATTCAGAGTCCTGGGGAGGACAAAGTGAACTTGCCTGGGGTAGACACACAGTATATATTACAGGATTGTTACTTATTACATTTTATCACCGCAGCAAGGATGCACTTGGTACAACAGGGTGGTGGTGGGATGGGGGGGCATGCGAGGAAGAGTGGCTTGGGGGGGTTTGCTCCAAAGCCTCAGATACTCTAGAGACTGAGAGTCTCCAGAGCAGGACAAAAGCTGAGTGCAGAGCCCCAGGCTGACTCTGACTGCAGGTGGGGGCTCACGGCCTTGAGGCCCACAGGCACCGTCGCCCAGCATGCCTCGTTACCTTGTAAAGCAGGCAAAGCCAAGAGTGGCCTTGGTAGGAGCAATGTTAAGAAGCAATAATGAAAAACGAACAGCTGGTGTGGGCTCTGGAAGATTCAGCTTTGACATCTGCCACAGAAGCCTGTGACTGGTCCCGGCCTCAGGCTCTGGTGGTAAATAGGGGACATTCACCACCTACG
>NW_011494671.1:144300-156767 GCF_000754665.1 Bison bison bison | reverse complement strand
TCCGACTCTCTCATCCCTACATGACTACTGGAAAAACCATAGGTTTCACTACACAGACCTTTGTTGGCAAAGTGATATCTCTGCTTTTTAATATGCTGTCCAGGTTGGTCATAGCTTTTCTTTCAAGGAGTAAGTGTCTTTTAATTTCATGGCTGCAGTCACCATCTGCAGTGATTTTGGAGCCCAAGAAAATAAAATCTCTTACTGTTTCCATTGTTTCCCCATCTATTTGCCATGAAGTGATGGGACCAGATGCTGTGATCTTACTTTTCTGAATGTTGAGTTTTAAGCCAACTTTTTCACTCTCCTCTTTCACTTTCATCAAGAGGCTCTTTAGTTCTTCACTTTCTGCCATAAGGGTAGTATCATCTCTGAAGTTATTGATATTTCTCCCAGCAATCTTGATTCCAACTTGTGCTTCGTCCAGCCTGGCATTTCACATGAAGTACTCTGCATATAAGTTAAATAAGCAGGGTGACAATATACAGCTTTGATGTACTCCTTTCCTGATTTGGAACCAGTCTGTTGTTCCATGTTCAGTTCTAACTGTTGCTTTTTGACTTGCATACAAATTTCTCAGGAAGCAGGTCAGGTGGTCTGGTATTCCCATCTCTTTAAGAATTTTCCACAGTTTTTTTGTGACCCACCAAGTCAAAGGCTTTGGCGTAGTCAATAAAAAAGAAGTAGATGTTTTTCAGGAACTCTCTTGCTTTTTTGATGATCCAGTGGGTGTTGGCAATTTGATCTCTGGTTCCTCTGCCTTTTCTAAATCCAGCTTAAACATCTGGAAGTTCACGGTTCGTGTACTGTTGAAGCCTGGCTTGGAGATTTTTGAGCATTACTTTACTAGTGTGTGAGTGAGTGCAATTGTGCGGTAGTTGGAGATTCTGTGGCATTGCCTTGCTTTGGGATTGGAATGAAAACTGACCTTTTCCAGTCCTATGGGCACTGCTGAGTTTTCCAAATTTGCTGGCATATTGAGGGCAGCACTTTCACAGCATCGTCTTTTAGGATTTGAAATAGCTCAACCTACCTATGTATCTTTATATTATCTGTATATTTATCTTTCTATTATTTATTATCTCTCTATCAACCAACTGGGGCTTCCCTAGTGGCTCAGATGGTAAAGGATCTGCTTGCAATGTGGGAGATCCAGGGTTCAATCCCGGAGTGGAGAAGATCCCCTCAAAAGCTTTCATGTGCCACCTATGAACTTAATAAGATTAAATTTCTTTTAAAATACTCTGCTATTCATACTTTACAGGAGATATGGGTTTCCCAGGTGACACAGTGGTAAAGAATCTGTCTGCAGACGCAGGAGATGAGGGTTCTGATCCCTGGGTAGGGAAGATCCCCTAGAGTAGGAAATAGCTACCCACTCCAGTATTCTTTCCTGGAAAATCCCATGGACAGAGGAGCCTGGTAGGCTAGAGTCCATTTGGTTGCAAAGAGTCGGACATAACTGAACACTCACTCACACTCACACACACACACACACATCAATCAATTAGCTATATGTCTATTATCCATCAATTTTCTATCCATCTATCACCTATTATCTATATAATCTCAATCTCCCTAAATACCTATAACCTATCTTTCTATCTTCTACTGATATCTATCTATCCATTACTGTCTATCTTTCTGTCTCCCTATCTATTGTCATCCATCTGTCTTTTTTTAATCTTATCTATCTTCTTGCCCATCATTATACACATGGTCACGATTTCAGTTAAATCCCCAGCCTTGCTCTGGGCACTTCTAGGAGGCAGGCACTGTTCCTCGCTTACTCCCTTGATGCAGAGCTGACAGGAAAACACACACAAAGAGGCACTTAATGAATGCTTCTTGATGGTAAAAGTACTGAGGCCAAAAGCTGAAACCACTGACAGGTTTTGAAGGTCAAAGCCAAGGGACAGTGTGCTGGTGGGAGCCAGGCCAAGCATCTGTCTCTCCCACTCCAATTGGGCACGTCCTATGTGGGCCAAGGGTCGCCTTTTCTAACACAACCTTCTCCTCCAAGTACAGAGGGATTTTGGAACCTCATCCATCTGAATGAGCCTAATTAGTTGGGCCTTAGTTTAAACATGATTTTAAGCTTTAGACTCACCCCAAACTTCTTCCATCCCCATCGGCTGGCACCCATCTTGCCTCTTTCCCTATGCTCTGCAATGTCAGGTGCAAGGTGAGGAAGTGGAGAGCTGTAGTGACCAGGCAATGAAGGGCAGGAGCCTGGCTGCCTCATCACGGGACTTGGAGGGGGTGGGTCAATTCACAGGAGGAGGGAGGCGCCTTCATGGATGAAGAGCTGTAACACTGCCTAACACAAAGACACATGAGCCGATGGTCTCTGAAGGAGTGAGAGATGGGGTGGAAGAGACTGACCACTGGACCGATGGACAGACAGACAGCTGGCTGAGGTATGGGACAGACAGATGGATAAAGGATAAAAGCTGAATCTAACACACAGAATAGAGTTTTTTTCTGAGTAGAACTTATATGAGTCAGTATACTTGGGGGCATCTTTTGGCCCAATACTGATCTGTCCTGTGTAAACGGTCTCTCAGAGGTTAGAATGACAACATAGCCCACGGTGTTGGCCAGTGAGACGTGAGGAGCCTTGGCAGTAACACGAGGTCCCCACTGCACTCACCTGGCCTCCGTGTCCCTTCCCGGGGTGACCAGTGGCGGCTCCCATCCTTTCTGGGCTGTTCCGCGCTGCTCTCCCTGCTCTCACCACTGGGGGCACTGTTGCCGCCTGCGGGCGGAGCGCCCCCCGCATCCACGTCCTCCGTGTTGCCGGCGCCCGGCTGGCCCGCTGCGTCGCAGTCCTTCCGCACTCTGAGAGGAAGAAACGCTTCAAGGATTCTCACCAAACATGTCTAATTCCCCTAGACGCCCCATCACATCTGTGTCCAAAGCAGGACTGCAGACCGCACTGTACTGGTGAGAAGCGATGGAGATGCAGATGGGATGCAGATGGAAGGAGGGGTTTCTGTTCCCCGAACCTCGGTGACTGATAAATGAATACACCCTGCCCGGATGAAGAAGCCCCTCAGGGACTGATAAATGAATAAACCCTCCCCGGATGAAGAAGCCCCTCAGGGACTGATAAATGAATAAACCCTCCCCGGATGAAGAAGCCGCGCGGTCTCCACCATCCACAGGGACCCTCAGCTTTGAGGTCCGACAAACAGCCCTGTTCAGTTCAGTTCAGTTCAGTCGCTCAGTCGTGTCCGACTCTGCGACCCCATGAATTGCAGCACTCCAGGCCTCCCTGTCCATCAACTCCTGGAGTTCACTCAAACTCACGTCCATCAAGTTGGTGATGCCATCCAGCCATCTCATCCTGTGTCGTCCCCTTCTCCTCCTGCCCCCAATCCCTCCCAGCATCAGAGTCTTTTCCAATGAGTCAACTCTTTGCATGAGGTGGCCAAAGTACTGGAGTTTCAGCTTTAGCATCATTCCTTCCAAAGAACACCCAGGGCTGATCTCCTTTAGATTCAGGCAAAACAACTTAGAATTTGTTCCAACTAACCAGGAACAGGAGAAGAAGGGGACGACAGAGGAGGAGATGGCTGGATGGCATCACCGATTCAATGGACGTGAGTCTGGGTGAACTCCGGGAGTTGGTGATGGACAGGGAGGCCTGGCGTGCTGCGATTCATGGGGTTGCAGAGTCGGATACGACTGAGCGACTGAACTGAACTGAACCAGGAACACTGTTACCACCGGGTGAGAAAACTTATTCGACGAGAGATGAGGGCTGGGGGCAGGATGGGGCAAGGAGGCTGTTTCAAGCCTGTTTTTTGCAACAGATGTGTAACAAAGACCCGTAACCTCAGCAACTTTGCAAGGACTCAATCCCAAGTCTCAGCCGGTGGATGGAAGTGGGAGGGAGAGAGACTCTCATCTGATGACGTTTCCCATTGAGTCATCATCTGAAACGGCTTGTTGAAACAAAGGGTGTGTTGGAGGACATTTGGGCACAGCAGTTTTCATCACAGAAGGATGGGCAGACAGTGAGATCCCTACCAGAAGCCTCGGAGCTCGCAGCCCCACCCCATCCAGGTAAATAATGCCTTGGCCGTGAAGACCCACCTTAACCACTTGGTTCGGAGCCACGCCCTGATGCTGTCCAAGGTGACCGGTCCGCTCCAGATGTTCTTCAGCTGCCTGTGGGTCCCCAGGTAGGATGTGGTGAGTGGGGAGACATACATGGGGTACCCCAGGGGCTGGTCACAGGAGGAATTGATCAGGTTCCGGAGGACCTGCTTGTTGTTCTGAATGCTGCCGCGCTCGGGGTTGCGGTTGCGGAGGAAGATGAGTTCTTGCTGCTGCCCTGCCCAAAGGCCGCGGACGCATTCTCTGTTCACCTGCAGCATGGGGAAGACACGGGGAGAAAAGTGTATGGTGGGGCGGAGAGAGAGGGGGGCTACAGACTGTTGGGTCAGAGTACCTGCGGCCACTATGCTTTGGCCTAAAGCTTTCTTAGTGATGTCTGAATGGCAGCAAGGTGGATATGATGGCATTTTCATGCGGCCATGGAGATCAAATAAAAAGGAAAGAAAGCTTTGTTTCAGCACGGTGATTTGAAGCTGTATGAAGAGAATCTCTGAGAAGGAAGTTATCCGGCCCAGGAACAGGTTATGAGAGGGAGGCTTGGAATCTTAGAGAATTAGAAAGTCTTTAAGAACAAGCTAGATCCTGACCCCACGCATGTCTAGCCTACCAGGACTTCTTGCCAAAGCCATCACCTGCACACCAGCATTTTGAGTGGGAAAGGGCCCTGGCAGAGATGCACTGCCTGTCCGGGGCCACCCACCCTGCATGCTGGCCAGCACTGCCCGCTCCCCCTGTCCCCGGGGAATGTGGCTCTGGACAGAGGATGTTGGCCCAGGGGCATGGGGTCTGTGCCAATCCATGCTACAGTGTTGGGAAAAAAGTTCGTTTAGGGGGGCTTCTTTGTTGGCTTAGTGGTAAAGAATTCGCCAATGTAGGAGACTCAGGTTTGATCCCTGGTCTGAGAAGATCCCACATATGGAAGAGTAAGTAAGCCCATGCACCTATGCTCTAGAGCCCAGTAACTGCAACTCCTGAGCCCATGCACTGCAATTACTGAAGCCTGCAAGCCCTAGAGCCCATCCTCCACAGCAAGAGAAGCCGCCCCAATGAGAAGCCCTTGTATACCACGACTAGAGAAAGCCCACATAGCAACAAAGACCCAGTACAGCCAAAAATTAAATATATATAATAAATTATTTTAAACAAAAACGTTCATTCAGGTTTTTCCTGAATGAAAACCCAAATGAACTTGTTGGCCAGCCATATATTTCTTCTCATGTCCCCCTAGGCGGGAGGCTGGTGGCAGCCGGGAAGGACGGCTCCCATACCTTGATCACTTTGAAGCTCAGGAAGCTTCTGTGGAGCATGAGGACCTTGTACTCATCCGTGCCCTCATCTACCACGTGCCTCAGGGTCAGCAGCTCCTCCTTGTTGGCCAGCACGGCGCCCCTCCAGGCCGGGTCACCCTCATGGCAGATGACCACTTTCTTCTCAAAGGACTGGATGGCCTCGTAGAGGACTGCTGGGTCTTCGTACTCGTCGGGGCAAGTGAACTGGTCCTGGGGAAAGAATTTATCTGTGGGTCGGGAGGACCACAGAGCTGGTCCTGGCTTGCTGTGCACACAGCAATGAAGCCGATGCCTGGTGCAAGGCCAAGTCCACTTTCACATTGCTCAGCCCCGCTGGGTGGATGGAAGGCACCTCACTATTGCAGTGGCCTCAGGGCCCATAGAGCTGGTGGCATAGAAGCCTAGGGCTTTTCACCACAGTGTGGACACTTCTGATGTCATTTTCTCCGGCCAAGTTCCCTCTTCCATGCTAGTGGGAGATGACCACCTCCTAGGGACTCTTGAGGGCACATCACCATGGGTACCATCAAAAATAGGCAATGCCTCAATGCTTAGTTGCTGGGCTTCCCAGATGGTGCTAGTGGTAAAGAACCTGACTGCCAGTGCAGGAGATAAGAGATGCGGGTTTGATCTCTGGGTTGGGAAGATACTCTGGAGTAAGAAATGGCAACCACTCCAGTATTCTTGCCTGGAAAATTCCATGGACAGAGGAGCCTGGAGGGCTACAGTCCATGGGGCCACAGAGTGGAGGGGACTCGACTGAGCACATACCACACATACACACACACACACACACACACACACTTAGTTACTAAGTCAGAAGCCCACTTGTCAGAATTATGCTGAGCAAGGGGACCATGTTTTTGAAAGGTCATTTTTCCCCTAATGTTTCAGGATTATACTTTAAAAAAAAAAAAGAAAAGGAATACTTACCTGATGCAGCTTCAGGGACATCCTGAGAGCTGGGACGACAACTCTGTGCAGCAGGTCGATGTCTGCGAACACCCACTCATCTCGGGCTGTTATCCTGAAGTCACCTTTGAAGAGGGCATGGAGGCCATATAGGAAAGAATCCAGGCTGCGAAACAAAGTTTGTTTGTTCACATGGAGCAAAGGTGTTCAGGCTCCTGTCACCCTGAACTGGCCCAAGTCTCCCCTGTGACACCACAAGAAGGACTTTACTGTCTTTAGGTTGATCTGGCAGGGGTCCCACTGAACACCTGACCCTGCGGCCCATGTTCGGACCCTTGTGACAACTGCTGTAGTGATCACCATCAAGAATAGCTGGTGACACACCAGATCTCGGAGTGTAGGGGTAGAAGTCTTGGTCAGAGCCAGCCTGCCACATCCATAGGCAGAGTGAGTGTGGAGACGCAGCCCATCTGGCCCAAGAGCCCTGGAAAGGCTACACGTCTCAGGAGGGAGGCAGGGAGGCCTGGGAAGCGTCCAGGCCCTTCTGCTCGTCCTCTTTGTTTCCGGATGGCACTTTTGGACTATGTGACTCGTAATGAAAATTGGATTCTCTCACCATATGGAGACAGAAAAGGACACCAAGTGAAATCTCAAATTGGCTGTTCAGATTCTCAGAGTATACCGGTCTCCCAGTCCCACCCTTTTGTTAATGACTAGTGGATGAGACACGATTTGTTGTTGTTGTTGTTCAGTCGCTAAGTTGTGTCCAACTCTTTGTGACCTCGTGGACTGCAGCACACCAGGCTCCCCTATCCTTCACTATCACCTGGAGTTTGTTCAAACTCATGTCCATTGAGTTGGTGATGCTATCTAACCATCTCATCCTCTGCTGCCCCCATGATAGAGGGGCTTAAAGTGAAGGACCAAAGGATTTCTCAGGTTTTCCAGGTTTTTATGTTTCTGGGCTTTTCTGCTTTGCCTTCATTTCCTGTGTGTAACTACTACCTGGGTGGAGAGCAGAGAGGCACCCAAGGGACACCTTTCATGGTCTGGGCCCATTACCTTTTGGATCAACACACGGTTTGGGAAAGCGATTCATCCTATATTATGTGGAGGGAAAGAACTGTTCTTAATCCTTTCCCTCTAGGTCCATTAATACACTTGGCAGCCACCTCTAATGAGTCTGGCTTCTAACATCCCTGAGTGGGACTGGGCGGCTACACAAGAAACAACAGCCCTGATAGGATTGAACTGGGACATAATGAGCCAGGAAGTGTGTGTGGAAGGGACTTTCTGAGGATGGAGCTGAGGAGGATTTAAATGAACTGGCTCACCAAGCAAGACTTTGGATTCAACACAGAACATTAGGCCCGCATGTCAGGGAAATAGTTCCTCTGACTGCTATTGGAGCACGTGATTGCAAAATGCACCACAATCGTTAACTTCCTTCCAGAACTCCATTGAGAGGGATGCTGAGGCTCAAGGTCAGAGATGACTGTGGGAAATGGGTCTAGGCAGGTGGGGCAGGTGCCAGAGTCTTGAGGAGCCCAGAGCCTTCCAGGAAGAGTTTCAGGAGGCAGCCGTCCTAGACAGGCTGCCCCCACACAGAACAAAGACTTCCTGGGGCTGCCTGCGGTCCTGGGAGGGGAGGGGTGGATGGCAGGGCAAGGATGCAACAGGACAGGGGAAGGGAGGGGAGGTTTAAAACAGTGCAAACTGCTGTCATTGAAAATGGTCCAAAATGCCCCTGGCATCAGATAGCAGTAAGTACTAAAAAGAGGGCTAAAAGTAGGTGGGGGTTCTTCTAGAAAGGATTAGAAGCATGCCAGGCTGCTAGCACACAGGTTTAGAGAAATCACTTCTCTAGATGTAGGACTGGGGACAGTGGCAGAGGGAGATGAAGGGACCTGCCGAGATGCCTAGGTAGATGGAAGAGAAGAGCCGGGCATTCAGCCCATCCTTTGACGGCGTATGCAAGGCAAGCACAGACCTGATTCCCCAGTCTAGAAAACGCCCTTCCATGGGACCTCAATAAGTGATTGGAGCCCATTTCAGGCCCCTACTGACAGAATGATAGATGCTTTACTGATCATTTCTATTTTCAGAGGAAAATGACACATTATGAGACTTACTGCTATTACATTAAAACGAGTCTCAATGCACACACCTATCTATGAAACAGACACAGAATCACGCAGAGAGAGAACAGACTTGTGGTTGCCAAGGGGGAGGGGGTTGGGGAAGGGAAGGATTGGGTTTGGGATTAGCAGATGCAAACTAAAATATGTAAAATAAACAGCAAGGTCCTACTGTATAGCACAGGGAACTATATTCATTATCTTGTGATAAACTATAATGGAAAAGAATATTAAAAAAGAATGTATAGATATATAATTGAATGTATATATACACTTTTCTGTATAGCAGAAGTGAATACATTGTAAATGAACTATATGTCAATGAAAATTTTTTAAAAAAATGAGTCTCCATGCAGAAAACAAAGCCTGAATTAGAATTTCACTAGATTGAGGGTACTACCCTTAGATTGTGGGGCATTATTCCTAGTACCTTAAAGATACAGGCATCCTAAATATAAGGTGTTTCATTATCTGCCTTTTATCTTCAGGAGAATGAGGAGGAAGAAGGCAGAGATGTGATGAGCTGGGAAGCTCTGAGGAGAGGAGAGGTCTCCAGGTGGCCCCCACGCATTTCTGATTTGCAGAATCACTAGGCTTTATTCTGTTAAGACTCTACTGAGAGATGACAGGCTTCCACCCCGAGGCTAACAGCTGGAGCAGGGAAACAGGGTTACATCTGAGTTATTCAAGGTTGGCCTTTGTGGGGACTAGAACAGCCAACACTTGGCCCCTTAGTGCTATCTTTTTTCAGAATGTTGCAGTTTTTTGCACAAATGCGGTGCCATGTAAGCCTAGGCTCATCTCAGTGCTGTGGTCCAGTTCTCTACATGTGGATGTGCGTCTCTAACACATGACTACACTTGGGCCAGGTTTCTTCTGGAGACTGCCCTGCCCTGCCCCGTCCCCACACAAATGGACAGGGTTGCCCCTGCACTGAGGATTGTCTGGTGACACACTCTGGGACCAGCCTTCTGCAACTCTTCTGGATTGTTAACCCACATTCCACACACTTAGCACTTGCATAATATCTCACCATCATAAGTGTGTGTACATGTGTGTGTGTGTGTACATGCCTGTCCATGTGTGGCTGCATATTTGTGTGTATGTATGTGTGTGTGTGTGTGTATGCATGTACATGAGTGCACATTTGTATATGTGTGTGCTTGAGATGAGCACACGTTTATGTGTGATGTGCATGTGTGTGTGTGTGCGTGTACAAGGGTGCATGTTTGTATGTGTGCACGTGTGTTGGAAAGGACGATTCAGCTTCTTCTCAGAGTCACTCCACACCCCTAGCAGATACCAACCACCACCAAGCTGAGTCTCTGTGACACTCTGCTTGAACTTACTCCTGTTCTTTCTGGTTCCTAACCCTGTTCCCTATTCTATGATGACATAACCATTGGTGGTGAGTACAGATAAGAGGTCGGGGCCATCAGCACTTAAGCACAGATGTACACAACCTTTCTGGAAACAGTTATTTTCTGGCCTGAAGCTCTGGCTGTTGCTTGCAGCCCTGGCAGAAAGTCTAGCTCCATGAAGATGATGCTTTAACGGGTCCCGCCCATTTCAGCATCCTCGTCCATCACCTTTCACAGAGCAGGACAACTTGAGAATGGCCAGCTGAAGTGAAAGCTGTTTTCACTCCTGTTTCACTGTTTTACAGCATCTTTCTTTATCCATAGAGGAGTCCTCAGGGCTCGAGTCTAGCCAGATGTTGCCTATGACCCTATCCAACTCAGCCCAGTTCTCACCTGCACCCTTTCTCACTGGCTCTCAGTCCATGGAAATTCTTGCCCCCAGGAAACATTTGACAATATCCAGAAACATTCTGGATGTCACAGCTCCTGGCACCCAGTGGGTAGAGGCCAGGCAGGAACGCCCAGGACAGTCCCCCCCCAACAAAGAGCCACACAACCTAAAATGTGAATAATGCTGCTTCTGAGAAACCTTGCCCATTATGATTAAAGATACAGACTTTAAGTTCTAGACACTGGTTCATTATCTTGGATCCAGTGTTAATGACTCTTGGGATTCAGGTGGAAACAACTCTAATGCTGGGATAGTTTCTGCAGGACTCCAAGTGGACTCTTCAGAAGGATTGATATGTTCAAGTTAATGCCCAAACAGGCTCGTATACTGTATGTTTACAGATGGGCATCGTGAAGAGCCTTCTGCTGCAGGGCACTGCTGTACATGGAGCCCTCAGAGAACATATGTGAACAACTGTGATTTGCAGGCTGGGTTTCCCATGCTTACTAATTAGTAATGGAGATTCTTAGGCAGTGAGTTCTTGGTTATCTAAGTTAGTATCCTAGCTCAGAGAGCATCTCCACTGTGGGAGAGGCAGCGTGTTTCATACATGATTCATTCCTCTGTGGGATCCCCCAACCATGCGTGCTTGATCCCATCACTCCTGACCACTAAAGGAGCTGGAAGTACAAACAGCAATCCATGCAAGAGGGGATGGTCATTGGTATCAGTATCCTACTGTTGATAAGCTCTTATTGATCACTGTCCAAAAGCAACTCCTGACAACTAATCTTTGAGTTCTTTAAACACAAGATATATTTTCTTCAGGCGAAAATTACTAAATGTATTTTTTCTGTGGGATGAATAAAAGATCCTCTTCATTGATCTATTTCTCAGAATTCGTTCAGATTAAGGCTTTCTTTGTATTTGATTTCAATTTTTTTCAGCTTTATTGAGGTGTAATTGACACAATTTTTACCTTATTTAAAAGGTCAAAAAATTAAAATTATAAAAACAAAATCATATATCCAACTTGAAAGAAAATAAATAAAAAGTACATCATGATGATTTGATAAACATTGTGAAAGGCAGATTAAGGCTTTTGGTTTGAGGATTTCAGCTTCCTTTTTAAAGAAGGTTTAAATATAATTTTTAAAAACTCGTGAGAAATAAGAATTTGTGAACTCCTAAAGGTGTGGTTTTGAAAGATTAATGTTTTATGGGTGGAAGTTAGAGCAGTCTTATTATGTTCAGTACCAGGAAATATAGTAGTTTGTGTACCTGAGAGTATTGTAGATATCTGTATTATTCAAGGGCATCTCAGAATTTTAAGTTACACAAATATTAAAACCACAAACACTTCATAAATAATCTTTCAGTGAACATATTGTTTTTTTAAAAGCACCAGCTCTGAGCAACTAGAAGTGAGACAGAAAGGATACCTTACATTTCTCTGGTGGTTTGTACATTACTGAGCGCTTTCCATTCCATCAGCTCAGCTCATTCCCATGGTTGCCTGTATAAGATATAGTATTAAAATCCTTTCATTTAAGAGGAAACAGGCCAGAAAGGAGTTTAGAAAGAGGATGAGACAGGTGGGAACAGATATTTAGCATCTCATGCAACACTGAAGGGCTTCCCAGGTGGCCCTAGTAGTAAAGAACCCACCTGCCAATGCAGGAGACCTAAGAGATGTGGGTTTGATCCCTGGATTGGGACGATCCCCTGGAGGAAGGCATGGTAATCCACTCCAGTGTTCTTGTCTGGAGAATCCTGTGGACAGAGGAGCCTGGTGGGCTACAGTCCACAGGGTCACAAAGAGTCAGACACGACTGAAGTGACTTAGCACACGCATGACATTGAAGGAGCATACCTCCCTCCTGCCACCCACCTTTCCAGGAAACACAGAATCTCTTTAAAAACGTGTAACTGGAGTCATCTTCTTAAAGACTAGCTCAGAGGTTGTATTAGAATGGACTGATCTCTTCAAAGGCTTCAGTTGACCCCACAGTAAAAATACCATGAATGTGTAAGTCTTGAACTATTCTCCACCTTACCTTCCTGAGGTCGGTGATGAGCTATTTTCCAAGGTTTAAACTGGTGTATGGTTTCCCTGGTGGCTCAGATGGTAAAGAATCTGCCTGCAAGGTGGGAGACCTTGGTTCAATCCTTGGGTCAGGAAGATCCCCTGGAGAAGGGAATGGCAACCCACTCCAGTATTCTTGCCTGGGAAATCCCATGGACAGAGGAG
>NW_011494671.1:139216-144028 GCF_000754665.1 Bison bison bison | reverse complement strand
GTCCAGGCAATATGGGCATTAGATATAAACAAAGGATGTTTATCTTGTAGAAACTCAGATAATCATTGGAGAGCAATCACATGGTGAAAGAATCTCAGGGATGTGGTTTCAACTAAATGCCAGCTATATTGAGAAATAATAATTCTCAAGTGAGAAGTAGTTAAAAGACAAGATTTGATGAAAAGCTTTTTAAAAGTATGTTTGGCTTCATGACGTTTTAGTACTTCTGGGCCTCTATATCAATGGGATCAACTGTTATTATCTGGTGTAAGATGCTTCTGGAGGCCACTGGACCGGAAGCAGGCTGGCTGTGGAAGAAACGACCTCCTGGCAACTGCTCAGAATAAAAATAGATTTCCAGAACCGGCTCCCAGTGATTCTAAGCTGGCATGTGTGAGATGGGGTCTGGGGTCTATATTCTGACCAAGATCCCCAAGTGATTCTGGGGCATAGGGAGGTCTGAGACTCAGGGAACCAGAACCTGGATGCTTCCTCAAGACATCCAGACATTTCAGAGAAGCGATGGAGTGGGAGCTTGGCGCAGGACCTGTGCCCCAGACCGGGGTAAGAGAAGGCTTTCCCACAGAGGGGGATTCTTAATGGCTCTTTTCTTTGTATTTTCTATCTCTTTGATGAAGTTCTCACTGTGTTCTTCCATTCTTTTCCCAATTTCAGTGAGCATGTTTATGACTGTTACTTTAAACTCTCTATCTGCTGCATTGATTATCTCAGTTTCATTTAATTTGTTTCCTGGGGTTTGTCTTCTTTCATTTGAAAGATATCCCTTTGTCCTCATTTTTGCCTATCAGGTTTTTTTGGGGGGAGGGTTAAATTATATTTTTTTAATTAGAGTATAATTAATTTACAATCTGTTAGTTTCAAGGTACAAAAAAATGATTCAACTTTATATATATATGTGTGTGTGTCATGTCATGCCCAACTCTTTGCAGCTCCATGACTGTAGCCCTCCAGGCTCCTCTGTCCATGAGATTCTCCAGGCAAGAATACTGAAGTGGATTGCCACTGTAGCTCCACGGGATCTTCCCACTCAGGGATCAAACCCATGTCACTTGTGTCTCTTGCATTGGCAGGTAGATTCTTCATGACTGCACCACCTGGGGAGCCCATATCTGTGTGTGTGCGTATATATGCATATATATTCTCTTTCAGATTCTTTTCCATTATATTCAACTCTCTCTACTTGTTTCTATGTATTCGGTATATCAGCTACATCTCTTAACCTTGAAAATGTGACCTTATGTATTAGGTGTCCAGTGGGCCCAATGGCACCGCTCCCCCAGGTCACCAGAGCAGAGTACCCTGTGGGCTGAATGCACCTCCTGTTGTGGTTGGGTCATGATTGCTATGGGTGGCTGATGGGTGGTGCTTGGCCCCAGGTTGGCTGTTTTGAGGCCTGGTTGTTACTGCTCTGGGCATGGTGATATACAGGGCAAGACTCCTGGGATGGGAGCTGCTTTGAGGGGACTGTTGGCAGGTTGGGCAAGGCTGGTCCTCAGAGGACTCCAGGACAGGGTGCATGGTGTTAGCTAAGTAGCAGAGAATGACAGAAATGACCTCAACCAGTACCTGGTGAGCAATGTGGAAGGAGAGGGGGGAAAAGGCACATGCCAACACTTCTGTCCCCTGAGAAAGTCCCACCAGATCCCTTCCATTCAGCATATGTCCTGAAATTAATCAGTGAATCTTCTTGGATGATCCAGGTGTTCTCCAAGCTGCTGCCTCTGTGCTGGGACTCAGAGCAAGTGAGTGTGTGCACAAGCACAAACAAGAGGTGAATCTTGGTTTCCCACAACTCTTGGGCTCTCCTGAATGTAAAATCTTGATGCTGATTTTTGAGCTCCCAACTTGGAGGAGGTCGCCATTAACCCCACCATAGAGCCACCAGAACTTACACAGGACTGAGGAAACAGACTCTTGGAGGGCACAAACAAATCCTTGTGCACACCAGGACTCAGGAGCAGTGACCCCACAAGAGACTGACCTAGACTTGCCCATGAGTGTCCAGGAGTGTCTGGCAGAGGCATGGGTCAGCAGTGGCCTGCTGCAGGCTCGGGGGCACTGAGTGTAGCAGTGCGTGCATGTGGCCTTTTGAAGGAGGTCACCGTTATCTTCATTACTTCCACCATAGTTTGGTCCCAGGTCAAATAACAGGGAGGGAACACAGCCCCACCCATCAACAGAAAATTTGACTAAAGATTTACTGAGCATGGCCCTGCCCATTAGAACAAGACCCAGTTTCACCCTCAGTCAGTCTCTCCCATCAGGAAGCTTCCATAAGCCTCTTATTCTTCTCCATCAGAGGGCAGACAGACTGAAAACCACAATCACAGAAAACTAACCAATCTGGTCACATGGACCACAGCCTTATCTAACTCAAGGAAACTATGAGCCATGCCATGTAGGGCCACCCAAGATGGATGGGTCATGGTAGAGAGTTCTGACAAAACTGGAGAAGGGAATGGCAAACCACTTCAGTATTCTTGCCTTGAGAACCCCATGAACAGTACGAAAAGGCAAAAAGATAGGACACTGAAAAATGAACTCCCCAGGTCAATAGATGTCCAATATGCTACTGGAGAAGAGTGGAGAAATAACTCCAGAAAGAATGAAGAGACAGAGCCAAAGCAAAAGCAACACCCAGTTGTGGATGTGACTGCTGATGGAAGTAAAGTCTGATGCTATAAAGAGCAATATTGCATAGGAATCTGGAATGTTAGGTCCATGAATCAAGGCAAATTGGAAGTGGTCAAACAGCAGATGGCAAGAGTGAACATTGACATTTTAGGAATCAGCGAACTAAATGGACTGGAATGGGTGAATTTAACTCAGATGATAATTATATCTACTACTGTGGGCAAGAATCCCTTGGAAGAAATGGAGTAGCCATCATAGTCAACAAAAAAGTCCAAAATGCAGTACTTGGACGCAATCTCAAAAATGACAGAATGATCTCTATTCGTTTCCAGGGCAAACCATTCAATATCACAGTAATCCAAGTCTATGCCCTGACCAGCAATGCTGAAGAAGCTGAAGTTGAATGGTTCTATGAAAACCTACAAGACCTTCTAGAACTAACACCCAAAAAAGATGTCTTTTTCATTATATGGGACTAGAATGCAAAAGTAGAAAGTCAAGAAACACCTGGAGCAACAGGCAAATTTGTCCTTGGAGTACAAAATGAAGCAGGGCAAAGGCTAATAGAGTTTTGCCAAGAGAGTGCACTGATCATAGCAAACACCCTTTTCCAACAACACAAGAGAAGACTCTACACATGGACATCACCAGATGCTCAATACCAAAGTCAGATTGATTATATTTTTGCAGCCAAAGATGGAGAAGCTCTATACAGTCAGCAGAAACAAGACTGGGAGCTGACTGTGGCTCAGAGCATGAACTCCTTATTGCCAAATTCAGACTTAAATTGAAGAAAGTAGGGGAAACCAATAGACCATTCAGGTATGACCTAAATCAAATCCCTTACAATTATATAGCAGAAGTGACAAATAGATTCAAGGGACTAGATCTGATAGACAGAGTGCCTGAAGAACTATAGACGGAGATTCATGACATTGTATAGGAGGCAGTGATCAGACCATACCCAAGAAAAAGAAATGCAAAAAGGCAAAATGGTTCCCTGAGGAGGCCTTACAAATAGCTGTGAAAAGAAGAGAAGTGAAAGGCAAAGGAGAAAAGGAAAAATATACCCATTTGAAGGCAGAGTTCCAAAGAATAGCAAGGAGAGATAAGAAAGCCTTCCTCAGAAATCAATGCAAAGAAATGGAGGAAAACAATGGAATGGGAAAGACTAGATATGTCTTCAAGAAAATTAGAGACACCCAGGGAACACTTTATGCAAAGATGGGCACAATAAAGGACAGAAATAGTATGGACCTAACAGAAGCCGAAGATATTAAGAAAAGAGGTGGCAAGAATACACAGAAGAACTATACAAAAAACATCTTCACGACATAGATAATCACGATGGTGTGATCACTCACCTAGAGCCAGACATCCTGAAACACAAAGTCAACAGGGCCTTAGGAAGCATCACTACGAACAAAGCTAGTAGAGGTGATGGAATTCCAGTTGAGCTATTTCAAATCCTGAAAGATGATGCTGTGAAATTGCCACACTCAATATGCCAGCAAATTTGGAAAACTCAGCAATGACCACAGGACTGGAAAAGGTCAGTTTTCATTCCAATCCCTAAGAAAGGCAATGCCAAAGAATACTCAAACTACCACACAATTGCACTCATCTCACATGCTAGCAAAGTAATGCTCAAAATTCTCCAAGCCAGGCTTCAACAGTACATGAACCATGAACTTCCAGATGCTCAAGCTGGATTTAGAAAAGTCAGAGGAACCAGAGATCAAATTGATAACATCCACTGGATCATCAAAAAGCAAGAGAGTTCCTGAAAAACATCTACTTTTGCTTTACTGACTAACCCAAAGCCTTTGATTGTGTGGATCACCACTAACTGTGGAAAATTCTTGAAAAGATTGGAATACCAGACCACCTGACCTGCTTCCTGAGAAATCTGTACGCAGGTCAAGAAGCAACAGTTAGAACTGAAAATGGAACAACAGACTGGTTCCAAATTGGGAAAGGAGTATGTCAAGGCTGTATACTGTCACCCTGCTTATTTAACTTCTATGCAGGATACATAATGAGAAATGCTGGACTGGATGAAGCACAAGCTGGAATCAAGACTGCCAGGAGAAATATCAATTACCTCAGATATGCAGATGACACCACCCTTATGGCAGAAAGTGAAGAAGAACTAAA
>NW_011494671.1:136166-139116 GCF_000754665.1 Bison bison bison | reverse complement strand
TTGATGAAAGTGAAAGAGGAGAGTGAAAAAGTTGGCTTAAAACTCAACATTCAGAAAACTAAGATCATGGCATCTGGTCCCATGACTTCATGGCAAATAGATGGAGAAACAATGGAAACAATGACAGACTTTATTTTTTCGAGCTCCAACATCACCGCAGATGGTGACTGCTGCCATAAAATTAAAAGATGTTTGCTCTTTGGAAGAAAAGTTATAACCAACCTAGACAGCATATTCAAAAGCAGAGATATTACTTTGCCAACAAAGGTCCATCTAATCAAAGCTATGGTTTTTCCAGTTGTCAGGTATGGATGTGAGAGTTGGACTGTAAAGAAAGCTGAATGCCCCATGAATCAATGCTTTTGAACTGTGGTGTTGGAGAAGACTCTTGAGAGTCACTTGGACTGAAAGGAGGTCCAACCAGTCCATCCTAAAGGAAATCAGTGCTGAATATTCATTGGAAGCTCTGATGCTGAAGCTGAAACTGCAATACCTTGGCCACCTGATGCGAAGAACTGACACATTGAAAAGACCCTGATGCTGGGAAAGATTGAAGGCAGGAGGAGAAGGGGACGACAGAGGATGAGGTGGTTGGATGGCATCACCAACTCAATGGTATGAGTTTGAGTACACTCTGAGTTGAGTTGGTGATGGATGGGGAAGCCTGGCGTGGTGCAATCCATGGGGTCACAAAGAGTTGGACATGACTGAGTGACTGAACTGAACTGAACCCCAGTCTGTCAGATAAACCTCAGTCTTATCTGCAAGATGATCCAGTATGACATCTGGCCCTAATGTGGGGACTCATATCCAGTAGAAGATGGAGAAAGGAAACTAAGATGATGTATAGGATTCCTGAATAACACTGCTTTCCTCAGTCCATTCTGGGTGGGAGGGATGGGGATATGGTTGATGTGACCTCAGACTGTGACAGTGACCTCTTGCCACAAGGTCATCTTTCAGGGCTCTCACCCTCTAGCACGGAACATCATCATTATTTCTCTGTCATTTTTCAAGCTCACATTTATCTTGACATGTTCTATCCTCTGTTGATGTCCAGTTGCTCAGCCATGTCCAACTCTTTGTGACCCCATGGACTGCAGCACAGCAGGTTTCCCTGTCCTTCACTGCTTCCTGGAGTTAGCTTAAACTCATGTCCACTGAGTCGATGGTGCCATCCAACCATCACATCCTCTGCTGCCCCTTTCTCCTCCTGCCCTCTATCCTCTTAGAAGCCTGTGTATTCCAAGAGCCAGTAAACTTTCTTCTTCAAGCAAACATGATGCTGCTGTAAAGTACAGCCACCTTCTCACTGTTACCTCTATAAACAGACATCAACCAGGATCTACTCATCCCCTCTAATTTACTGGAAGGCAGTCACCAAGCTGTCTTTCCGCCCCTGGGGTCACTGAAACTATTTTGACTTCCTCCTAAAACATGCCTTTATATATGTATGCTTTTATTCAGTAGGAGACACAGTTCTACAAAGGAGAAAGGCCCCAAACTCCAAATTAAAACCATTATCAGCTTTTGGTTGTCACATCCTTATTAACTCATTCTATTTCCCTAAACATATGGATATTTTACTTGAAGACATTTTATATACTTGTACTCTTTTGCTCACTTGCATTTGGTTTAAGCTGATTCTCAACTTACACTTTCTCTCTAACTTTGCATGTACATGCTTTTATTCCTTGAGGATAGCCTGTCAAAGCTATGTCACTGTTGTGAAGTTAAAATATGTCCCCCAGAAACCCATCAAATGAGCAGAGCTTGTGACTGCTGCTAGGCTGCTGTGTAAGACTTACCTAGGGAATCAGTGTTCAAAAATCATCTTTTACTCCTTAACATTAAATATGTGGGAATGATATTGTTTGGTCTCAGAGAGTACACGTAAGAGTATACTCCTGAGTTAAAATTGTATGAGGATAAAGTAGGTGCACACACACACACACAGATCATGAGACACTCCTACTTTGAATATATAATAAAGCTATACTGAATGAAATATTAGCAAAGTGAATTCATCGTTGCATAAAAACAATGCATCATGACCAATCAGAGCTTATCTCAGAATTATAAGGATGTTTTAATGAAGAAATTTGTTAATATTACCAATTACATTAATATTAGTTTGGCTAAAATGTTTGCGCAGTTAGTGAATATATTGTTCAATAAAGCTCTTGGTGAAAATGAAAAATGTGTCTTGGTACTTAAATCTGAATAAACTTTTTGGCCCACCTGATAGATTTAAGAAGAATAATTTCATCTGAATGTAAGCCCTCAAACTTTCAAAGAATTCATCATCCTTTCCTGATAAAAAGTCTTAGCAATTGAGGAAGAGACAGAAATTCCTAACCTGATAAAAACTGTCTAATAGAAGCCTAAAACAAAGCTTAGTTTTTAATGCTAAAATTTGACATTTATGCCCATGAATGTCTGGATTAATGTGAGGATGCTGCGCTGAACAGAACAATGGCCCCTCAAACATGTCCATGTCCTACTCTCTGGAACCTGTGGATATGTTATCTTACAGGGCACAAGGAATTTTCCAGATATGATTAAATTGAGCACTTTAATTTAAAGGGGGAGATTTTCCTGGATTATCTGCGAGGACCCAGATAATCATAATCGAAAGGATCCTCATATGTAAAAGGGAGACATAGGTGAGACAGAGTTTGCTGGAGAGAGAGACTGGAAAATGCTACACAGATGGCTGGGAAGATGGAGGAAGGCGTGGTAAGGATGTAGGCAGCCTGTTGAGCAGGGGACGGATTCTTCCCGCAGAGCCTCCAGAAGGCACGAAGCTCTGCTGACACCTGGGTTTTAGCCTAGTGACACCTGTTTTGCACTTTCAACCTCCAGAACTGTAAGATCACCAGTTTATGTTGCTGTAAGCCACCTAATGTGTGGTAAGTTGTTACAGCAGCAATAGAAAACTAACACAGAT
>NW_011494671.1:95097-135919 GCF_000754665.1 Bison bison bison | reverse complement strand
CCCACCTCCACCTGGAGGTCATAGCCAGTGTAACAAGAATTGCGTTATGTCTATCGGAAAAGAAAAAGCAAAACTGTCATTATTTGCAGATATGTCTTTCCAGCAGAAAATCAAATAGGATTAATATAAATAATATTTTTAAAGATTTTTAAAATGAGGTTCATTTTTAAAATTTTTATTGACTTTATTACAATATTGCTTCTGTTTCATGTTCTGGTCTTTCAGCTGTGAAGTATGTGGGATCTTAGTTCTCCAACCAGGGGTGGAATCTGCACCCTCTGAATTTTAAGGTGGTGTCTTAACCAATGGACCATCAGGAAAGTGCCACGGAAATAAGAGGCTTATAACAGAGTTCAGTGAGAGGTGCCCAGAATGAGACCAATATGAAAAAAGAAATAACTTTCCTGTAAACCAGAAATAGCCATTAGAAAATGTGATAGGGACAAAAGGAGTCTATTCATGGTCACAATAAAACTATAAAATATTTAGGGTCAAATCTTCTAAGTATTACAAATCTCCATAAAATGATAAACTGCTACTGAGAGACATTTAAAAAACTGAATGATTCTAGAGACAGTATATTATTGACTAATGTCCATTTACTTCTTAAGCTAATCTGTAAATGTAATACAATCTAAATCAAAATTCCAGCTGAGGTTTTTATAAAATGTGAGGTCTAATTTCACCTGAGAAGGGATGTCCCTGGTGGTCAGGTGGTTAAGACTCTGCACTCCCCACACAGGGGGCCTGGGTTTGATCCCTGGTTATGAAACTAGATCCTGCATGCTCCAACTAAGACCCAGCACTGCTAAATAAATACATAAATAAATACTTTAAAATAAAATAAATGTCACCTGAGAAGAAAATGAGGCATAGCAGCCCCACCATAAAGACAAGAGCACCTTGACAGAAAACATTTAACACATATTAATATCTTAATATGAGAATAGCTTCTAAAAACCAGCAAGTACCTCATAGAAGTTAAAGAGCCTCTTGATGAGGGTGAAAGAGGAGAGTGAAAAAACCAGCTTAAAACTCAATATTTAAAAAACTAAGATCATGGCATCCAGTCCCATCACTTCTGACAAATAGAAAGGGAAAAGGTGGAAGTAGTGACCGATTTCCTCTTCTTGGGCTCTAAAATCACTGCAGATAGTGACTGCAGCTGTGAAATTAGAAAACGATTGTTTCTTGGCAGGAAAGCTATGACAAACCTAAACAGGGTGTTAAAAAGCAAAGACATCACTTTGCCGACAAAGTCCATACAGGCAAGGCTGTGGATTTTCCAGTAGTCATGAACAGATGTGAGAGTTGGACCATACAGGAGGCTGAGCGCCAAAGAATTGATGCTTTTGAACTGTGGTGCTGGAGAAGACTCTTGAGAGTCCTTTGGACAGCTCAGAGATCAAACCAGCCAATCTTAAAGAAAATCAACCTAGAATACTCATTGAAAGGACGGATGCTGAAGCTGAAGCTCCAATTCTTTGGCCACCTGATGCAAAGAGCTGACTCATTGGAAAAGGCCCTGACGCTGGGGAAGATCTGAAGGCAGGAGAAGAGGGCAACATAGGATGAGATGGTTGGACGGTATCACTGATTCAATGGACATGAACTTGGGCAAACTCTGGGAGAGGGTGAGGGACAGGGAGACCCGGCATGCTTCAGTCCACGGGGGTCACAGAGTCAGACACAACTTGGGGCTGAACAACAATAACGACCTCACAGAAGTGGATAGAACGTACATATGGGCAAGCACTTCACAGAAAAAAAATGACCAATAAATCCTTAAAAAGAGTCTTACCTTTGTTATTAATTATGGACATGCAAATTCAGATAAGAATGAGATGATTTTTTTTTTACCCATTAGGCTAGACAAATTAAAAAAGATTAACTATTTAAGTTATGGCAAAATATTCATGGTGAGGATAGAAATTGGGGCAGTTTTGGAAAGCAGTTTGACTATATCCATAGAAATTTATGTTTAAAAAAATTTTTGAGCTCTGAAACCATTTTTCACAAGCAAAACCATTTCTTGAATGAACTCTAGCTCAGGGAAAAGTAGAGCACGGCTGTTTGGTTGGAGTTGAGGTGGGGACCCTGCTCCAAGCTCCCGCTCATTCTGTGCCCCTCCCCGGCCCCCACAATACCTCCACATACATCAGAACCTCGTGGACTTAGACTCCAACCCCCAGCCCAGGGCAGCGTCTAACATATATCTTTAGTGCGTCAAGGACCGAAATGAAAATGCATTGTAGGATTTTATTACAGTATGGGACCGCTCAGTGGAGTGAATCGGCCTCAGATAATCAAATCTTTCCCTAGAATACCAAAAGTATTACTCCCAGACTTATCTCATCACTGTGTTTGGAACAAGCAGAGCTGACATGGAGTATGAGAAGCTTTTTGAAACAAAGAAAAATTCCATCAAAACAAGGTTGACAAAGCAGCTGCTAGGCATGGTGCTCAATCAAGGAAAAAATAAATAAAGTAGACCAAGCAAGAAACACCTGGATCAGAAATATTGGAACAAGCCACACAAACAAGATTGAAGAAGTGAAAATACGTTGGATGGGAATGGAAAAAGTGAAATCGCTGAAGCATTTTATTTGCAATTTGTAAAGAAAATTTTAAATTCATTAAAAAAAAAACTTTCCATCGATCCAAAAAATGATGCTTGGGTGCTATGAATGTATGAAGACTCATTTTATGATATAGAGCCTTGAATCTTCTGAAGCCCTTCTCAAAGAGTACTTGCTATTTACAATATTTATAGTAGGTTGTTTTACAAAGCTCACGAAGGGGCCTTCTGCTAGACTCTCAATCTTTGAGTTCAGTCCCAGATGACCACAAAGAGAATTGCCTGCATCTAGTATGAGAAGGAGCTAGTGGTAAAGAACCCACCTGCCAATGCAGGATGCATAAGAGATGTGAGTTCCATCCCTGGGTCAGGAAGATCCCCTGGAGGAGGGCATGGCAACCCACCCCAGTGTTCTTGCCTGGAGAATCCCATGGACAGAGGAGCCTCTTGGGCTACAGTTCATAGGGCTAGATATGATGGAAGCAACTTAGCACAGCACACAGTAGGAGGCTGTCAGGTAGGAGGGAAGAGAGGGGGCAGAAGCAGGCCAGTTCTCCCCCAGAGTATTTTCTAGAACAGGCCAACACAATAATCAGCGAGCACTTCTCCCCTATGAAGAAATCTGTAAAATTCTGAGGTGTGGGTGCTGAAAGACTAGCTGTCGTGAATCCTAACTGCCTCAGTTCTCACCTTTTCCTCTCCAGAGAAGGGTGAGGGCTTGCCAGCCACACCACTTCACCCCTTACCACTGCACACATGTCTGGGATGACATCTGCCCATGACTCGCCACTGGGGATGACTCAGCTACCCGCTGCGGGAAGGGCATTCCGAAGTCCCCTCAGAATTGTATAGAACAGTCTTATGGACTCTGTTGCAGAGGGAGAGGGTGGGAAGATTTGGGAGAATGGCATTGAAACATGTATAATATCATGTATGAAACGAGTTGCCAATCCAGGTTAGATGCACGATACTGGATGCTTGGGGCTAGTGCACTGGGACGACCCAGAGACATGGTATGGGGAGGGAGGAGGGAGGAGGGTTCAGGATGGGGAACACATGTATACCTGTGGCGGATTCATTTTGATATTTGGCAAAACTAATACAATTTGTAAAGTTTAAAAATAAAAAAAAAAAGAATTGTTTATCCAATGGCCCCTCCTTGTGAGGATTGTTAACCAAGCACGTAAGTGGATTTTGCCCTTAAGAAGCTTGTCGTACCTAATAACCCCCAATCGCACTCAAGTAGAGTATTAAAAGTACCCCTTTGCAGAATACAGGTTCAGCAATACAACTCAGAAATCTTGAAGAAAGCCCAAGTAAAGGAGAAACCATTACATAGAAGAGCGCTTTCTTTTTAAGCTCCCTGGATCTGCATGATTCTCAGCTTTGGCTGCATGCTGATGCTCCCAGGAGACAATAAAATGTCCTGTTGCGTAGTCCACCTGCCGGGGTCCTGACATGATGGCTCTGCCCTGTGGTAGGGCTCGGGCATCGGGATATTTATAAGACCCTGGGAGACTAGTGTGCACCAATCAAGATGCCTTTAATGGACAGAGAGAATCCAGAACATCTAGCCCACAGTGCTAAATACCAAAGGGGCAGTCTGTGAAATGGCCACTGACTGGGATGATAAGGTGACTGATGAAATTCACAAGAGCTGTTTCCCTGGAGAAGGAAATGGGGGGTGGGGAGGGGGTGCGGCACGCAATGAGTACAACTTCATTTGTGATTCAAGTTCAAGGGCTTGTTTGTGAAGGCAAGACCTGAGGGGTAGAGGGTGAAGGAGGGTAAACCGGCCAGGAGAGAACTGAAAATTAAACTCAAAATAGTTTTGTTGTTTAAGAAGAGAAACCTGGGCTACTAACATGCAATGGGGCAAGATCCAGCAGAAAGAGAGTTTGAAAAAACAGGAGAAGCAACATCCAGTCATCAAAGCCCCACAGAGTCAGGGCAGAGTAGGCTCTGGACTAAAGCACAGAAGTAAGCATTTCCTTTTCTGGAAAAAAAAAATGGATGGAGAACTAACATTTTTTTGAACATTAATTCTGCTGAATATCATAGGCACTTCATACATATGAAATGGAGTATCTCCTGCCATACTGGTGTGCAAGAAATGTCATAGCTATCCACAATTCCAGCCCTCCAAATATGAATTTCTGAGCCATGCTGACAAGCAGCACCACTTCCTACATGCGGAACTTGAGAAAGTCAGCATCAGCAGTTACAGCCCTCCTGGGGCTGGTGGTAAAGAATTCACCTGCCAATGCAGGAGACGTAAGAGACACAGGTTTGATTCCTGGGTTGGGAAGATTACCTCCTTCAGGAGGAGAGCATGGCACCTCACTCTAGTATTCTTGCCTGGAGAATCCCATGGACAGAGGAGCCTGGTGGGCTACAGTCCATGGGCTCACAAAGAGTCAGACACAACTGAAGCGACTTAGCACACCTGCACCCAAGTGTGAGCTGGTGAGCCCTAAAGGGAATTCAAGCAAGAGAAGAATACCTCTGTAAAATACCCCTATAAATATGCAGGATGCTGGCCCCAGACAGCTGAGATGCATATGAAAGAAATGACTTTAATAATCCCAGACTCTTGCATCTTCCCATACATAGAAGAGCACTAAATTCCTTAATATGATATCTGGTTTTCCTTACTTAGCAATAATCTTTGATGTTCAGGCTACCGGCCCCCTTTGTTGCCAACTTGTATAAAGCCTGACTCCCTCTTCTGCCTCCTCAGAGCAGCTTCTCAGGGCTGCTGAGATGCCATCCCCTGGGCCCAGTGTCCTAAACATCCCCACCAAATAAAACATTTGCTACTTTCAGGTTATGACTGATTTTTCAGTTGACATATGCATGATTTCATTTAATCTCCCCCCAAAATTTGCAAAGACTCTTGTAACATAGAAGGTCCTATGCTTAGAATTCCAGGGTTTTGACTGTTCCTTATTAATACCATTTCCACATTTAATTCCCTAAAAGATCACCATGATCAAAAAGTCTTCTCACAGGTCCAACATGATTTATTAGAGAGAGAATGCTCTGGAAGAAGTTGAGGCAGTCCAACTTTAAAGGAAATGATGGACAAAAGTCTGTCCAGCACATAAAATGCCAACTGGTGTCTGTGCCAACTGTCTCCCCGGGTACCTGAGGGCCATGTTGTGAGCCGCGGTGCCCAGAGCTCTCCTCCCCAGGATGCAGAGCGCGAAGGACAGAGTCACCAGAGGAGAGTCCTCGTCACTTTCTAGGGGCTTCGAGGGCTGGAAGAGCAAAGACGTTCATTCAGCTTTCATGTGGGGTCCGGCATGCACTTACACAGAACCACACAGGCAGAGGTTTTCCACGAGGCAGCCACCATGATCACCTGGGTCCCCCCACAGTGACCCAAAGGATGGTAAACTCTGCTTCCTGAGGCAGTTTCTCTGGAGCTTGGACACAAAAACAAATTTAAATGGGGAAGTTACTTTAGGGAAATAAAGGGGCTAACATGTGGCTTGACAGCCTAGTTTCCTGGAATTGTGAATACGCCACCTTGGATCAGGAAGATGGTCAGAGCTCGCAATCAAATGAAAGTAAAAGTCACTCAGTCATGTCTGACTCTTCGTGACCCCATCCACTGTAGCCCACCAGGCTTCTCTAGGCATGGGATTCTCCAGGCAAGAATATTGGAGGGGTTGGCCATTCCCTTCTCCAGGGGATCTTCCTGACCGAGGGATCAAACCCATGTCCCCTGCATTGCAAGCAGATTCTTTACTGTCTGAGCCACCAAATGAATTTGCATCTTAACCTTGTCCAAGGCCCACCTTAACCCTATCCAATGTCCCACCTTAACCCTGTCCAATGCAGGGTGACAGGTACACCAGCAGAAATAGAAGTATAGGAATCAAGTGCAAATGAGGGTTTTCTGTTCCCTCTATAATGAGGAGCCCACTGAACTGACCATAAGTCCACAATCAAAATTAAATGAAGTGGTTCATCCAAGCTTAAGAAGAGGAGCAGGGGAAGATGCAGAAGGAACTTAAAAGTTAAAATATCTTTTGCAAGCAAGCAAGATAATTTCATTTTTATGAGCTAGCTGAGGAAAGAAGAGTGCCCTCACTGTGGGGTTAGCCAGGATCAGCAATAGACTCTTTACTATTTCAGCCACCAGCGGAGGCTCCGCATGGGTTAAAATCTCAGCACACATTCTCCCGGCTGCGTCTGGAGGACCGACTCTGCCACCGACTCTCTCCCACCTGCTTTCAATCACTCATGAAAGGACAAGGACCTGGGCTAGTGTCCTAATTTGGCTTACCAGTTCACATAGCACACTTCATCAGCTGCTGAGAAGGCAGTTTTCAACTTGGATCTACCATCTCCTTCAACAACACATCATGAGAAGCTTTCCAAATCCTGAGAAGCAGAGATAACAAACTCCTTCCACTGGCCTCCCTCCCCTTTCTGCTCTTGCCTGCTTCCTTGTCTTCCTTTTATAAGATGTCATTTTCCTTGCTTTCATTTCTAAGAGGCTGTATTCATCTTCGGAAGCATCCTCAGCATGTGAGCAACAGTGCACAGACATACAGACAAAACCACCGAAGGAGCTTGGACCAACCTGATTGCTAAACAGAATGGGCTTGTCCGCAATTCACTAGGTTTAGTAAATCCTCTGCATTTTAGCCCATATATACTCTGTTCAGAAATCTCAAAAAGAAACTCTAAACAAAGAAGTGACCAGAGTTTTAAAGCCATGATCGAGGGTTAACACTGTACCAACTCTGAGCACAGTAGAAAGGAAAATGTACTTTCAAGGTGCCTTTCTTGGAGACATGATATATGAATTTTTCCATTTCATTTTGTTTAACTGCTAAATAAACATTTGTTCAAATACTGGTGTCCTTTCTCTGCTCTATTTCGCTATAGTCTACCAGGGCTTCCTTGGTGGCTCAGATGGTAAAGAATCTGCCAGCAATGCAAGAGACCTGGGTTTGGGATCCCTGGGTTGGGAAGATCCCCTGGAGAAGGAAATGGCTATCCACTCCAGTATTTTCGCTTGGAGGATCCCATGGACAAATGGGCTTGGCAGGCTACAGTCCAGGGGGTTGCAAAGAGTTGGACACAATTGAGTGACTCACACACGCAGAGTATAAGAAAGAGACTGTCTTTACAAGGCTCCTTGTTTCTTAACTTACATTCAAGTCCTCCAGCCCCACCTCCCTTACCTACCTCTTGCCTTTTCTGGGCACAGTATTGAATCCACTCCAGATAAACGTTGCAGTAGCTGGCTCGCGTGATTCCCTGGAGACATGGGACGTAGTCATCATCAATGTTCATGTTGAACATTGCAAGGTCACGCTCAATGTAATGCCACTTGGCAAAGGGCTGCAGGGTCTTCAGAAGTGATTCGTTTTTGATCCAGGAGAACAGTTTGGGGGATGTCACCATATAGTATATTATACTCTGCCGAGAGAAAGAAAGGTTTTGAGCCCAAAGCCTGAAAGACTTAAAATTTCATCTCCTAAAGTAAATCACTGTCAGGGACGAATGACACGTGAAATCCCCATGTGCGGTATCATTTGTATTTCCTGCTAGGTTTAATGTACCCACTGGAGCCATTCTAAAATGCTCCCTCTTGGTCACTGGAGGGAAGAGGGAAGTGAGAAGAGCAGAATGCTAGCGGAATCTCAATGCTAGCTAGAACGGGATCTCAGCGGTAAGAAAGAATGGCAGTCAGGGAAAGCGCCATCCTTTCTGAGAAATGCAAACAAAAGCACTGTGGTTCCTCTGGGTTTCCTGGAGGCCAGGCTGGGCTGATGCTGCTGGAAGAAATCAGGGTAGGTCCTCGTCCAGGGCCTCAGACCAAGAGTGTGTCATGAGCTAAAGCAACATGGTTCTTATGGAAAGTACTTATGATGTACAGTTATTCAGACACACACACTCACACACACACACACGCACAACGTAATCCTGGGTACCCAGACAGTGGACATCTGAGATGTCTTCAAAAATAACCCCAAGTCTCCTCTTCCATCAGACACTCCACTTACGAGTCCAATTGGGGAAAATACCACCCTCGGCTTTATGATTCTGAGCTACAGATTTTTTGAAAGCCATCTTGTAGTTTTCGAATGAGTTCGTCATTCAAGAAGGCTAGCATCCAGCCTGGAGAAGTAAACATATGACAGAGAAAAACACAACCTAAGTCCGCCATGGGCATGTCGGGAATAGACAGGAGTATCTGTGGATGAGTCCTTGCCAACTTCACTCTTCCTTCATTATCACAGGAAGAGGCACATGGCTGGTGTCACTGGGGCTAAGACGGACCAGGGAACACAGTTAGCATCCTATCTGCGAATTGAGAGTGATGAGGAGGGGGAGGGGCAGCCTTATATGCAAGGAGGCAGTGATTAGAGCTCCTATAAAATCAAACATTTCATTGATGGACTCGTCTGATTATCAAAGGCATTCTTACCAGACGAGAAGACAGAAAGTAACACACATGGGGTGGACATGAACAGGGCTTAGGCAACGGGAATCTATGGAGGTGAGGGGCCTTTCCTAGCCTCCCAGCTCTCCTCCTCTTCTTCTCTTTGGCTGGGACGTGAAACCCACAGTGCCGAGGTTGGAGGTTGCCGAGGTGTCTGATTTCAGGTTACTGCAGGGGGTTGAACAGCTGTGTGGACAGACACACGTGGTCTCTGGATTTGAGCAAAACCACAGCAGATGCCTGACTCAGCTTCTCTCTGCTGTTAGGACCGAGGGCAGCCCACTCATTGCAGAAGTTTCATCTGTGGCTCATGGTGTGTGGTCCTCTGTCCTCTTTGGGGCACGATCTCTATTAGGCTCCATCATCCACCTGACCCCCAATTGAGGAAGCAAGAAACACGAAGTCTGCAGAGAGTAAGTGGAGTTCACACGTTTCCCTGACCTCTGCAACCCTACTGGCCTTAGAAAACTCCTTCAATGGAAGGAAGGAGGGAGAGAAGGAGGGAAGGAGAAAGGAAATGAGGAAGAGGCCAGGGGAAGCTGAAAGCAGACATGCAAAAGAAAGACGTGCTTAATCATGGCCACTTTTCATCACTGTTTTGAGGTTTAAAATGAGATGATGCATCTGAAGCACTTAGCACTTGGCCTGGCGCGTGGGATGTGTGCAAAAATCACATCCTCATCATATCTTTGGCATCTCTGACTTACCTACCCAGCAAGCTTCAGGCTCAGGTTGGGGAGCAGAGCCCAGGAGAGGTTTGGAGCAGGGGATCAGGAGGTAGGAGACAGCCAAGCCTCCCATGGTCACCAGAGTACACATCTGATATTCAAATACATGAATCAAGAATCTGGAGGGTTTCCTATTGCCCACCAGCTGGCAGGACCACTTAAAGCTGCTAAGTGTTCCATCCAAAGTTGCAAGCCAAAAAGGAAACAGACTGTGACCAAAGGCACAGCTTCTCAGCTGACAATTATGAAGGGAAGAGAGAAATTTGGTCTCTCTAAACATCTGGCACGAGCAAACATCTGGTCTAGTTTTCCCTCAATATGTACTAATCATGTGTACCAGAGAGAAATAACAAACAAAAAAAACGGAAAGCGGAACATTAACCTTTTCATTCATTTCTAGGGAGGAAAGAAAATAACCCCTTCACCCATGAGATCAGAGTAGTTAATGAGGACTTTGAATCCCAGGGATTCAAACTCATTTCTCTAGTTCTGGCAAAATCTTACAGTGTTGGCTTCTGAGTGGGCTTCCCAGCACTGGGCTTTCCCATGTGGGAGGGGAGACAGTACCATGTCCTTTCCCTGTGGGAAAACAGAACTACTTGAACTGGCTGCAAACTGTACTCCAGCTCCCTTTATTTAGGCAGAGATGCTGTCAATGAACAGTGTGAAATCCTTCAGAATCTGTTGGGATGAAACGGATCCCATAATAGGCAAAGCTAAGTCAGCATGGTGACATGAATTGATGGCGTACAAACTGATCCAAATTGAAAGCAAGGACTTCCTCTGAATTAGGGCTTCCTTGGTGGTTCAGATGGTAAAGAATCTGCCTGCAATGCAGGAGACCCAGGTTCCATCCTTGGCTCAGGAAGATCCCATGGAGAAGGGAATGACTACCCACACCAGTATTCTTGCTAGGAGAATTCCACGGACAGAGGAGCCTGGCGGGCTGTAGTCCCTGGGGTCACAAAGAGTCGGTCACGACTGAGTGACTAACACACACACACACACCTCTGAATTAATTTGCGATATCTGGTTCCTCCAGCAGGCACCCTCCTGGTTTCTCATTTTAATTGTAGATCAGCATATTCTCTCAGACAGTTCATCCCAGGAAGAGAACCTGGCAGGCAGTCCAACATGCTGGGGTGTTGGGCTGATGTTGGCCTTATCATCTGCAGGGCAGGTGATAAGCACATCTCCTTTCTAAGAGTTGGGCAGAAACAATGGTGGCCGAGAAACCAGGCCCTCATTTTCCAGCAGAAATCTCATTTCTTGCTGGTCAAGAGGGTTTGAAACACTAATGAATGGAAGAGAGATGGAGGAGGCACCTGGGAAAACCTCCAGTCATCAGGAAGGAAATGATTTCAAATATATTCATAGAGGGGGGCGGAGAACTGACCCAGTTTATTAGGAGATTAAAAAAAATCCTTTTGTGTAAAGGAATTATTCCAAGTTTTTCTTCCTGTCCAGTGAAAAATAAAAAGAATGAAACCAAACCCATGAAACTTGAACCAATTCAGGGCTACAAAGGCAACTGGCAATTTTGTTTGCAGAGGAGTCGAGGTCAAAGAAGAAAATATGCCATTTGTTTCTTACCCTAAACTGCTGCTTCTCCTGTCCTAATAGCCACTCAGCACTTCTGAAATTTCCTTTAACTAACTGTACCAGGGAGGTGAGCACTGTTTCTGAGCTGCCCATCTCCAAAGGGCAGGAAGGCACCGAGGGTGATGTCTGGAGAAAGTCTCACCTGAACAGGCTTTCTTGGTGCTGATGTGAATTACCAGGAGGTACTGGTATGAGCTCCACCTGCCACCAATCTCAGTGTCTCCTGAGGGCTGACCAAGAGTCACAAAACATCTCTTCTACTGAGCACAAACATCTGTAGTGGTCCCCACATCTAGTTGCATATCAAATCACATCAGTTCAGTTCAGTTGCTCAGTCGTGTCTGACTCTTAGCAATCCCATGGACTGCAGCATACCAGGCATCCTTGTCCTTCACCATCTCCCAGAGCTTGCTCAGACTCATGTCAATGGAGTTGGTGATGCCATCCAACCATCTCATCCTCTGTCATCCCCTTCTACTCCTGCCTTCAATCTTTCCCAGCATGAGGGTCTTTTCTAATGAGTCAGCTATTCACATCAGGTGGCCAAAGTATTAGAGCTTCAGCTTCAGCATCAGTCCTTCCAGCATCAGTCCTGTTCAGGACTTATTTCCTTTAGGATTAATTGGTTTGATAGTCTTGCAGTCCAAGGGATTCTCAAGAGTCTTCTCCAACACTATAGTTCAAAAGCATCAATTCTTCAGAGCTCAGCTTTCTTTATGGTCCAAATCTCACATCCGTACATGATGACAGGAAAAAAACATAGCTTTGACTATACAGACCGTTTTCAGCAAAGGAATGTCTCTGCTTTTTAGTATGCTGTCTAGGTTGGTCATAGCTTTTCTTCCATGAAGCAGGTGTCTTTTAATTTCATGGCTGCAGTCACCATCTGCAGTGATTTTGGAGTGCCCCAAGATAAAGTCTGTCACTGTTTCCATTGTTAACCCATCTATTTGCCATGAAGTGATGGGACTGAATGCCATGATCTTAGTTTTTTGAATGTTGAGTTTTAAGCCAACTTTTTGACTCTCCTCTTTCACTTTCATCAAGAGGCTCTTTGCTTTCTGCCATAAATCACCTAGGGAACTTATTTTTTTTAAAAAATAGGTACTTCCCAGGCACACAGAATGGGAATTTCTGGTAGGACGTGGCAATCGACAATCACCTGGCTAGCTGAGGGAGCCTGATGCTACAGATCTGCCCCTGACTGCTGTCCTGCCGGGTCATAAACCATTCCCTGTGCCCCTCTCCTGCCTGCCCAAAGCTCTCATGTCCGCATCACTGCTTGCACGTATGAAACAGAATCAAGGGACTGTCTCCACAAGCCCACTATTATCTAGCAGGTGCTGGGGGCCTCCCTCAGCCCTCTACCATTCGCACATTATCTTGGATTTGTTTTTCAGCTTGCAAATTGTCATTTTAGAAAATGTACAGGGAATTGGGAGCCACATTTCCAGGAGTTAGGAGAGGAGGACTGTGAAAGGAGAGACACGTCAAAAGGCAGGTCCTAGCATGGAGTCCCCAGGCTTCTGGAAAAGCCAAGCAGGTGGACCAAGATGGGGCATCTCAGCCCTTTGCTCTCACTCACTCACAGAGGCCTGCTGGCCCCATGGTGTGGGCCTGGTCTGTCTGGTCCATGGAGAGGCTGTTGATGGGGAGCTCCACGTTCACAGGGCTTCCCTGATGGCTCAGCGGTAAAGAATCTGCCTGCAATGCAGGAGACACAGAAGATGCGGGTTCGATCCCTGGGTCAAGAAGATGCCCTGGAGGAAGGCATGGCAACCCACTCCAGTATACTTGCCTGGAGAATCCCATGGACTGAGGAGCCTGGTGGGCTACAGTCCACAGTGTCGCAAGGAGTCGGACGTGACTGAGTGACCGAACATGCACATACGCCGGGTTCACAGAGACGAGGCTCAGTCCTGGACTCCATCCTCACCACCAATGCCTGGGGCAGACCCCTCAGACCCTTGCCTACACGTGGGTCTCATCCTTCCTGACTGGATGGCCAGGACTCTGGATTCCACATTACCTGGAACCTTCTTTGTTCATTCCAAAACCATGGGCTCCTCCAGCGGTAAGTCATCACAGGAAGGCCTGAGGATCCACAGAGCGGGCAGGGGTGTGTCTCCTGGGCTCATGGAGTTACCAGAAGGGAAGGGGAAAGGGTTTCAGAGGAGGTGGGGATGAATGCCAGCCTGGGCCCCAAGGCAGACTGTAAGAGGAGCTGGCATGTGAGCTCAGTTTGGACTAGACACTGTGAGTACTGGGGGGGCACAGGGAGGAGTGTTGGGCTGCAGCCATGCAAGGGTTGGGGGAGGGGAGGGTGCACAGGCAAAGAAAAGGGGTGGGGTGCAAAGCCTAGTCAGAAATCACAGCGGATGGCTCTGGGTGGCAGACAAATAGTCCTGCGCTATTCTCCCCGTCATTTTTATGGATCGCAGTTCAGCAGTGAGTTGTGTTTCCTGGTGTGCTCATGAGGGGAGGTGAGCCCAAGGTCCTTCTACTCTGCCATCTTGAATTGCCCCCTCTGTCTTGCCCTCCTCTTGAGGCACTGTGGGGAGAGAGCAAATTAGCCAAGGTGGCGTGCTCAGGCTCTCTCACCCCACGTTTTGTAAATGAAGACTATGTAATAGCCGAGCTCACTTGCAGCACTGCGCATGTGCGTCACGAGGTACTCGCTTGGTCATGGGCTCCTCGCTTGGTCATGGGCTCCTGTGTGTGACACGCCTGTGTGGGCTTCACCATGAAAGCACTGGCTGCTGCTGCGCTGGGGCTACACTGGAGTGACATCATGGGTATTTTATGTGAGCTTATGCTATGGCTCCGTTACAGTTCTGTTATGGTTCTGTTGTGGTTAGCTGCTACGGCTGCTAAGTCAGCCAGGAGAGAGGCTGTGCTGTGGCTGCCGTGCCAGCCAGGAGAGAATAAATGTGTCTGCAGTTCCTATGGCTCCTCACGTCTTCTTCCAGCCTCTTAGCTCGAGCCTTGCCTACCCTGAGTTCAGCGAACAGTGTGAATAGCAAGACAATTGGCGTCACGAACAGGATCTGCGATACAGGCACCAAGGAGGCATGTGGCCTCTGGGCTCATTAATCTGGCCCCTCTAGACCTCTAGCTGCCGCTCAGACTAAGCTCCCAGATCCTTGCACGGCTGTAGTCAGCCCCTGGATCTAGCTCCCCTGCAATGACCACATCTTGTTGCCACATAGGAACTATACCAGATCCTTCTGGAGGAAGGTGTCAAAGAAAGCTGGTTGCCATTTAACATCAGTTTTCTCCTTCCCCCATGACACACAAGTTCTCTCTGGGTTCATGGCTGCCCAGAACACCTTTCCAGACCCCCTTGAAGCTGGCATACAACATTCTGGCCAATGGGACACAGCAGCAGTATTCTGTGGCAACTTTCAGGAACCTTCTTAAGGAATAGCTGGTGCGCACCCTTGGCCTTCACTATCTAGGTTCCTTCTTCCATCCATTTGAGCCTTGAGATGGGTGTGCTAAATTGCTTCAGTTGAGTCTGATTCTTTGCAACCCTGTGGGTTGTAGCCCACCAGGCTCCTCTGTCCATGGGATTTTCCAGGCAAGAACACTGAAGTGGGTTGCCCTTTCCTCCTCCAGGGGATATTCCCGATCCAGGGATCGAACCTGTGTCTCCTGCTTTGGCAGGTAGGTTCGTTACCACTAGCACGACCTGCGAAACCTGTCTTGACTCAAAATGGTGGAGCTGGGAGCCGGAAGAAACCTGGGTCCCTGAGAACTTGGAGCAGAGCTTTGTTTATGTGTGAAAGGAATACATGTGTGTGAGTCACAGTGATTTCACGACCCACTGCCAAGTCTAATGTCAGCTGATAAACTGAGTTGCCCAAAGTTGACTCTGTATGAAAACCTTCTTGGACCTCAGATACAATGGCCAGGGGAACGCATGGAGTCATGACACAAAAGATTACAACTTCCTGATTCACTTCCCAAATCTTCCCCAATTTGTGGGAGGTTGGACATTTATTATTTTGCATGAGGTTTGGATGTAAAGTTTTACATCTGTCTAACATACTTTGCCTGGAAAATCCCATGGATGGAGGAGCCTGGTAGGCTGCAGTCCATGGGGTTGCTAAGTCGGACACGACCGAGCAACTTCACTTTCCCTTTTCACTTTCATGCATTGGAGAAGGAAATGGCAACCCACTCCAGTGTTCTTGCCTGGAGAATCCCAGGGACGGGGGAGCCTGGTGGCTGCCATCTATGGGGTCACACAGAGTCGGACATGACTGAAGTGACTTAGCAGCTTAGCAGCAACATGTACAAAGGGTTAGCATGAATCGCTCACGCTGTTTAAAATATTCTGCCACAGAACAGGGTCTCCCCAATGTCTCTTGCTGCAACCACCTTGGGGTGTGATCATTAAGAGTTCTTTGCCCTTCTGACTTGCACAGTCTGAATTCTATTTCCTGAACAATCAAGCAGCTATTTTTGCTGTGGATGCTGAGGCTCCTCACAGGAGTTACTCCCAGTTTCTAAACATCCTTCTTTGTAGTTGACAGAAACTCCCCAAACTTCAGGCACCTGTGTAATCTTTTGATTTTGTATTTCCTTATTTCTGCTGGACCACTTGTCTCAGCCTCAGCTCTCAGGGAGTCTGGGGTCTCAGATGATGAGCTTCTTCATTCTGAATGGCACTAAGATGTGGACCCTTTTAAAGGCCATGTAGGGTTTGCACCATGCAAAGTAGTCCCTCAGAAGAGAAGCCATCATAGACATCCTCAGACACAACTGCCTCTGCCTGTCCTAACCCTTTAGAAAATACTTTCATCCACACTATCATTCTGCATCTTGGTCAAGTCTCACATTTGTCTTCCAGGAGACATATTTCAAACCAAGACCTGTTCTGATGTTGAGTACAGGTTGGACAGATGCAGGTACCCAGCAACTGAAAAAAATGTGCTAGTCCCCACATGAGTGAAGAGAAAAGGCTGCCCTAGCTAATCCTGATGGGATCATTTAGCTATTTTTGCAGTTTATCATGAGCTTAAAAAATTCATTCTGGTTCTAAAAAGTAGAAATTTGCAGAGCCTTTAAATTAATACTTATAATTCATGAAAGTTTAGGCTTGGTCATATTTCCAGCATGTTTCCATTTATCAGCACCATCATTACTGACGACTCATGCTGTGTTAAAAGTGAAGAGTTTCAGTTTAGGAAAGTGAAAAATTTGGGAGATGGATGATAGTGAGAGCTTCACAGTAATGTGAATATACTTAGTGCCACTAAACTGTACAGTCAAATATGATTAAAATAGTGTGTTTTATATTATGTGACTTTTGTTGTTGTGGTTTAGTCAATAAGTCGTGTCTGACTCTTTTGCGACCACATGGACAGTAGCCCACCAGGCCCCTCTGTCTATGGGATTTCCCAGGCAAGAATACTGGACTGTGTTGCCATTCTCCTCTCCAGGGGCTCTTCCTGACCCAGGGATAGAACCCACATCCCCTGCATTGGCAGGCAGATTCATTACCACTGAGCCACTTGGGAAGCCATGATTTTTTTAAAAAAGTGAAGGAAAAGATCTAGGTAAGAAAAGAGACTGCCTATCAGTTTCCAGGCTTAGAACAGCTGTCCCCAAACTTTTAGGCCCCAGGGACCAGTTTTGTGGAAGTTAATTTTTCCATGGACTGGGGGTAGGAGGCATGGCTTTGGGTTGATTCAAGTACATTACATATACTGTGCACTTTATTTCTAATCTAATCCTGCCACTGATCTGACAGGAGGTACTGGTCCACAGCCTGGAGGTGGGGGTGTGCTGACTTGGGGCACAAAACCTCAGGCCAGTCCAAACCTCTGAGGCTTTTTCACAAAACCAGCAGTCCTGAAACTGAACTAAGCCTCTGCTTCAGATGCTCAGAAGAAGCTTCTTAAGCTCTTTACAAAGCTCTCCAGGAGTCTTTTGAGCCAGCCAAGCATTCCTACTCAGACACGTGTTTGGGACCCGGAGCAGTACCTTGATATAGTATCTGATAAGGATCCTTCGGAGATCAAAAACCTGCAGCATGGTGGCTGCGTTGTTGTCCATGATGCTGTAGCCCTCCAGGATGTACTGGGTCCGTGTGATCTCCCAGGTGAGCCAGCGGAGGTTAAAGGCCGCGTTGCAGGACAGGAGGTGGGGCAGGTGGCCTGGTTTGCAGCAGCAGCAGCCCCTGTCGTCCTCGTCACCCTCCGTGATGGCTTCCACCTCCCTCTGCTGGCAGTAGGTTCCTGGCAATAACAAACACGATGGAAGTTTACAGGAGGTCATAGGATAATCTTTGTTTAGAATGGATTTCCCCCTTTCCCTTACTAAGAGGAAGATGCTAAAGAGAGTCTGGAAATCAGAAGATTTGTATAGTTCTTAGTTCAAGAAAGTACCCCCAAATAAGTCACCAATCTTATAATCATTAATTCATTTATTCATTCATATTTATTTTGACTCTCATCTCCTCCTGTGTTTTTTTTTTTTTTTTTTGTCTATGTATGTGTATGTGTGTGTCTTAGAACAGACACATTCTCATGACAGCCATGGACATTAATGCCAAAATGCAGGATGGTTATATGTTGGGGGCCAGAGTGAGGCACTCTGCCCGTGGCAAGGGTCATGAGGAGGGAGGCTCGACATACGCAAAGGCGGGATTGAGCAAGCCTCAGGAGTCCCCCTGGAAATCCTCGAGCATCTACCCCCATAACTAGAGCCTGCCTGCTTTACTACTTTGTGCTCCCACCTACACCTCTGACTTTACGGGGGGCTGTCCCCCACCACCTCTTTCGGAGAAGGAGTTAACCTAGAGCTCCAGTTAATAAAAACTCCTGGGCGTGACAAGAGTGTTTTAACCTACAAACTCCTCTGAAGGTTCTCTAGCCTGCCTGACAGGCTTGTCCGGCCACATGTGATTGCTCACAGCCTCCCAACCGTGAGAGGCACGAGATGCTTTAAATCTTCTAAAAACAGGTTCCTTAGAAAAGTTAGAAAACTATTAGTATAAGTATAATGGGCTGATTAGAAATTGTATTGGTGAAGGGTTTTTCATTTGTTGAGCCAATGTTTGTTGCTAAGTCTCCATATCCCCTGCCCTTACACACATTAATGAATATATAGAAGAAATAAGTATTAACCTTTGATATTAATCACGTTAGACCTTAGGCTAAGTAAATTCTTTCCTTAACTAAAACCCACTACACCCTCACCCTATAGGAATGTAATTTTATTTGGGTGGCGTCTGTTTTAAGAATAATCACCCCTGGAGAAATAAGTGTCCTGGTTGACTGACCGCTGTCACAAGGAGAGGGTCATAAATTGTCAGCAGGCCCCCTGGCCAGATGATGATGTAACACCCCTAAGACCTCTGTATACATTTGTATGAAGCACCTGGCTTTGATAAAAGTCAGGACTGCTGACCCCGCGTGACTTTTGCATAACATCTCAGTGTATAAAAGTAGACCATGGAAAATAAAGAATTGGGATCAGTTCCTCGAAAGACTGGTCTCCCCATGTCTCTCTCTCTTACTCTGGCTGAGTCTCCATCTGGAGCGCGGAACCCGCCATGGTTACTAATTATGCCTGGGCTTCTAAGATCCGAGCGGGGAGGCCTCAGTGTCTCCTCCTCTCCTTCGGGAGAACGGAAGGACACCTGCGGCCTACGTAAGTGGTGCAAACTTCTTGTCTTGAAGTTTTATTGGTCTCCCGCGTAAACCAAGCTACTCAGCCTCTTTTCTCCACTGAATTTTCCTACTGAGCTATCCTCATTCTATTACTCTTTACATCTCTAATTAATATCTAATTGAAGCTATTGTATCCTGATCCTCGCCGATGCCGTCCCCGCTTCGAATACCCTGGATCAGCAGGGGCTGGACCCCGGCAGTTATATCCTTCAGTTTCCCTTTCCAAAAACCTGCAGGTCAAGGCTGAGCCAATAGGAGGCTAAAGAATGTGGCAG
This sequence comes from Bison bison bison, assembly GCF_000754665.1. Classification (NCBI taxonomy): domain Eukaryota; kingdom Metazoa; phylum Chordata; class Mammalia; order Artiodactyla; family Bovidae; genus Bison; species Bison bison. The sequence continues at coordinate 116,588 of NW_011494671.1, read as the reverse complement.
GTGGTGAAGTCAGAGCAACCAGATGCATGTTGAAGTGTTATGAGGAAAGGTGTCCTGGAAGACCTTCTTGGCCCAAGTGCAAGGACATAATCACCTCACCTCATATGACTAGAAGCAGGACATCTGACTCCTTTAGCAAGTATTTTGAAACTTAATGCAAACATGAAACTGTCCCCACACCCATTTCCACATCGTTCACTTTTCCTGGGATCTTATCTCATTATTCACAATGCCTGGTACTTGGTAGGTGATAACAAAGTGGTTGGTGGAATGACTGAAGGAAAGGCTGGATGAACAAATGAAAGAATTCTTATCCAGATCACTATAGTACAGGCATGCATGCATGCTAAGTTGCTTCAGTTGTTTCTGACACTTTGTGACACTATGGACTGTAGCCCGCTAGACTCCAGGCAAGAATACCGGAATGGGTTGCCATGCCCTTCTCCAGGGAATCTCCTGACCCCCACATCTCTTATGTCTCCTGCATTGGCAGGTGGGTTCTTTACTACTAGTGCCATACAGGCAACAGATACCTTATTGAGAAAATCCACAGGGCATGCAATAGCCTCTGGCTTCCCTGCTGGCTTAGACGGTAAAGCGTCTGCAATGCGGGAGACCTGGGTTCGATCCCAGGGTTGGAAAGGTCCCCTGGAGAAGGAAATGGCAACCCACTCCAGTACTCTTGCCTGGAAAATCTCATGGACGGAGGAACTTCGTAGGCTACAGTCCATGGGGTCACAGAGAGTCGGACATGACTGAACGACTTCATTTCACCTTTCACATTACTGGAGAAAGATAAAGACAGGCGATGTTTAAACTAAGTCTCTCTATAGTACTCATGAGTGAGATGGTCATAATAGATCACAGAGGAAAAACTGCAACCTTCAAATAAAAATGTACACACAGAACTGTCATGATAACAGCCTATGAACTAGAAATCAAGATAAGGAAGAAGAGAATAAGCAGGTTGTTGTAACATAAAGTGAAACAGTGAAAGGCTGATCCTGGGTCTCAGGATTCCATTTGTCTTTCCCCAAGACCTCACCGCTTTGGGTCTGAGCTGCAAAGCACTCTTTATTAAACATTTCAGGGCGCTCTTTGCTCATTCTGTAATATGAAACTTTTATTCCTGCAGGGCAAGATGTATAGAAATAACACAGGTGAACCACAATCACTGAGTAACTCAAACCACATGTTGGGGGCACCCAGCGTGAATAATGACCTCCAAGTCCTAACTGAGCGGCCCACTGGAACCCCAGGACTGGGGGCACTGGGCACACCAGCAACACTGGTTAATTATACGATCTGGGGAGAAATGCTCTTTCAGTGAAAGTAAGACAATCCATAGAAATAGACCTCACAAAGGAGAAGCACAAAGGGGGGAACTTCACCTCAAATAGATTAGCAAAACTCTTTCAATGACGTGTCTTGAGGGTTTTTTCCAGTTTCTGCTTCCTTCCTTCTTCTCCATCCAGGTTAGGCATTTATCCCGTTGGGCTGATGTCAGTGCTGTTTGTTTGTTTTACATCAAACTGGAAGGAGTGTGTGCGTGTATTCATGAGTACATGAAGACAATGCATAACTTGGATTTCTACGATCTGAAGAAAATAACTTAGCGGCATCCTTTGTGAGAAGGAAGAGCTCATATCTACACTGATGAGAGGACCGGCTGAGGAAGGGGTTTGCTGTGAAGGACTGCTAGGCAGTCATAACTGCCCAAGGCTTTTAACAAACACCCAGGTCAGGTAAGTCTTGGTACCTTGTTTTAGGAATGAAAGGTTCATACAGTAAGCACCCTAGACAAGAAATTTCCAGTTGAGAACTTTATCTCCTATCGCTGGCAATCCTTCAGCTCTACCATCTCCCACCTCCTCTCCCTCCTCCATTCAGTAGCTCTTCTTGCCTGTTCACTTGATGCCAGCCCCTATATGTCAGCTATTGTACTGTCCTACTATGCTTTTCAAGGTGCTGTCCTGTAAGATTCAAAAGGTTTTCTTTATTTCTTGTGCTTGTTTTTAACGCATTATTTGTGTGAAAAGTATTATAAACCTATTACAGTACTATATACCCAATTGCATCAGTTGGGTACCTAGGCTAACTTTACTGGACATAGGAACAAATTGAACTTATGAACATGCTCTTGGAATGGAATCTGTTTGTGTGTAAGGGACTTACTGTAGTCAGGATCACACTGTAAAAGAATACGAGAATGATGAAACACAGCCATTTCTGCAAAGGCGCTAATTCTGCTGTTCACGTGAAAATCAGGCCCATGTTCTTCTCAGAGAGCCTCCCTGGGTGTAGAGCTGCTTCCTTCAAGGGGGACCGGAGGTCAGTTGCCCCACACTTGACCTTTTCCGGATGACTGTCTCTGGGGTTTCCACTGAACCGAACTCCTGGCATCTTTTATGTGGCCACGTTCTCATGGTCTAAGTCAGTGGGACATGGAAAGCACTAAATAAATATTTAAAAATGAATTTTGAGAGTATCTTGGAATCTTTTCATTCTGATAAATGATTGTGCCTCATGAAAGCTGTGAAAATTGAGTATTTGAACTGAAAATGTGTCCAGTAGATCCCAGATATCTTGCACACAGGATATGCATGAATTTCCCAAGTGCAGCCAAAATGCAGGGCAGCCATTGAGGCTGCGGCTACACCAGACGGGCCTCTCCTGACCACCTGGCCATGTCCTCCTCCTTTTCCTCGTTTCCAAAGGAGCAAACACTGCCTCCCTTTAAGCACCACTGGCCATCTTTACCAGGGACAGGTCAGTGCTGGCTTATTTATTCACACTTAATTCTAAAAAGATATGCAGTCAGTCTTAAAAGGCATACACAGTACAAAAGCAAATGATGAAATTTTAACTGAAGATGAGGACAGGAAAAACATAACACAGCCAGAAGAATGTCAAGAAGCCTTCACTTCCTTCTATGATGTCCTATAAATTTACTAAAGGTGGACCACTGATTTCACTCAGGCTTTCACCAACCAGTATAGAAAGATAATGAGGAGTTTCTCATGTCCTTAAGACAAAAGGAAAATAATTGCTTGGGAGGATCACAGCTATTTCTGTTGAAGACAGCAGAGAGATGACATCCCCAGACCATCACAGAGAGAACACTGTACAATATGGTGTCCACTGTCCTTATCAGCACTACACAAGTACAATCACGAGGTTCCACAGCTGTTCTAACAGGATTAAAGTACAATAAAGAAAAATTTCTATAGGTGACCAAAATAATTCAGTTTTAGGCATGTGGCTCTCCAGAGGTCTGGTGTCACCCAAGGGCGGATTCTGGAGATGCAGAAGGACTGGGAGGACCTCACACCTTTCAGGAACTCCCTGATATGGACCATGTCTCTCCACTTAGTTTTTAATTAATTAATGTTTTTGGTGCAGCCAAAAAAATTGGGATCTTAGTTCCCAGATCAGGGATCAAACCTGTGTCCCCTGCAACAAAAGTGCAGCAACTTAACCACTGGACCACCAGGAAGCTCCCCTCTCCAGCTAGTTCTGACAATGACTGTGTATTGAGGGGCGGTGTATTTTAACATACCTTCCCTGACAAGCACAGGAGTATAGCTATCCTGTGGGGCTGGTTAGTGCGGGCATGATTGCTTTAATGGTAGAGGTGACATTCTCTGGCGAAAACTGGGAAGCCAAAGGAGAAAGCCTATGAATGTGAGAAAGGAAGGGCAGGCAAACAAGAGCGGAGGAGGTGCCCTCCAGGCTGGGAAGTGGGGCTAAGATCCCTGGAGGGGAGAGGGGAGGCGCAGGGCAGGCCGACTAGAGCGGGAAGTTGATGCCTATGGAGACATTTGAACTTCATTCTGTAGGTGACAGATAGGTAACAGGTATTTTTAAGTCCCGAGGAACTGAGAGAATGTTGCACTTAAGAAACATTCCCCTGCGGCCTTGGGGGAGTATAGAGGGGAGACTGGTCTTGGGGCAGTCAGCCACCCACAGTCCCATTTCAAGTGAAGAGTGATAGGACGGAAACTAGGGTACAGGCTGTTTATGGAGAAACCGGAGGAAATGACGGAGGCGCTGAGCCATTATGTGATGGGGACTTCAAAGGATGCATTAGAACGGATCCCCTGCAGCAGTAAGGCTGCACTGGAAGAATGTTGGCTTGTTTACAACCTTCCAGCAAGAGTAGGCACATGAAAGCCCAAATGCACAACGTGTTTAAGATTGGGCTTCCTGGCCCTCCAAGTTCCTCTTTATCTGATGTGAGTTGTCCCAAGGACTGGCTAATTGGATTCCACAGAAAACCGCAAATACCATCAACATTATGATGCTTTGTGTTATCCACCAATTGTTGTTCCGTCACTAAGTTGTGTCCGACTCTTTGCGATCCCTTGGGCTTCAGCACGCCAGGCTTCCCTGTCCTCCACTACCTCCCGGAATTTGCTCAAGTCATGTCCATTGAGTCAGTGATACTATCTAACCATCTCATCCACCAATAATGGTTTACACTAACTTTACTAGACGTTTATTTGAGCTGAGTTTTGAAATGGTCACAGCTTTCATCAGCCTGACATGCCAGGCATATGGGGATGATGTTTTCTATATGCTAAGCAGTGAGGTCTCCTGGAGGGGCTGCCAGAGAGAAGTTTAGATTATCCTTAGACTAGCCAGCTTGTGGAGTGGGGGATAATTAGGCATAGAAGGAGAAGAAGGCGTCAGAGGATGAGATGGCTGGGCAGCATCACCAATGCAATGAACATGAACTTGGGTCAACTCTGAGAGATAGTGAGGGACAGGAAGGCCTGGCATGCCGTGGGTGTCCATGGGGTCACAAAGAGCCGGACACACCTGGGCTACTGAACAAAAACAGTGGCTGAGCCAGTGCTTTTCAAGTTGCAGGTGCAGTGTACAGTTTGGGGTGTATACTGGACTATTATTGCATAAAATGCATTTCCTTCTGAGATCACAAGTAAGCTTGTTCCTGAATTGCTCAGGTCCACAAAAGGAAGAGGTTACCAGATACAATAAGTTCCCTGCATATGAACAAGTGCCATTCTAAGACAGCATTTGTAAGTTCAATGCATTCATAAGAGTAACAAAGTTAGCCTAGGTACCGCTCTAACATAACCAGCTATTCAGTACTGTACTGTAATAGGCATACAATACTTTCCACACAAATGAGACACAAAAAACAAACACAAAAAATAAAGAAGACACTTTTAATCTTACAGGACAGCACCTTGAAAGTACAGTAACACAGCACAACAGCTGGCATACAGTGGCTGCATGCATGTTCGCATCTTTGAAATTCGCACCTTGAAGGCGCATTTGTAGGGGACTTACAGTATAGTCACTGCTGAGCTCAAAGCAGTTCACTTTATCCTGAAGCTGAAACTCCAGTACTTTGGCCACCTCATGTGAAGAGTTGACTCAGAAAAGACTCTGATGCTGGGAGGGATTGGGGGCAGCAGGAGAAGGGGACGACAGAGGATGAGATGGCTGGATGGCATCACTGACTCGATGGATGTGAGTCTCAGTGGACTCCAGGAGTTGGTGATGGACAGGGAAGCCTGGCGTGCTGTGATTCATGGGGTCGCAAAGAGTTGGACACGACTGAGCGACTGATCTGATCTGATAGTTGCTTTACAATGCTGTGTCAGTTTCTGCTGTACAGCAAAGTGAATCAGCTGTATGTATACATATATCCCCTCTTTCTGGATTTCCTTCCCATTTAGGTCACCACAGAGCATGGAGTAGAGTTTCCTGTGTCACACAGTAGTGCACTCGAGTGTCTTTTAACTGTCACACTGAGAGTTTAGGAGAAGTGTATTGGCTCAGTGTGCAGTAGAGAGAAAACTATATGAAAATAATTTATAGCATGTTTGATTTTGTGGTCATAGCAGAGATTTTTTATTATAACAGTTCTGTCTTCCAAAGAGCCTCAATTTGCTTCACAATCTGGCCATAGAAATACAATCTGTTTTATGACCTGTTCAGCAAGTGAGATTTTGAATGTGGCATAACAGTTTTTCTCAGAGAATTTTTATATTCAATATTTTAAAAATTTTAATTTCTGTTTATGGGACATTTACCAACTTAAAAAGTAACCTCTCAGAGAGCATCTCATTGATTGCACACATCAACCCAGCTATGCAGATGTAATCTCTTCTTTTAGTAATAATTTCTTCTAGTAAAATAAGGACACTGAGTCTTCAAAACATCTTGTCTAATAGAAAGTTCTGGCCTTTTGAATTCAAAGTCCATGGTTTTCCCTTATCACAGAGTGTCTCATGAGCCTTGACAAATTACAAGCAAAAGTTCCCTGAATTTACTTTTTCCTTCTAGCCTATAGGAGCAAATGAAATAAACCAAATCCCACAGTGCATAGGGGAATTTATGGTGGGCAAATCTGAAGCATAAGAAAGGCTGAAATATATACAATAATGGTATCTGTGAATGATATGGTATCCCCCCCCCAACCCTCCATTTCTAATGAGAAAAACCAATGCATTCAATCTTACTGAGTCATTTACTTTCTAATTAATATTTAATTCAAACAAGCATTATCTTGCTTTTCTCCCACACACTTTGAGTGTTGAATGTTAAAATACGCAGACTCTGTTAATGTTCTCCAGGAAAGCACTTCTCCTTTCCCAGACTCGTTATCTGGACAAGCAGGGCTTTGTCTTGTTCCCCAATATGTCACAAAGCTTGAAATGAAGAAAAATACGCATTGAGGAATTCTGAGTGAGAACCTATTATTTCATGGGTAAAGTTTGGAACCAAGGGACTTAACAGCTTCCTCAAGCTATACAGACAAAAGAAGTAGACTCACTAATGACCTAATTGTTGCCATAGAGAAGAGAATTCTAGCTGGTTCCAAGATGAGTGGGAGCTCTGACTATTCGTGGATTAGCCAGTTAGGATAAGGTTTTGGGTTGAATTAGCTTTAGATTAGATTAGGTTACATACTTATTTTTAGAATGTCCCCACAGGGTGGTGATTATGGGGTGTTAGCCAAACTATGAGATGGCTGATAACATTTCACACAGACAGGAATGCAAATCTCATTTTTGTGATATTTTCCAGGCCTGATGGTAATGTGTGGCTACCTCTTGATAACTATGCCTTTGCTTTCCATGTTCGTCCTGCAGGAGCCGTGCAGTTTGCGTGGTTGCTAAGGCAGTCAGCAATTCAAGAAACTGAGCTCCTAGAAGTGGTGGTTCTGTATTAACGCTTAGAAGTATATTCAGGTCAAAGTTTTCTTTTTGAATTTCAGCAGCCAAAGAGATGTAAAGACAATGATTATTCCTTCTTTTTTTTTTTGGTAATCTCTCCTTATTTTTCATTCCTTCTTTCCTTCCTCCTCCTTCCTTCCCCCTCTTTCCTTCCTTCTTCCTTCCCTGCCTCCTTGTTTCCCTCCCTCACTCCCTGCCACCTTCCAAGGCCATGGAGTTTACTACAAAGGTCATGGACTTTGGAGTCAGCCACAACTAGGCATTTACCCCTCCTCCACCACTGACTTTGAAGCCTTGGGCTTCCTCCCTGGGAGGAAATTCTATCAAACTCCCGCAGGGAGTTCAACTTTCTCCCCATGACATGGGGAAGGCCGTATAACTCCTGGACTGCTGAGCCATCAGAGCTGGAAAGAACTTTTTTGTTGTTGTTGTTTCTTTCTTTTTAAAAAAATCAATTTATTTATCATAATTGGAGGCTAATTACAATATTGTTGTGGTATTTGCCATACACTGACATGAATCAGCCTTGGGTGTACATGTGTTCCCCATCCTGAACCCCCCTCCTACCTCCTTCCCCATCCCATCCCTCTGGATTGTCCCAGTGCACTGGCTTTGAGTGCTCTATTTGGGCACCATCAAACCTGGACTGGTCGTCTCTTTCACATATGGTAATATACATGTTTCAATGCTATTCTCTCAAATCATCCCACCCTTGCCTTCTCCCACAGAGTCCAAAAGTCTGTTCTTTATATCTGTGTCTCTTTTGCTATCTTGCATATAGGGTTGTCATTGCCATCTTTCTAAATTCCATATATATATGTTAATATGCTGTCCTGGTGTTTTTCTTTCTGACTTACTTCACTCTGTATAAACAGGCTCCAGTTTCATCCACCTCATTAGAACTGACTCAAATGAATTCTTTCTAATAGCTGAGTAATATTCCATTGTGTATAGGTACCACAGCTTTCTTATCCATTCATCTGCTGATGGACATCTAGGTTGCTTCCATGTCCTGGCTATTGTAAACAGTGCTGTGATGAACATTGGGGTACACGTGTATCTTTCAATTCTGGTTTCCTCAGCGTTTATGCCCAGCAGTAGGATCACTGGGTCACATGGAAGTTCTATTTCCAATTTTTTAAGGAATCTCCACACTGTTCTCCATAGTGGCTGTACTAGTTTGCATTCCCACCAACAGTGTAAGAGGCTTCCCTTTTCTCCACACCCTCTCCAGCATTTATTGTTTGTAGACTTTTTGATAGCAGCCATTCTGACCGCTGTGATATGGTACCTCATTGTGGTTTTGATTTGCATTTCTCAGATAATGAGTGATGTTGAGCATCTTTTCATGTGTTTGTTAGCTATCTGTATGTCTTCTTTGGAGAAGTTAAGTTTTTTGACCCATTTTTTGATTGGGTCGTTTATTTTTCTGGTATTGACCTGCATGAGCCTCTTGTATTTTTTTGAGATTGATTCTTTATTCAGTTGCTTCATTTGCTATTATTTTCTCCCATTCTGAAGACTGTCTTTTCACCTTGTTTATAGTTTCCTTTGCTGTGCAAAAGTTTTTAAGTTTAATTAGGTCCAATTTGTTTATTTTTGCTTTTATTTCCATCACTCTGGGAGGTGGGTCATAGAGGATCTTGCTGTGATTTATGTTGGAGAGTGTTCTGCCTGTATTTCAGAGCTGGAAAGAAATTATAATCACACCAAGGTTTTGATGAAGAAATTGAGACTCTGAGAAGTCAAGTCACATGTGTGCTCCCACTGAACATCCTGACCTAAAGTGGAGTTTTCTATGCACCTGGGAAATTGAGGACATTATATCCCAGTTATTTCATGTTTAATAAACCAAATGAACACTATGATACAAATTTCCAACCAAAAGGAGGAATGAAAAAAGGAAATGGTCAGGTAGAATGAAAAGTTTTTGTTAAGAGCTCTGTGGGTTTGCCCAGCTCTAAGCTGGAATCAAGATTGCCAGGAGAAATATCCACAACTTCAGATATGCAGATAATACCACTTTAATGGCAGAAAGCAAAGAGGAACTAAAAAGTCTCTTGATGAAGGTTAAAGAGAAGAGTGAAAAACCTGGGTTAAAATTCAACATTCAAAAAACTAAGATCATGGCATAAAGTCCCAACACTTCATGGCAAATAGATGGCAAAAAAGAGGAAACAGTGACAGACTTTAATTTCTTGGGCTCCAAAATCATTGCAGACAGTGACTGCAGCCACAAAATTAAAAGACACTTGCTCCTTGGAAGAAAGGTTATGACAAACCTAGACAGCATATTAAAAAGCAAATACATCACTTTGCTGACAAAGGTCTGAATAGTCAAAGCTATGGCTTTTCCAGTAGTCATGTATAGATATGAGAATTGGACCATAAAGGCTGTGCACCGAAGAACTGATGCTTTCAAACTGTGGTGCTGGAGAAGACTCTTGGGAGTCCCTTGGACAGCAAGAAGATCAAACCAGTCAATCCTAAAGGAAATCAACACTGAATATTCACTGGAAGTCCACTGATGCTGAAGCTGAAGCTTTAATACATTGGCCACCTGATGTGAGGAGCAAATTCTTTGGAAAAGACCTTGATGCTGGGAAATATTGAGGGCAAGAGGATGAGATGGTTGACTGGCATCATTGACTCAGTGGACATGAGTTTGAACAAAGTCAGAAAGATAGTGAAGGACAGGGAAGCTTGGTGTGCTGCAGTCCATGGGGTCACAAAGAGTCGGACACGACTGAGCGACTGAACAACAAACAACCCCTAAGTAGCTCTGAGTCTTGGGAAATAATTCTTCTTGAGGGGTCTGGATTTCCCCATCAGTTAGATGGGAGGAAGTATTGGGATTAAGGCCAATCTAGAGGTAGATGTCACCTTCACAGGCAGGAGAGTGCTTTGTATCTTATAAAAGTCTCTATCCAATGCCCTTTTTTTTTTTGCTCCTATTCTTGGTTCTTCTTCATTTGTAATGACAGGATTTTCAAGTTGTCTGACTCCTTTTGTTGGCAGCTCTGTTCTCCTCATTCATGTTTCTCCTCTTTTATAGAAATAAGCCAAACCATCAAGCTAGGTCACTTGGATGACTAACAGAGAACAGAAATGGATTGAACAGATAATCAACTCTCACTTTCCCATTTTTCTGTGTCCGCCTACCCGGATGATGGTTAAATACAACAGATTCCATTTATTTTGAAAAGCCTTGAATTTAGTGCTCCTCACACTGAGGGCCTTCTAAAGTGCATTGTCTGTTTCCTTGACCTTCGACTTAAAGCTAACTAATCTACCAATTCTTGAATTGTTTCCTTAAAGGCTCTCTGGTTGGGTAGATGCAAGAAATATTCATAAACCAAGAGCAGCAGTACAATCATGTTTCCTTACATGAACAACAACAACAACACAAAAATGTATTTCTATTCTGGGATGCATGGGCCAAAAGAATAGAACAGAAAAACGTGGCTTCTTTATTTGTATTCTTAGTTTGAATTTATTCTACTATAGTACCATCCAATGGAAACAGCATGGGCCATGAACCTACATCAATTGTTTGGTTACTCAGGTTCTAAATCCTTATTCCAATGTTGGGAAATTACCTGCTGTGCCAGAGGCTGGCTAACTGTTCAGCAAACTTTTTACTTTTTCTCCTGGGTACTCAGCTATACAACATTTCTCTTATGCATGTTTGAAATGTGTGCTCAATGCCTTCAGTCTTGAATGACTCTTTGAGATCCCATGGACTGTAGCCCTCCAGGCTCCTCTGTCTATGGGATTCTCCAGGCAAGAATACTGGAGTGGGTTGCCATTTCCTACTCCAGGGAACCTTCCCCACCCGGGAATCAAACCCACGTCTTCTGTTTTGGCAGGAGGAGCCTTTACCACTGTGCCACTTGGGAAGCCTCCTGACTAACCCTTCGATTCAAAGATCAGTTAAGTTTGCCAAAGATGCTATAAGCCACATGAAACTTGTGCTATAACTATAATTCAGATTCAACTCAGCGAACCTTAAAAGTTCTTCCCTTGAGTTCCAGGAAAAAATGGAAAGCTCTCAAAAATAGGCAGTTCTATTGCATTATTGTACCCAGACACTTAATTTCTACCACCTACTGTGGCATTTTCTGGTATTTGAGAAAAATATCAGGGAAATGTTGCTTCTCTGTTCTTTAGAGTCTGATCATCCCTCCCTTGGCCCAATAACCTTTTCCCAAATAAGCTCCCTAAATTAGATTCCTGGAATTTGTAAGGACGTGCAAGAATTCTCCTTGGGTTATAGGTTTTAAAATATGAAGTGATGGCCATTAGTTCTTGGTGGAAACACGTCCTTTGGTCACTGTGAGGTTCTAGAAGGCATGACCGGGCTGTTTACCTGTCTAGCATTGTCGGTGACCCCGTCCTCCCAGAGCACCTGGAAACCACATCTAGCTACTTGGTGCATCCTTGTAATCACACCAGTTGTTCCCTCTTCTCCGTTCTAACTGCAGCCCCTCCTCTGCTGAGCTGACCAGACCCCAGCGCCCTTTCTGATTCCAGCGCCCTTTCTCTGGCCCCCAGGCACCCTGCGCACTGTGCTGCTGTAACAGCCACCTCTCTGGGCAGTAATTACTTATCATGTGCCTGTCTTCTAAGGGAGGCTTCAAGCTCCACAAGGCAGGGCCTTTACTTCTCTACTCAGAGCACCTAACTTACTGCTTGACATATAATCAGTGCTGAATAAATATCTCCCAAAAGAGCATTAAGAGCTTCCCAGGTGGCTCAGCAGTAAAGAATCTGCCTGCAATGCAGGAGACCTGAGTTCAGTCTCTGGGTCGGGAAGATCCCCTGGAGAAGGAAATGGCAACTGACTCCAGTACTGTTTCCTGGAAAATTCCATGGACAGAGGAGGCTGGCAAGCTACAGTTCATGGGGTCACAAAAGAGTCAGACACAACTTAGTGACTAAACAACAACAAAAATGAATATTAGTCACATATGTCCAACTAGTATGTGATACATTCACTTGGATGAATCCAGGGCATTTAAAAAAAAATATTTAAAATGGGGCTCTTGATTGCATCCTCAAAACCAATGTGCCACTCCTTATCCAAGCTTCTCAGTTTCAGTAAATGCACCAATGTCCATCGGGCTCTCGACCTAGAAATCAGGAAGCATACTGAGCACCCCACCTTCCCTCACCCCAACATGCAGGCCTGTCCTCCACCTCTGAGCCTCCCAGCACATCTCTGCCTCTGCCGTCCTCTCTTGCTGGGGTGACTACAGGACACTCCTAGGTGGTTCCCTCTTTTCTCCTTTCATCCCCTCCAGTACATCTTCCACACAGCAACCAGAACAAGCTCTAGGTCAGTCATTCCCATTTTCAGAACATTCCATGGCTCCTAACGGTGCACAGAATAAAATGCAGCACCTCCCCCTGTCTGGGAGAAACCCCATGACCCCCCCCCAACCCCTGCCTCTCTGGTCATGGCATTCCTCCTGGGTTGCTCCAGACTCAGACATTCAGTGCTTCCCAATTCCTGGCCTGGAACATTCTTCTCCCTGTTCTCCTTCTCAGGACCCTTCCCTGACAAACCTCCTCACCTTCTGCACTGATTGTGGTCATAGAACTTTATTTACCTCCTCTGTACTGTTCCTTAAGCTGTGATTGGTTTGCTCTTTTGTTTGCTTGTTTATTTGCCACGTCATGAGGGTAAGACTCAAGGTCACGTGCCATTGCATCCTCAGCATCAGAATGTGGCCTGACACAGACAGGGTGTTGAGGTAGAGAAAATCATGTGTGAATGAAAGACTACACAAAGAACCTGGGAGACAGGGCCACAGGAATATCCATGATGCTGATCCCTGAGTGATCACCATACAACTGCAGCGTCTGATTCATGGAAAAACCAGGATCACTCTTCAAAGATACAGGCAGACTCAGTAACCACAGAGCAGTGAGCACTCATGTAGTGCCTGCAAGTGGGCTTCCCAGGTGGCTCACTAGTAAAGAATCCACCTGCCAATGAAGGAGACATGGGTTTGGTCCCCGGATTGGGAAGATCCCCTGGAAAACGAAATGTCAACCCACTCCAGTATTCTTTCCTGAGATATTCCATGGACAGAAAAGCCTGGTGGGCTACAGTCCATAGGGCTGCAAAGGAGTCAGACACAACTTAGCACCTAAACAACAGCAGTGCCTGCATATACGTGATCTCAGTTAAATCACACAACTGTATGAGGCAGTCATTCTTCTTATTATCATTTTACAATTTTTAACAAAACTCAGAGATACTAAATGACTCACCCGCAACAGACTATGGCATTTGTAACCCAAGGAAGCAGGTTCCATTTTAGGTCTAGCTGACTCCACATGGAGCCCCCATGCATGGTCCACATTTATTTAATGCTTCTGAGTTTTTCCCCAAATAAAACCAAAGTTCTGACTTGCTACTCCTAAGGTTTACACCAGACTGTACATTTAACCTGATTACTAATTCAGATGACTGGACTTTCTTTATATCCAAATACATGATGAGATGTGGTTGTAGCAAGCTCCCTAACTCATTCTCTAGGACAGGCATCCCACTCTTCCTTTTTAAGGATGACTTCTTAGGAAAGCTCTGCATGATAATTCACTCAAATGACCAACTTCCAACAACTTCCACAATAAAGAGATTCTTACCTCGGAATTCCAGTCCTCTAAGTTGAAAGGTGACAAGGCCATTGCCGATTTCAATCAGGTGAACGAAAGCATTGAGGTAATCCGAAGCCAAAATAAAGCAATCGCCAGAGCTGTAGTTGCCCCACCGGCCAAGGATGAGGTCTCCACAGAGGGACTCCTGGAGCGCCCTTGTCAAGTGCTCATAAAAGATGGAATTGAGGTTGTTGCCATCGCTCCCTGAAGACAGGACAAGAAGTAATATGCCCAGTGAGTCCTGCTCCAATGTGCTCTACCTGGGAGACAGGCAGTTGTCATCTGATTAGGGGTGAATCAGACTCCTCAGACCTTTTGCCCGTTGTGGTGGGTTTTGTGAGACCCTCCTATTTCTTCCCTCTATGCTCTTTCTGGTCAATGTCATCTACATAAATGAACTGGATTCCTGTCTAAATGAGACACCTGACAAATTCCTATCTCCAACAGAGATCTCTTGCCTGGACTCTAGACCTGTCTACTTCCTCGTCTACTTAACATTTCTTGTATGTTTCCAATGTTTCTCCTCCATCCAGTGTGTTCAAGTCAGGCCCTGCCCCCCCAGTCCCGCCCCCAACCTGCTCTCAGCTGTCCAGTTGGCCACAACCTAGGCATCTTTCTTCCCACTCCTTCCCAGCTAAGGCTCTCCATTTCACATTCTTCAAGCATTTTTTTTGCATCTTCCTACTTTTTTCCATTCCCATTACCCTTGCTTTATCCCAAGTTACACGGTCTCTCAGGTAGAGGACCACAAAGGTCACGTGACTGACCTATGGGTCTTCACTAGGACGTGCTTGCTCATCGATTCTCTACCCCCCAGCCAGAATGACCTTTCAGATGAAAGGAGAACGTGTCACCCAGGACCCTCCAGCCCATTTCTTAAAGTGGTTTGTTAGGGCTCTTAAGGTAGAGACAAGACTTCATAACATCACCTGTAATAGGGTCCCATAAGTCATCCTCCAGGAATAAGCTAGGACACCAGCCTGATCAAACCCCAGGTGTATGGTCACACCAGGGGCGGTGTGTGCTCTGCTCCCCACTTCAGTGTCCATCCTCACCTCTCACTCATCTCTTCCTCAGTCTCCACACTTAGCAACACAGAACTTCTCCCAGTTGAGTGACTCATCTGCCCCTTCCCACCCTGGGCCTTTGCAGAGACTAATCTTTCTGCCTGGTTTCCCTTCATTCTTCTCTGTCTTATTACCTCTACTAATCTTTAGATCCGGAGAAGGCAATGGCACCCCACTCCAGTACTCTTGCCTGGAAAATCCCATGGATGGAGGAGCCTGGTGGGCTACAGTCCATGGGGTTGCTAAGAGTCGGACATGACTGAGCGACTTCACTTTCACTCTTCACTTTCATGCATTGGAGAAGGAAATGGCAACCCACTCCAGTGTTCTTGCCTTGAGAATCCCAGGGACAGGGAAGCCTGGTTGGGTTGCTGTCTATGGGGTCGCACAGAGTCGGACACGACTGAAGCGACTTAGCAGCAGTAGCAGCAGCAGCAATCTTTAGACCTCTGTTCCACAGCCACTTCAGGGAAGCCTTCCTTGACCCCTTTGCCAGGCCATGTTATAGGGCATCAGGACTATGACCCTCTGCTTGAAAGCACTTGAAACAGTTGGAATTTGACTTTGGTTTTTTTGTGTATATATGGTTATTTGATTAACATCTGATTTCTCCAATGCACCCTACGGTGGTGAAGGAAGACTGAATTTGTTTATTTTTGTATCTCACTACTGGCAGATTCTTAATATGCAGTAATGACTATCTGTTGAATAATAGATGACAGCATAGACGATACAGCTTTGTTAAGAGAAATTTTGCTTTTGAGAACATAATCCATTAATCCATTAAGTAACTCCAGGGTTTCACTGAGAAATAATTTACAGACAATAAATAGTGTGTGTATAGTAGTGTGTGTGTGTGTGTGTGTGTGTGTGTGTGTGTTAAGTCACTTAGTCATGTATGACTCTTTGTGACCCTATGGACTGTAGCCCACCAGGCTCCTCTGCCCGTGGAATTCTCCAGGCAAGAATACTGGAGTGGGTTTTCATTTCCTTCTTTAGGGGATCTTCCTGACCCAGGGATTGAACCCATGTTTCCTGCATTGCAGGCAGATTCTTTACCATCCGAACTATAGGGAAGTTTTATATATATACATATATATATATATTTTATAATATAAATAATTATTGATAGTATGTATTGTATAAAAAGTACATATATATGCATGTATACATATATAACTGTAGTCTACAATATAAATAATTATTGCTAGTATACATTTTATATATTATATACAAGTATATAAATTATTATGTATCAATGCCATTGACTCATTTTAAGTTATATATATATATAAAACTCAGATTTATTGAGGCATAATTTACAGAGAGCAAAATTTGCCCTTTTTAGTGTCCAGTTCTATGAATCTTAGAACAATGCTTACAGTCACATGGCCACCACTTGGAATGCGGCACTGTGTCGCATCCACACTGCGGTATATAGCAGTCATTTGTTTTGTTTCGTTTGTATGTAGTTACTACAGCTTGCTTAACCATTCAGTAGCTGAAGGACCTCTGGGTTGTTTTCAGTACTGGTGAATATGAGTAAATCCACTCACGATATTCATGAGCAGAAGTTCATAAGAACATGTTGTCATTTCTCCTGAGTCAAACCCTAAGAGTGGCCCTACTGTTCTCCAAAAAGGCTGAACCATTCTGCACCCCAGTCGCAGGGACTGAGAATTCTAGTTGTTCTGCACCCTTGCCAGGACCGTTGCTTGTTTGTTCAAACTTAGCCATTCAGATCGAATGGATGAGTACATCAAGGGAAGAAAAAAGGAAGGATGCAGCAAAGGAGATGGAGTGAGGGAACACCCTGCTTCCCAATAAAGGGCCAGTGTGTTTCAGGGGCATGAAACTGGGGGTTCTTGATGCATTTCGCGTACTGGCTGGGCTGACTCCTTTTATTCCCTCTGTCAGATCTCTCATGATGAAGACAGAATCTTTTTTGAGAAGGCTGGGTAAACTGGGAAGTGGCCTGGCCTGTGGTCCTGGGAGTGGAAGAAGTACTGGGAGGGGCTGGAAGGGAAGTTGTACCAGTGTTTTGACTTTAGGAGTATCTTTTCTCTGGGGAGTAAACTCTGCCTCCAGAAAGTCAGAGAAGCATAGAGTTGCCCCAAAGAGAAGAGGCCCAAAGCAAAGCTCAAGGACCCCTTCTAGGCCAGCTTCTGGAGTGGAGACAGAGATTCAGAAAGGTTGGCGATAAAGATCTGTGAAGATCTGAATGGAGCTTTCCTGCTCTGTACCCTCAGGAACTGGAGCATCATTGAGGGTGCAGGAAGGTGCCGACTGGCCCCGAGCACACCCACGTAAGAAAGAGCACTGATCCACGGCTAAGAAATCTACAAGATAACACTATCAAACTATGGATATCAGGGCTAGGCATTCACGACAGTTAAAAGCCAAACTGAAATAGGTGCATTTATAACCTATTTATGATTAATGGAAAGAAACAAACTGCTTTATGGACTGAGTTGTATCATGTCCTCTAATAAGGTATCAGTATGCTTAATTTTCTATGCAGATTAAGCCTGCCTGACCTGCAGTGATATTCATTTTCTCTGATGAAGCAGCATGCATCCAGAGATGCTAATTGGAGATTACTCCGAGTCTCTGGTACTTTTAAAGAAAAAGCCTTAACAACAGAATTAACTTTTGCTTAACTGTTCAAACTGTTTGATGTACAAATAAAACAATTTAAACCATGAAAAGCTGAGATCTTAGAACACACTGACCACACATCTGTATAATTAGATGAAAATGAGACAAAATTATGAACAACTAAAAGCACAATGTACTTATGAAACTGTCTAAATGCCTAATGTCAATGGCCCGGCAAAATTAGAATCCCATGGCTTCACATTAGAGATATTTATACTCCAACCACACCCCCTTCAAATTGGGCTGATACAAAGTTTAACAAAAAATAAACTAGCCTCTCCAGATATTTTCAAGTTTTAAATTATGATTTCAAATTAATCATGTATATGCAATTCAAATATAGCTAATAAGCAGGATACAATTCTTCCTAGACAATATTTTTGGCACAGAGGAGACAGTGAGGTGGATTAAAAATAGAGAGTGGTTTAAATTTGCATACTGATATGAGGGGAAAAAAGGTCGAATGCTTCAAAATGAAATAGATTACAGGAAGAAAAAAGTAACTTCCTGTTACTATGGCAGATAAATCTTTCCATAGATTAATGTTGTACAAAGACTCTGAAGATATCCAGACCCTGGATCCTGGAATGGCTTGCCTTTAAGGACATCATAATGCTGATTTTTTTTTGCCAGAATACCAATACCAAGGTTTACTGTCTGTATTTGATGTTTAGCATGTACAAACTAAAATGTTGTAATCAACAGTCATTCAATATTGAAAAGAGATCTAATCAGTTCTAAATCATGGAGGAATCCATTTCTAAACCAAATAAGGATACTTGATCAGTTCTATTTGCACAGTTTTATTTTTACCATCAGCATATTTACCAAGACATGCACTGTCTCCACAGTGATTTAAAAAAGTGAGTACTTAATTCTTTTTTGGATTGAAGGAATCCATCTACACAACACATAAATAGCTTAAACGAGAGACAGGGAACTTTCCTGGGCAGGAGGGCTCCAGTGGTTAAGACTACATGCTTCCAACACATGGGGGATGGGTTCAATCCTTGCTTGGGGAACTAAGATCCCACATGCTGCATGGCCAAAAAATAAATAAAATAAAATATTAAAAAAAGAAAGAAAGAGAAGGAAGATATCCTCTTACCTGAATCTTTTTCAATTTGGACCACCAGTCTTGTGTTGGAATTATCCACACGCCTTGTACTAGAAAGAGCCACAAAAGAGTAAGAGGCAGTGATTAGATCCCTGCAAATGACAGCTGTCTCACAGAATCAGCTGTGTGAGTGGGAATCCAGGAGAGATGGAGCTCACATATTAGAGTTATGGTTCTGCATTGACAAGGCTGAAGGAAGAGAGGGGTCAGAGGGCGGGAAAAGTACAGAAGACATAGAGAGGGAAGAGATGTTTAGCACTTAGGTACAGGAGATAGACCTTCATCTTTTATCAATTCTGAGCATCCAGTCTACACAATAAAAGCAAGCATTGAAATTGTTAATGGACTACCACCCACTGACAGTATTTGAGAGCACTGCATACATAGTATCTTGCTTTTCAAACTGATTCCAGAACATTCTTGATAAGTAGTCTGGGTCTCCACTACTTGCTTTCAAGCGTTGGGTGCATTCTTACAGACTTGTCTTAGGTTGAACCATAAGAATGAAAAACAGCTCTTTGCAGCTTAGGAAAAGGTGGACTGTCTATAGCCACAGTAACCAGTTGCCACCAGAACCAGTTTTAAACCTTTTCAGTTATGACAACTCACCTCAACTTGTAGCTTTGGTAAAGCAGCCAGTTGACAGTGGCTGCTTGCTTCTGAAAGTCAGCCAGCAAGGGACAGGCTCAGTGCAGACTTCTGAGGGTGACCAATCCATAACAGGTTCCCCAGGTGACTGCCCTGCAGACGGTATCACCCCATTTCTGAATCTGAAACTCATCTGCCCTTGAACTTCAGATGTCCCCCAAACCCTTTATACGTGCAACGGTCTGTCCTGCTTGGAGAGACGATGTTGGACCAGCCTTGACTTATTTCAGACACTGAGTGGGGGTCTTGTCATTCTTTGAAATGACACCAACCACATGAAGCTAATGATATGTAACAGTTTATAGTCTAAAAAAATGGCAATTTTGTTAGGGGAACCACTGACTGAAACTGCCCCATTCTGGCCAAACACAATAGTAACTACTTGGCATGAGGTATCTTACAAGAGGAGATCCTAGTAAGGAATGCGGAACTAACAAGACATCACCAATCAGAAGAATTCAGGAAAGGTCAAATTGTCCTACCAACCTCCCGGAATCCTCCTTGCTAACATCCATCTTGGCTTAGGAAGGACCCTGAGTCAGAACAACTGGCCAGAGAAAACCTGGAAACTAACCCATTACCATAAAACCGGAGACTGTGAGCCACTTGGCCGAGCAGTCCTCCTGGGTTCCCACCTGGCGCCCCCCTTCCCACTGAAGTCTCTTGCTTTGTCAGCACATGTGTCTCCTTAGACAATTCATTTCTGAGTGTTAGACAAGAGCCCACTGGCTGGAAAGGCCCTGGAAAGTATCCCTCTTCCTACAAAAATTTCATAAGGCTAAACCTATGCCATAAAGGGCTTTCACTAGAAATAGACCACTGAATGGGGGGTTCCATACAAGTTTGAACATAATGAGCAGCTCATCTTTACCATATCTATGTTTCAGATATATGAGAACTATCTAGGCAGGATCCTGTTGGAGTTTTGTAGACTAGACGCTCCAGCTGAGTTGTACAGAAGAGATACTCTGTTACAGCTCGAAACGGTCACGTTGTTCTATTACTGCTTCCTTTTCCTTGCAAATACCCTCAGATCGGTTTTGAAAATAAAAGAGCCCAGGTGGCAGAAAATAAAGCGAACAACAAAATTCTTTCTAATGAAGGCCGTAATCCTATGTCGGCATGGTGAGTCCCTGAATGGAATTTTAATTTCACCTTAAGACCTAGGACAAATGGAATTTTCAGCAGCAGAATAAACAATTTTTAAAGTGAGATTGAGCCAAAAGAAAGTCATTTACCAAACTCTTCAGGGAATTAAAACACCTTCTAAAACTATGTTAAATGAAAAGCTATCTGCAAAAGGCTTTGGACGCAGAGGGCTCAATTCTGATCAGCAGTAACTAATCCACGCTGCCTGTGTGCCCTGAGGGCCTCTGGCTCGCCACCAGACTCTCTAAGAAGGGCAAGTGTCAGCCTTACTGGGTATTCAAGGTTTTCTCCAGTGCTTTCCTCCTGTAAATTTGGTGCTTACCACTCAAAGGTGCTAATTAGCTCAGTAATTGGATTTCTGCCTTCACGGTCCTATTGCAGGAACATTCTGTTCTGTTGCTCAGTGTGTGGTATGGTCAGTTGCTCAGTCATGTCCGACTCTCTGCGGCCCCATGGACTGTAGCCTGCCAGGCTCCTCTGTCCATGAGATTTTCTAGGCAAGAATACTGGAATGTGTTGCTATTTCCTACCCCAGGGGATCTTCCCAACCCAGGGATCAAACCTACATCTCTTGTGTCTCCCGCACTAGCTAGCGGATTCTTTACCACTAGCGCCACCTGGTGGGGACTTCCAACTCACTCCCCAATCTCAGTTCAGTTCCGTTCAGTCGCTCAGTTGTGTCTCTTTGCGACCCTATGAATCGCAGCACGCCAGGCCTCCCTGTCCAGCAGCAACTCCCAGAATTCACTCAGACTCACGTCCATCGAGTCAGTGATGCCATCCAGCCATCTCATCCTCCGTCGTCCCGTTCTCCTCCTGCCCACAATCCCTCCCAGCATCAGAGTCTTTTCCAATGAGTCAGCTCTTCGCATGAGGTGGCCAAAGTATTGGAGTTTCAGCTTTAGCATCATTCCTTCCAAAGAAATCCCAGGACTGATCTCCTTCAGAATGGACTGGTTTGATCTCCTTGCA
>NW_011494671.1:90557-94971 GCF_000754665.1 Bison bison bison | reverse complement strand
ATAGCCTTGACTAGACGGACCTTTGTTGGAAAGTAATGTCTCTGCTTTTGAATATGCTATCTAGGTTGGTCATAACTTTTCTTCCAAGGAGTAAGTGTCTTTTAATTTCATGGCTGCAGTCACCATCTGCAGTGATTTAGGAGTTCCAAATGCCGGAGTGGTTAGGTGTGTATGCTCTTAGCATCTGCCTGGCAAAATTAAGGCTCACTGCTTGTCACAGTGTTCCAAGGGCCACAAGCCAAGAGTCCAGTAATATGATATAGGTCTTCCCAGAGAAGGTGACTCACTCTGAAGCATCTCTCCCTTATGTTAATATGGAATGCCAACAGCAAAGCTCATTCCCTCCCTTCAAGCTTTGCCTTTCTACCTCCTCATCTAAATCCAGCACCTTGTCTCTTATGTGGCTTCACCTGAGGAGCTTAAGTAATTTAATAGAAACTTGATTACACTGTTTCAAGTTCCGGTTTGACAGCTCACATAGACTATTTATGGGAGAAGTAGTTCCCATTTTTCATGAGGAAGTGTGACTGGCTGGAGTAAGAACTTTGATGGGCATCTGCTCGTATGGAGAAACCAGGATGGATGGACTGTAGTTCTCTTCATGGGGCAGGACAGCATTGGAGAAATCTGGACAATGAGAAGGCAGTCAGACACTAAACAGAAGGACACTGTCACATTTTAAGTTGAATATATGCACAAGTTTCATTTGGGTTAGTATTTTTTAATGGTTTTTGTGTTTATATTCATACGGGATATCGGTCTAAGGTTGTCTTTTCTTGAGATGAATTTGTCTGGCTTTGGTATCAGGGTAATACTGGCCCCACAGAATGATTTAAGAACTATGCCTTCCTCCACTCTTTTTTGGGGAGATTTGAGACTAACTGATGGTAATTCTTCTTTAATCATTTTAGAGAATTTGAGAGTCAAGCTAACCGATTCTGGGCTTTTCTTTGTTGCGAGTTTTTGATTACCTATTAATTCCCTTTAATTGTTATGGGTTTACTCAGATTATCTATTTCTTTTTCAGCCAATTTTGGTAGTGTGTGTATTTCTATGAATTCTTCTGGTTTGGCTAGCTTATCTCATTTGTTGATACACAGTAGTTTGTAGAATTCTCTTTCAATTATGTAATGTTGGTAAAAATGTTCTCAACTTTTAACTGTGATTTTAATAATTTGAGTCTCTTTTTTCTTGGTCATTCTTGGTAAATGTTTGTCAATTTTGTCAATCTTTTCAAAGAATCAAATTTTGGTTTAATCTATTCTTTCTATTGTTTTCCTATCCTCTATTTCATTTCTCATCATTTTAATTTTTATTATTTTGTTCTGTCTGCTTACTTTGGTTTAGTTGGCTCCTTTTTTCTAGTTTCTTAACACGGAAGACTAGCTTATTGATTTGAGATTTTTCTTATTTTTTGTAATTTAGGCATTGACAGTATGAATTTCTCTCTGGGCACTGCTTTTGCTACATCCTGTCAACTACAAATTGGCACTTACTGTGGGCACCTGCCTGGTGGGCTACAGTCCACGGGGTTGCAAAGAGTCGAACACGACCGAGCCACTAAGCACGTCTAGCCCCACTAGGATTGCCTCGTGTGCGGCTACAGCTGCTGACCTTCCACACCCCCTGAGAGGCCTTCCAGGTGGAGAGCAGAGGTGAGGCACTCTGTGATCTGGGGGAACAGAACTGGCAGGGCAGGTCTTTAGAGAGTTAGATATTTTTAGGAGCTGATTTATGAGCCCAAGTCTTGATCTCCTCATATCTAGAAAAGCATTGCAATCCTTCATGGGATGACTGTTTCTCATGACTAGAAGAAACCTTCTGAAGAAACATGTGCTTGATTGTATGTACACTTCCTTCACCAAAATCACATATATACTGTCCTTCTCCACTACATTAAAAAAAATTATTTTAATTGGAAGATAATTGCTTTACAGTATTATGTTGGTCTCTGCCACACATCACCATGAACCAGCCATAGGTGTACATATGCCCTCCCTCTTGAGCTTCCTTGTCCCCCCGCAACCCCTCCAGGTTGTCAGAGAGCACTGGTTCAAGCTCCCGGCGTCATACAGCGAATTCCCAGATCTACTTTACATATGGTAATGTACATGTTTCAGTGTTACTCTCTGAATTCACCCCACCCTCTCCTTCTCCCACCGTGTCCAGAAGTCTCTTCTCTATACCTGCATCTTCACTGCTGTCCCACAAACAGGTTCATCAGCACCATTTTTCTAGATTTCACATATATGCGTCCATATATGATATTTGGAACAGTTCTCAGAGGTGTTTGAGGTGCTATCTCCTGGGCTGCAGCCCTCATTTTGCCCCAAATACGACTTAACTTGCAACGTTCCTGCTGCGCTTTTTTAAAGTTGACAATACCACACGTTTTCACAGACTGTGCTCTCCTTTTCATTCACTACAAAATACTTTTAAATTTTCTCTTGTGATTTCTTTTCTGACTCATAGGTTGTTTAAGGTAACTTTATTTTATACATCTTTGGGAATTTTCTAGATTTCCTCTTGCTGTTAATTTCTAATTTCACTCCATTGTAGCTGGAGAACATACGTTATATAATTTCAATCCTTTTAAATTTACTGAGGTTTGTTTTATGGCCCAACACATGGTCTATCATGTCCATGTGCACATGTTGAAAGTGTTTTTTGAAAAACTTTTGCTTTGCAAAATACTCTGCCCAAAGGTCAAAAAAACCAGGTACAGACTGTGGGAAAATATCTTCAAACCTCATATCCAACAAAGTACAAGTGTTTAGAATATATAAACAACTCTCAAAACTCAACAGTAAAAAAACAAAACAAAGAAACCAAAACAAACAAAACCCCCACAAAAAATGCAAAAGAAAACGAACAGAGACATGAACAAACATTTCTGTGACGAGGAATATTGACAACAAATAAACTCAGAAAAAGATGTTCAATATCGTAATTCATAAGAGAACCGTAGGTTAAAACCACAAGGAGGAATCATTATATACACCCAGAAGAATGACCAAAGTAAGAAATAGTGAAAATATCCACACACTGCCAAGGATATGCATAAACTAGATCTCTTACACATTGCTGGTGGGGATGTAAACGGTATCACTTCTCTGAAAAAACGTACGGCAGTTTCTTTTCTAAAAAATTACCATTCTGTTGTGCAGTCACCAAGTCGTTTCCAACTCTGCGACCCTGTGGACTGCAGCATGCCAGATTCCTTGATCCTTCACTATCTCCCAGAGTTTGCTCAAACTCATGTCCATTAAGTCAGTGATGCTATCTAACCATCTCATCTTCTGCCACCCTCTTCTCCTTTTGCCTTCAATCTTTCCCAGCATCAGGGTCTTTTCCAATGAGTTGGCTCTTTGCATCAGGTGGCCAAAGTATCAGACCTTCAGCTTCAGCATCAGTCCTTCCAATGAAAATTCATGGTTGATTTCCTTTAGGATTGACTGGTTTCATCTCTGCAATCCAAGAGACTCAAGAGTCTTTTCTAGCATCATAATTCAAAAAGATCAATTCTTTGGCCCTCAGCCTTCTTTAATTAAGGTCCAACTCTCACATCGGTACATGACTACTGGAAAAACTGGAAATTTGACTTTACAGACTCAGGTTGGCAAAGTGATGTCTCTGCTTTTTAATACACTGTCTAGCAAGCATATGAACCATATGAGCATAACTACCATATGAGCTAGCAATTATATTCCTGGCCAATTATGCCAGAGAAGTGAAGACTTATGTTCACCCAAAACCCCACAGACCAATGCCCCTAGCAGCTTTATTCATAAAAGCCAAAATCTGGAAGCAACCCAGATGCCCCTCTGCTGTTCAGTCTCTTTGCAACCCCATGAATTGCAGCATGCCAGGCTTCCCTGTCCTTCACTATTGCTCCTTGGAAGAAAAGCTATGACAAACCTAAAAAGTGTATTAAAAAGCAGAGATAT
Organism: Bison bison bison; assembly: GCF_000754665.1. Taxonomy (NCBI): domain Eukaryota; kingdom Metazoa; phylum Chordata; class Mammalia; order Artiodactyla; family Bovidae; genus Bison; species Bison bison. Next base: position 91,024 of record NW_011494671.1, on the reverse strand, counting down.
CATTTTGCCAACAAAGGTCTGTATAGTCAAAGCTATAGTCATGTACACTAGTCATATACAGATGTGAGTTGGACCAAAAGAAGGTGTCCCTTAATGACTGAGTTGCTAAGCAGACTGTTGTTTCCCTACTATGAGATGTGCTGTGCTGTACTTAGTCGCTCAGTCATGTCTGACTCTTTGAGACCCCATGGACTGTAGCTCGCCAGGCTCCTTTGTCTATGGGGATTCTCCAGACAAGAATACTTGAGAGGGTTGCCATGCCATCTGCCAGGGGTTCTTCCTAACCCAGGGATCAAACCCAGGTATCCTGCATTGCAGGCAAATTCTTTACTGTCTGAGCCACCAGGGAAGCCCATACTATGAGATACTGCTTAGCAATTACAGTTATTGACATGCCATGATCTGCATGAATCTTCAGTGAACTATGGTTGAGTGAAAACAGCCAATCCCATGAAGTTAATTGTAGT
>NW_011494671.1:89924-90457 GCF_000754665.1 Bison bison bison | reverse complement strand
GTAGTAGGATTCCATTCATATAAAATTCTTGAAATAACAAAATTAGAGTTAGAGAACAGATCAATGATTATAGGAGTTAAGAAACGGTGAGCTGCAGAACCGAAGAGTGTGTTTTGAATATAAAAAGGCAGCAGCAGAGATCTCTGTGTGGGTGGACATGGTCAATATCTCAATTGGACCAATATCAATATCCCAGTGATAGCGGTGCAAGATGTTAACACACGTAAATTGAATAAAAGGTATATGGGGAGATCTCTTTTTAATATTTCTTTCAACCCCATGTAAATTTATACTTTAGCTTTAAAAAAAAGCTTAAAAAATCTCCATACACATGTATACATGTAGCTGAGTCCTTTGCTCTTCACCTGAAACTATCACAATATTGTTAATTGGTTATATTGCAATACAAAATGAAAACCTTTTTTTAAAAAAGTAATATTGGATCATGGAAAAAGCAAGAGAGTTCCAGAAAAACATCTATTTCTGCTTTATTGACTATGCCAAAGCCTTTGACTGTGTGGATCACAATAAAC
>NW_011494671.1:82571-89672 GCF_000754665.1 Bison bison bison | reverse complement strand
CATCTCCAAAATCACTGCAGATGGTGATTGCAGCCATGAAATTAAAAGACGCTTACTCCTTGGAAGGAAAGTTATGACCAACCTAGATAGCATATTCAAAAGCAGAGACATTACTTTGCCAACAAATGTCCGTGTAGTCAAGGCTATGGTTTTTCCAGTAGTCATGTATGGATGTGAGAGTTGGACTGTGAAGAAAGCTGAACACTGAAGAATTGATGCTTTTGAACTGTGGTGTTGGAGAAGACTCTTGAGAGAGTGCCTTGGACTGCAAGGAGATCCAACCAGTCCATTCTGAAGGAGATCAGTCTTAGGTGTTCATTGGAAAGACTGATGCTAAAGCTGAAACTCCAATACTTTGGCCACGTCATGCGAAGAGTTGACTCTGATACTGGGAGGGATTGGGGGCAGGCAGAGAAGGGGACGACAGAGGATGAGATGGCTGGATGGCATCACCGACTCGATGGACATGAGTTTGAGTGAGTTCCGGGAGTTGGTGATGGACAGGGAGGCCTGGCCTGCCGCAATTCATGGAGTCATGGAGAGTCAGACATGACTGAGCGACTGAACTGATACATAAAAAAAAAAAAAACTCAATAGCTAGTAGCAGGCCTGAATTCTATATGTGACTATAATGCATTCATGTGTGATTCTCATCTCTCACCTTAACTTGCTTGCATTGCAAATTAGGATCACTTCTCTCGTTTCAGTCAGAAAAATCCAAGACTCTCCAACATTTCAACTACGGGATATGAAGTCCAACTATTTATTCACTAGTAAGTCATAAATATTTAGGGGATGAAAGTGTTTCTGCAAATGCAACTAATCAAAACAGTAATAAAAATTTCTAGTTGCATGTGGCTGGGTCTAAATGGGGAACTGAATAGATGGAGATGCAAGAGATTACAAGGGATTCCTAAGTATTAAATGATCAGGGTGCTGCTGGTTTTGTTTCCACAAGAGTAACATGACTGACTTAAGGTTTTGACTTCTGGATACAATAGCCTCCTGGTAAAAAGAGGCCCAATTTGACAGTGTTTTATTTAGAGTTCTGAATGATATTTCTTCTGGGGATGAAGACATTTATTTTCTTATTAGTGACCACTGGTATGTACAGAATTTGAATCAAGGTGAGCACACAGAAAAAAGAAATGCCAACTGTTGGCAATGAGATTGCAGGATTTTGCAGTGACATGCACAGCCCTGACAAATTACCTCTGGACCCTCCTGTTTTCACGGCCACACGTCTCAAGGGAGATAGCAAACCCAGAAGACATGCTGTCCAAACATGAAGCCTGGTCAGACACGGTGCTGTTTTGGCCTCAAGGGATGTGGCACTTAATAAAATCACACCAGCTCCTTTTTCTGCTGAGATGGACTTCATTTTTCCTTTGTTATTTCATTCACTCCTAATATATAACATTTTACCTGACCCATGCTCAATCTTCAAACCTGTTACAAAACCAAGTTTAACTAAAATGGTGCTCCTAATTCTATAATCACCATGAGACACCTTGCCAAATCAGTTACACTGACTAAAATGATAAATAAAGGTGTCATATGCAGGTTTGTGGGGCTTCCCTGGCAGCTCAGCAGTAAACAATCCTCCTGCCATGTAGGAGACTCGGGTTCAGTCCTGGTGGGAAAGATCCCCTGGGTTAGGAAATGGCAACCTGCTCCAGCATTCTTGCCTAGGAAACTCCATGGACAGAGGAGCCTGGTGGGCTACAGTCCACGGGGCTGGAAATAGTCGGACACAACTTACTGACTAAACAACAATAATAACAATGCAGGCTTGACTTTTCATGCTTGCATTTGCAGTGATGGTGTACCTTATGAAAAATAATTTGGCCTGGAAACATTATACAAAAGCAATAAGGCAGGGGAACCCTAAGAATAAGACTGAAAATTTAAGTTGATAAATCTGATTTCTGTTTGTAACTTGGCTTATGATTTATTAAATTACTTGAGAGATGTAGAAAGACTCCCATAATTCTTCGGACCTTCAGTGTTCTGAGTGTACAAAATGGCAACTAAAAAAAACAGCACTTTTGATATGCAACTGAAATATAGAGCCATTCTTCTGACTGTCTACTGCAAAACTAAACAAAGAATCACTTAACCTTGTACCAGGCCTGTTACCCAAGGGAATTAGGAGGGACAATGGATAAATAGGAAATAGTTTTTATATCACTGCATCAGTACATCTGGGTATAGATTTCTTTTATGGGGAAAAAAAAGAACAGTAATTTTTAATCCTAATATGTTTTTTCAAATTTGATTCTAAATACTAAAATTGTATTGAATCCTGGCTCTAAGAGCACAGGCATTATAGACAACAGGAAATGAGATCATTCACCTCCTCCAATTGTCCTCTGTCTCCCCAGCTTTTCCCCAAGGCAGTGTCTTTGACAATGACAAGAAAAACCTCCTCAGAAGGCTTTATCCTGGATAACTTTAACGAGAAAGCTAGTGTTCTCTCATTGTGGACTACTCTTAAAATTAGAGATTTTTTAAAATTTCATTCTCTATGCAAACAATACTTCCTGTATTGTTTGCAAGCTCTAACACTTTGGCCACCTGATGAGAACAGCTGACTTATTGGAAAAGACCCTGATGCTGGGAAAGACTGAAAGCAAAAGGAGAAGGGGACGGCAGAGGATGAGATGGTTAGATAGCATCACTCACTCAAGGACATGAATTTGAGCAAACTCCAGGAGATAACAGAGGACAGAGGATCCTGGTGTGCTATGTACATGGTATCACAAAGAACTGGACACTACTTAGCAACTGAACAACAAAAATAATACAGTGTTCTTTAAAATCCACTAAGAACTTTCTCTTCTCTCAAACCTCAAAGTATTCCTCTCTCCAAAGCTTCCCCAGTCTCTAGGAAATTAAGCTCCAACCACACAAACACCAAAATATGTAACTTAATTAGACAAGACAAAACAGAAAAAGAATATAATACATTAAATTGCCATTATTCTTATCAGGTAACGTTTTTACTAATTCTCACATATGGGATTATTTTTCCATTATTGGTCATTTTTCATTGAAACCAGCTTGATGGGGAGCATCCATCTACTTAATTGTGTTTACAGACAGACAGACAAACACAGTAACTGAGACATGAAAGAGCATTATAAACCCTATGGAGTGGTGATGATGGCAGAACGCTTTCAAAGTGACAAGAAAAAAAGAGCATGACTTCCTACGTTCACATAATGCATTCATTTCATTAATCAGCCAATTGAATCATAAACTCTGAAAGAGCAACCATATGTGAAGTCTGGGACAGTTCTTAGCCTTCAATAAACAAGGACTAAAGTCAGTCTTGGACGTCTGCTCAGAGTATTGTGAATGATAAATGTTGCCTGCCATATCAGCAGACAAAAGATGCTGCAGCCATCATGCCGTGTGCTAGAGCCACCCAATGGTGTACCCTGCGGCTTTCCGTGGCCCAGTGGTAGACAATCTGCCTGCCAATGCAGGAGATGCAGGTTTGATCCCTGGGTCAGGAAGATCCCCTGGAGAAGGGAATGGTGACCCACTCCAGTATTCTTGCCTGGAAAATCCCATGGACAGAGGAACCTGATGGGCCACAGTCCATGGAATTGCAAAAGAGTTGGACATGGCTTAGCAAGTAAACAACAAAAAACAGTGGTTCCCTCCAAGGGGACTCAGCATGGGAGAACACAGGATGCTGGCTCCAGAGAGCTGACGTGAGTGTCACAGGAATCACTTCAATGAGCCCAGACTCTTGCATCTGCCCATACATAGAAAAGTGCTAAATTCCTTGAGATGTCTGATTTTCTCTAATTAACAGTAATCATTTGATGCTCTGGGACTACCTGGCCTATGTTGCAAAACTATATACCTTGATTCCTCCCTTACCTCTTCTGAGCAGTTCCTCAGAGCTTTTGAGAGGCTGTCTCCGGGGCTTGCAGGCTTCAGCAAGTCCTTGGAATAAAACATAATCCTCAACTTTTCGGCTGTGCTTTCTTTTCAGTTGACAGTTACAAAATTAAAGAGTCTTCCGCCTGTGCCCCCCATGACTGCAATGTTAAGGAATGAGTTTGAACCTAGAGTTCCAAATGCAAAAGTCCCCCAGGACCCAGAGTGGCCATCCCTTAGCCAACTGTGTCACTGATGGGGACAGTGTGGCCAGTAGCATCACAGAGAACTGCCTGATCACAGAGAACTTTGAAAGGGCTCAGGGTTCTTGGCATTGGGGAGTGAACCCTCAACTGTGCAAATACCTCCATCTGCCCAATAAATCTCCTGAGCCGGCAACACTCGAGCCCTGCAGTAAAAAGGTCTGAGAGGCAAAAGCTGAGGACTTCTGCCTTCCTTTGTTTAGAATCAATCAATTCCATCTCCAACACATGCCTGAAAGCTGGAAAAGCTGCCAGGCCTGAGAAGGGCTCTGCCTGTATGCTGTGCTAGGCTGACACTCCCTGCAGACTCAGACACACAGCCTTGCTGGATGACCTTGACTCCCGGGTGACCTTGATACATTGCGTCAGCAGCACCAGACTGCCGGGGAGCAGGTGGGCAGGTGGAGGGCTTCCCACAGGCGCCCAGTCAACTTCACTGCTCCGCACCTTCCAGATTTTCTAACGGCTCAGCAGGGTGGAACAGGACTCTGGGTAAAATTATGCACTGCAGCACAATGAATAATAAGCTCAAACTTGTGCTATTTGAGAAATTCAACGCTCTGGAGTTCCTCAAAAGCATCATCCTTCTGGAATTCATTTGCATAATCGCTCTTCACCACACCTGAAGTGTCAAACCTTACCCCTGGGTACATGGTGTGCGAGCTTTCTCATCCGTCAGCAAAACAGCTGGATGGGGCCAAGGTCATCATTTAGCGTCTCAGACGTAACAGCATTCAGACACAGATAGTGGGATTCCGGTTGAGAAAATGCAAGGCAGAGATGTGGAAGTTCTGATAAGACACAGGATGTATCAGCCAGAGAGCGGAGAAGGCTCAGACTCCTTTCTGCCAGTCCACCCTTCCCTGCAATTGTAGACTAGACTCACAGACTTATAGTGCTAAAGATTTTACCTTTGTGCTGTCATTCCCCTAAATAAAATGGTGAGGGAAAGATCCTTTGATTAAAGCTATTACTTGCTTTTATTATGAGTGTTTAGATTTCAGGTGATAGGAAACCCAACTGGAAACGGCTTAAGAAAAATCTGAAACGCATTGACTCACATAGCTGAAAGGTCAATGGAGCCCAGCTGGACTCAGGGGCTAGAGTGGATGGTGTCATCAGGAATCATTCTTCACATCCCTCAGCCCTGCCTGTTTGCTGTGTTTTCAGGTCAGTTCACACCTCATGGGGACAAAAAGGCTGCCAGAAGCATTAACCTTTCATTCTACACCACCAAGTCCAGTGGGAAATAGGATTCTCCTCTCCTGCAGGCTTGGCACACCCCAAAGTCCCAGAGCTCACTCAGGCCAGGCAGAAACAATCCATCTCCAGGACTCTGGGTTTCACACCTTGTTTTTCTATTGTCTTTTTGGCCACAGTTTCACTTGCTCATCTGTTTCTTGCTTACCTGTGGCCTAAAGTCCAGGACAGTATTTACGCAGAACTAGGTTCTACTAAAATGAAATGAAACATGAGTCAGGATACACGTCCGCAGACTCAGCTCATGTATCCCCAGGAACCTGGCTGAGGTTTACTGATACTAAACTCTGAGCTCCTTTGGCTCTTCAGTCTGTCTTGACACCTCCAGTTCATTATACATAACTGAGAATGTTTATTGCTGGCTTATCTTCCCTTCTATCACTTTCAGAAAGTTTGAGACTTAGTCCAGTTTCCCACCCGGCCTATCCTTGTAAGTCCCAGGATGCACTGCCTCCTCAAACATGGCTTAAACCATGCTAATCCCAAAACACGCCTCCTTTATCAACAGACACCCGTATGGAACCTCAAAGTGACTCTCAAGCATTTCTAAATGGCTCAAAACATCCAGATGTCTATATGCATCAGACTTTGAATCCCTTCTAGGGGGAGGATTCCCAAAGACCTATCATTAGCTCCCAATAAAAGTGAGGGTGTTTCCTGATTCCTTTCACAAGCCTATCAAGTTACTGGAGACTCCAGAGAGCTAAGGGCACTGAAGGCTGCAGACAGGAATTTCTCAAATTGCCTGTTTAAAAAGAAAATTGCCTCTGAATTAATTAGTCTGACTCCCTTTCTGGGAAATTAGAAGACACTTGATCCTTGGACCTCTGGAGAAGGAAACAGCAACCCACTTCAGTATTCTTGCCTGGGAAATCCCATGGACAGAGAAGCCTGACAGGCTACAGTCTATGGGGTCACAAGAGTTGGACATGCTCCTTGGAAGGAAAGGTATGACAAATGTAGACAGCATGTTAAAAAGCAGAGACATCACTTTGCCGACAAAGGCCCGTATAGTCAAAGCTATGGTTTGCCAGTGGCTGTGTATGGATGTGAGAGTTGGACCATAAAGAAGGCTGAGCCCTGAAGAATTGATGCTTTTAAACTGTGGTGTTGGAGAAGACTCTTGAGAGTCCCTTGGACTGCAAGGAGACCCAACCAGTCTATCCTAAAGGAAATCAATTCTGAATATTCACTAGAAGGACTGATGCTGAAGCTACAGCTCCAATACTTTGGCCACCTGATGTGAAGAGCCAATTCACTGGAAAAGACCTTGATGCTGGGAAATGGTGAAAGGCTGAGGACAGGAGGAGAAGAGGGTGACAGAGGATGAGATGGTTGGATGGCATCACTGACTCAACAGACATGAGTTTGAGTAAACTCTGGGAGATAATGAAGGGACAGGGAAGCCTGGTGTGCTGCAGTCCATGGGGTCACAAAGAGTCAGACGTGACTGAGTGACTGAGTAACAACAACCCTTTCTGGGCTTGAGCTTTTATTCAGGACCTCAGGTGAACTCATGAGGGTACCTCAGGCTTCAATCCTGCTCTGAAGTCGCATCTACCCACCTGGCATGGTCTGGAACCAGTGTGCCCCACTGCCTCACATCATTGGTGGTTCTGGATCTCCCAGTGGGAGAGGCTCCCAATTCTGGGTCTGGCAGTCCTGGAGGCAGCAGGCTGTACCC
>NW_011494671.1:80600-82471 GCF_000754665.1 Bison bison bison | reverse complement strand
CACCTTCCTGTGTGGGATCCAGGGATCCTGAGAATCAGGTGGAACTGCAGCTCCTGATCAGGGCCTCAGGAAGGAGCACTGAGGCACCCAGCTCAGGGCCGCGGGAGCATCACAAGGTCCCCGCGGAAACAGGGAACGATGAACCCCCCAGCGATGGTCCAGATCTGGCCAGGTGGCCACTCACCACCTCTCACGCAGCCTGAGGAGGGGGCTCCAAGTGCCTGAGCTGCGAGGCTCCAGTGGTTCAGTCATCAGTGAGACCACTCAGAGGATGATCCCAGGAGTGGCCTTGAGCAAGTCGGGCTTTTCCGGTGGCTCAGTGGTAAAGAATCAGCCTGCAGTGTAGGAGCTGCAGGAGACGTGGGTTCAGTCCTTGGGTTGGGAAGATCCCCTGGAGGAGGGCACAGCAACCCATTCCAATATTCTTGCCTGGACATTCTCGTGGATAGAGGGGCTTTGTGGGCCGCAGTCCTTGGGGTCACAAAGAGTCAGACACAACTGAAGCAAATGAGCAAGCACACACTTGGGCAAGTTGTGTTCTGAGTCGGGTCAGTCTGGGCCTGCCTGAGGGCAGAGGAGAGGTGTGGGACCAACGTCCGCTTCTGTGGAGGTGGCGGGGACACAGCCACCGACCTCTGCAGCACCTGGTGCTGACCCCATGGGGAGGGGCTGCACAGGGCTCGCTTGGGGACCCAGAGAGGGCCTTTCAGGAAAGGGAGACCCAGAGAAGGCCTTCCCGGAATGAGGCCCATGGGATCTCGGGCCCGGACTGCAGCCACCTTCCCTTCTAGACAGGCTCTTGGGACCGCACCTCTCGAGTCAAGAGCAAATGCTTTCACTGGCAGTCACTGGCTTTAGTTTGGGGTTTCTTGTTGTTTGTTTCTTTGTTTTTTGTTTTTGGTGTGGAAGGCATTTTGAGAAGCTTTATTTCATAATGGGAAATGCTCAGGGCCTGAAATAAGGCCAGACCTGAGTTCATATCTTGGCTTGGCCACTGACTTGTTCTGTGACCTTGGGTGATTTATTTCACTGTCCTGACTTTCAGTTTTCTGATCTGTGAAATGAGAAAAATGAAATCCTACTTCCAGAGTGGGTGACAGGACAGCAATGAATATATTTGAGAAAGTGAGCAGGCGGCCACTACATGCAGAAAGGCGAGGCCCACTCCCATCAGTGCTACTGCTGCTGCGCTGTTTCCACTGCTTTAGTAGTTGTGCGTCCAGGGCCCAACACACTCCTAGGTATGCGTTCAAGAGCTCTAGTGCCCTAAGACATCTGATAAGGGAGCTTCAGGACTTTAACCCCTCGGCAACTGTGTCCAAGTGCTTTATAAAACATACGTGCTAAGTCGCTTCAATTATGTTCAACTCTCTGCAACCCCATGGACTGTAGCCCACCAGGCTCCTCTGTCCATGGAATTCTCCAGGCAAGAATACTGGAGTGGGTTGCCATGTCCTCTTCCAGGGGATCTTCTCAACCCAGGGATCAAATCCACACCTCTTATGTTTCCTGCATTGACAGGCAGGTTCTTTACCACTGGTGCTATGTGGGAAGCCCTTTTAAAACACACCCAAATAAATTGTGGGGTAGCTTCATTACAAGTTGAAATACGTAAATCCCTTTCTGGAAGAACTGCAGACTTGAATTATAATGCTGCATTTTACTATTAACCCATAAGCCATATAAGCTTCCTGCTTTACACTTAAAAAATGTATTTTGAGAGAAATATCACAGTCCTTATATGTGGAATCTTAAATGATACAAATGAACTTACAAAAAAGAAACAGACTTGCAGACTTTTAGAAAATGAACTTAGAGAATGAGCCCGGGAAGGTGAACAGAAGGAAGGGACAGTTAGGAAGTTTAGAACA
>NW_011494671.1:72403-80500 GCF_000754665.1 Bison bison bison | reverse complement strand
AAATGGATAACCAGTAAGGACCTACTGTACAGCACAGGGAACTCTGCTCAGCGTTCTGCAGCAGCCTGGAGAGAAGCGGGGGTTTGGGGGGAAATGGATGCATGTATTTGTATGACTGAGTCCTTTCACTCTTCACTTGAAACTATCACAACATTGTTTGTTAATCAGCTGTATCCCAACAGGGGCTTCCCCAGTGGCCCCGGTAAAGAACCCGCCTGCAATGAAGGAGACACAAGAGATGTGAGTTCAATCCCTAGGTTAGGAAGATCCCCTGGAGGAGGGCATGGCAACTCACTCCAGTATTCTTTCTGGGGAAATGCCATGGACAGAGGAGCCTGGCGGGCTACACTTCATGGGGTCATAAAAGAGTCAGACATGACTAAAGTGACTGAGCAGCAGCAGCAGCACATCCCAATATAAAATAAAAAGTGTTTAAAACAGAAAAACAAAATGCCTTTTGAGATGTTTACTGCTTTGCACGATGATCTTACAAACCACCCTTAAAACAACTTGCTAGAAAGAGAAAATCCAGCAAAATCCCTTCATTCTGAAAAAAGTAGAAAATAAAGTGTGAAGTTAAGAGTTTCTTTTTTGACCGCTTTAACCACGTCAGGCATCCATGACTCTGTCCAGCTCATCATCATTAACAAACCATGAATGAAGACCCAGATGATGACAGGCAAGCCCATCTGCAGGCAGTACAAGTGAAGGGGCTGGGGAGGTGATGAATGACGATGGACACATTGACCTGTGTAGATTGGAATGTTGAGTTGAAGCCAAGAAGTCGAGAGTAGATAGAGGAAATGGAAATTTCTGCCTTTCAGTAAAACATATACACATAAGAGTGGGCTGATGAAGACTTGGCTTGGCAATACTTTCAGTTCAGTTCAGTTCAGTTCAGTCATTCAGTCGTGTCCGACTCTTTGCGACCACATGAATCGCAGCACGCCAGGCCTCCCTGTCCATCACAAACTCCCAGAGTTCACTCAGACTCACGTCCATCGAGTCAGTGATGCCATCCAGCCATCTCATCCTCTGGCGTCCCCTTCTCCTCCTGCCCTCAATCCCTCCCAGCATCAGAGTCTTTTCCAATGAGTCAGCTCTTCGCATGAGGTGGCCAAAATACTGGAGTTTCAGCTTCAGCGTCATTCCCTCCAAAGAAATCCCAGGGCTGATCTCCCAAGACTTTAGCAAAATAATTGAGGAGGTTTAGATTTTAAGATGCTGAAGCTCCAATACTTTGGTCACCTGATGTGAAGAGCTGACTCATTGGAAAAGAACCTGATGCTGGGAAAGATTCAGGGCAGGAGGAGAAAGGGACAACAGAGGAGGAGATGGTTGGTGCCATCACCAACTCGATGGACGTGAGTTTGAGCAAACTTCGGGAGACAGCGAGGGACGGAAGCCTGGAGTGCTGCAAGTCCGTGGGGTCGCAAAGAGTCAGACACAACTTAGCGAATGAACAACAAGATTTTAAGAAGCATAAGTGAGAGCACAACATAGGACTTAGAGGAAGTAACAGGTCCCTTTACTGTGAATTGAGTAGGTGACACCTGGAGGTATCTGCTACGGAGGGCGTGGACAGGGAAATCTCAGGAAACATCTGGGTGAAGGCAGCTGAGATGTTCAAGGGCTAGACCATCTCACACCAAAAACAGAGAGGACAGTTTAGCCTGAAGCAGAGGGCTGAGAAGGGAAGTAAAGCTTCCTTCAAACTGTTAAAGGATGGCACAGGTGGAGCAAGGATGCACGTGCTTCAGGATCGGCAGGTATATCCAGGTGTACGGGGTATTTGGCTAATGCCCTGAGGAGTGGACCTAGTGCAGTAAGAGCCCACTACTGTGGCTGACGACGCTCACAAGGGTGCTGAGTGAGATACAAGGTCTGCTCCAGAGGAGTAGCAGAGGACTCCCTCCCTGTAGACAGCACAGGGGGTATTCTGTAATTCTGAAGGTCCAGCTAGTTTCCCTTCTATATTACAGTAACCCAGGAAGGGGCTGTGGAGTAACAAAGTAAGACCCATGAGAGCTCACTGAGACTAGCTGAAATATTTTGATCATCTATTCTGTTGTTTGATAAGCCACAAAAGAATGGCACTTGGGAGATCTCACTCTTTCCATTAAGGCAGCTTTGATGCTCAGAGAATAGAACCCAGGCTCTGGGACTGGCTAAAGCCTCAAAATAACCATAGCATCTGGAGGTGAGGACCAGCATTTGCAGAGCATCTCACAGCACAGTGGCTGTGGATATAATGCTCTGTGGTCTACACATGTGTTCTTTCGTGGGTTGCTATGGTTGTGTTCTGCCATTTCAGAAATGATTTCACGTTGGTTGCAAGGAAACATAAAACATGTCTAGATTTACCTGAAGTAAAAGTTAAATGATAGCAGATAAAAATACAAGGAAGAAGGGACGTCCCTGGCAGTCCAGTAGTTAAGACACCATGGTTCCAACGTAGAAGACCCCAGATTCCATCTCTGGTCAGCAAACTAAGATCCCAAATGCCATGCAATGTGGCCAAATTTTAAAAAAACAAGGTCAAGAGGGAAAGGACACACATGTATATACACTTATAGCTGATTCATGTTGTTGTTTGACAGAAAACAGCAAAACCTTGTATAGCAATTAGCCTCCAATTAACAATAAATTTTAAAAAATACAAAGAAGGAAAGCAAAATGGGTACAGGATTAATTTTGTTTACAACTTCTAGGAGGCACATAGAGACAGGCATCCCATTTTACACAGGAGTTAACTGAGGCTCACAGGCTGAGTTTTGTTGACTATGAGGGCTACTTCATTTCTTCTAATAATTTCCTGAGAAATCTCTAAGCAGGTCAAGAAGCAACAGTTAGATCCAGACATGGAACAACAGACTGGTTCCAAACTGGGAAAGGAGTACGTCAAGGCTGTATATTGTCACCCTGCTTATTTAACTTATATGCAGAGCACATCATGTGAAATGGCAGGCTGGATGAAGCACAAGCTGGAATCAAGACTGCCAGGAGAGCTATCAACAACCTCAGATATGCAGATGACACCACCCTCAAAGCAGAAAGTGAAGAGAAACTAAAGAATCTCTTGACAAAAGTCAAAGAGGAGAGTGAAAAAGCTAGCTTAAAACTCAACATTCAAAGAAACAAAGATTGTGGCATCTGGTCCCATCACTTCATGGCAAATAGATGGGGAAACAATGGAAACAGTGGCAGACTTTATTTTCTTGGACTCCCAAACCACTGCAGATGGTAACTGCACCCATGAAATTAAAAGATGCTTGCTCCTTGGAAGAAAAGCAATGACCAACCTAGACAGAATATTAAAAAGCGGAGACATTACTTTGCCTACAAAGGTCCATCTAATCAGAGCTACGGTTTTTCCAGTCATCATGTATGGATGTGAGAGATGGACCATAAAGAAAATTTGTGCCAAAGAACTGATGCTTCTGAACTGTGCTGTTGGAGAAGACTCCTGAGAGTCCCCTGGACTGCAAGGAGATCCAACCAGTCCATCCTAAAGGAGATCAGTCCTGAATATTCATTGGAAGGACTGATGCTGAAGCTGAAACTCCAATACTTTGGCCACCTGATGAGAAGAACTGACTGATTGGAAAAGACCCTGATGCTGGGAAAGATTGAAGGTGGGAGGAGAAGGGGACGACAGAGGATAAAATGGTTGGATGGTGTCACCAACTCGATGGACATGAATTTGAGCAAACTCTGGGAGTTGGTGATAGACAGGGAAGCCTGGCATGATGCAGTCCATGGGGTTGCAAAGAGTCGGACATGACTGAGTGACTGAACGGAGCAGGCTGAATAATTTCCTAAAATCAAACACCAAATGGAGCATATGGACTGGGATTTTAACCAAGGTCTTTCTGAGTACCATCCCCGTCTCAGGAAGAGCTGAAGATGAAGTCACACTGATTATCTTCTTCCTGATTAGGGTGGGACAAGACCATGACATCCGTAACTGAACAACAACAAAGGCATGCAATGCAGAGCTGACTTTTTTGTGAAGCAATCACATAGAATGACTCCCATCTTAAGCCAGCACAGTGGTCTCATGAACATGCTTACAGTATGCTTGTTAACAAGGATGTTGTCCAGAACTACTTAACATTTTAAAACGAATCTGGACAATGCAATAGAAATATAACAACCATGAACCTTCATGTGCCCTTCAGGTGACTGTCACATGTGTCCCCTCATAGCTATGGCGTTTAACATTTTATAGAAGACTTTTGGAACTTCCCTGGTAGCTCAGTGGTAAAGAATCCACTTGCCAATGCAGGAGATGTGGGTTCAAACCCTGAGTCAGGAAGACCCCCTGGAGAAGGAAATGGCAACTCACTCCAGTATCCTTCCCTGGGAAATTCCACGGACAGAGGAGCCTGGCAGGCTACAGTCCATGGGGTCAAAAAAGAACTGGACATGACTTAGTGATTGAACAACAGAAGACTTTTGATGTGTCAAAATCAAATCATTGTGAATGGAACTTTTCCTTCTTTAGGGCTGCTAAGTCAATTTAGTCATGTCCGACTCTGCGACTCTATGGACTGTAGCCCACCAGGTTCATAAGTCCATCAGATTCTCTGGGCAAGAATACTGGAGTGGGTTGTCATGCCCTCCTCCAGGGAATCTTCCTGACCTGTCCAACTCCTTTAGGACTGAGACAGTGGATGAAACAACCAGGGCCATGAGTCAAATGCTTTCCAGCCTAAACATTTGCTGCATGTTAATGATAAAGTTTGGTTATTTAGCAATTGTTTATATATAAAGAGAAGGATGATAAATCATAATATCAATATGTATTTCTAAAGCTCTTTAAAAGTACTCTCACATAAGAGGATTTATAAACATCAGGCACTATTATTACAGTGCATTTGCCATCACTGCCTGTAAATTAAATGGAGACACCAGGCAGAACTCATCAAGACTGATTTTAAAGACCTTCTTCGTTAAGAACAGTTTAATAGCGAACATTGTGTTGTGGCAAATGAAACCCAGATTATGAATTCCTTTCTCTTTTACATAATATTGTTGGACTTCATTAAGTTAAGAAATAGTCACACAACACCTACTGTGAGCAGAGCTGTTCTGTACATGCAACATAGGGACACAAAGATGAAAACAAAGTCCAAACTTGGAAGTAGCGTCAGTCACACCAATCTTTGGTACAATTTACGACAGCCACAGAGCAGATTTGTTTTCCAAAAGTGATGGCTTCAGTACCTCTCATCCTAAAAGTCCTTCCCGAACCTTCCATTCATCCATCAACAGGTGGAATGATTCTCTGAATCATTCAGAGATGCCTTTTGAATCTGTGTGGGTGGAAGTGGAGGTGTGTGGGAGGGAAGAGCACTGGATGAGAAGAGCCTGGCCAAGGGAGGGCTGGGAATGAAAAATCTGAATATGTGATGTATGAAAAAGTACTGTGGAAGATAAGGACTGGGGTGAAGCGGGTCTGTATCTGTGCTGTCCAATACAGTAGCCTCTGGTCACATGCAGCTACTTAAATTTAAACTAATTAAAACTCGATGGAATTTCAACTTCAGCCACACTAGCCCTGTGGCGAGTGCTGGGAGGGCTGCCAGGCTGGAAGAGGCAGACACAGAGCAGTTCCAGCAGTGCGGGGCTCTGGGGGACTTCTCCTCGTCGGGCAGCAATGAGCCAGCACAGACTTCGGAGACAGTGTGACCTGTGCTGCTTCTGGGGAATCAAGCGGAGAGCAGCTTACTTAGGCGGGCAGAGGGCACGTTTGTCACTGGCCCCCAGCAAGGAGCAGCGTTTCGGTATAGATTCTGCAGATCTCAAGACAGACCAAGCTGGGGCAAACTGACAGGCCAGAGTCACCAGGTAGCTGGTGACTTACTTACTGTTTCCACAGAGAATGAAAATTGTCCCAGGGGACTTCCCTGAAGTCCAGTGGTTAGGACTCTGCCCTTCTAATGCAGGGGCCATGGCTTTGATCCCTGGTAGGGGATTGAAGATCCCACATACAGTAAAAAAAAGAAAAGAAAAGAAGCTGGCTCCATTAGGGTACAGGGCTCACTGGAGTCTTGCAAAAACCAAAGGCAGCTTTAAAAGGTCTGGAAGAGAAATCAGAGGACTGGCAAGTGAGGGAGCAGAGGTGGAGAGGGAGAGGGAGCCAAGCGAGGAGACGATAAGGGCTCTTCATCACACCCCCAGGGTGAGGCTGGCGACCCTGGTGCCCACTGGCAGACTGCGCTCACTAATACACAGAGAGGAGAGTATCTCTTAGCTGGGACAGTTAGTAAACAATCAATTACACTAACAACTGCTTCTCTGCATCAGACTGAAAAGAAAGTAATGGGAACGGCTACAGAGACACTCACAAATAAGAATAAGAAAAGTCATTAGTGCTCGAAATAAAAATCAACAGTTTCAGATACAGAGAATGAGCTTTCCAGAGGGCCGGCAGGGATCTAGATGAGATTTCCTGCCATTTCCTTTCCGGGTTCCCACCACTCTCACTGTTCCAAATTCCATCTCCGATCTTTTAAGCAGATGACCACAGGGCTCTGTATTCTGAGACTTAACACAAGGTGACAAGAGACTTTCAGCTGGCTGGCTTCTGCATCCGCATCTCTCCCTGCCCCCACCAGCTGGACTGAATATCTTCTCCAACTTGGCTCCTTCAGAGAGACCTAATGAAGACAGGACGTCCTCATACATACCCACAGACCCTGCTGTGCCCTTCTCATCCCAGGACAGCCGACCAAAGCCTCCACATGTAACAGAGTGCTTACCCTGAGCATCATCATCTCTTTGTGTGGCTGAATAAGGAAACACTCAAGCAGCCCATATTTTTAAGTAACCTGCATAAACCTACAATTCATATCTCAGTGTATCATCCTGAATGGGTGGCTGACTCTTGGAAGTGAGGAAACTAAATAAGAAAATACATAACTTGTATTGCACAGGTGTTAGGATGACTCCCCTCAATAAAAGCATCTCACAAAGATTTCCCCATTTCCCTTTCTATGGGAAACCAGACAATCCTAAAGGAAATCAACCCTGAATATTCACTGCAAGGACTGATGCTGAAGCTGAAGCTCCAATACTTTGGCCACCTAATGTGATGAACAGTCTCACGGGGAAAGACCTGATGCTGGGAAAAACTGAAGGTAAAAAAAGAAGGGGGTAGAGAATGAGATGGTTAGATAGCATCCCTGACTCAATGGACAGACAGGAATTTGAGCAAACTCCAGGAGATAGTGAAGGACAGGGGAGCCTGGTGTGCTGCAGTCCATGGGGTTGCAAAGAATCAGACACAACTTAGTGACTGAACATCACCCCCTCCAGTTCAAAGGGGATACCTTTTGCTTATCAAATTCTTCCCTGGCCCCCTACCAAAAACTGGTTTTCAAACTTATCTGAGAACAGGAGACAAAAAGAAATCTTTTATGCTGAAGATCACCTTTAAAATATCATGCACTTTCCTGAATAGTTAAAAAGCCTATGAGATTGACACACCTCTTATTCTCAAGTATTTGTACCTTCCAGAAGATTTTCCGAGCTCCACAAAAGTCCCCCAAATTGTTTTCTCCTTAAGAAGCTTAAAGACAAGCCAGTGCTGCTGACTTTCTTTTCTTTCTGACTCTGTAAATATGCCCAGCATCTCTTTGCATGCATGACTCACTCAGTCATGTCCAATTCTTTGCCACCCCATGGACTGTAGCCCACCAGGTTCCTCTGTCCATGGGATTTTCCAGGCACAAATACTGGAGTGGGTTGCCATTTCCTTCTCCAGGGGATCTTCCTGACCCTGGGATTGAATCCGCATGTCCTTCGTCTCCTATACTGCAGGCAGATTCCTTTACCATTGAGCTACCTGGGAAGTCCCAGCATCTATTTAGACAAATGCAAAAGAGACTCTTGCTTACATGTAAATTTCAAGATGGCTTCACTTGTACAGCAACAAGCCCACCTTTTCGAAGGTGGAATCTGCCAGACACAGGCGAGGCCTTCCCACCTCCTGGTGGTCTCACAGCACTGACTCACCTTGGGGTGCTCCAGTTTGGTTCGATTTCCCCAGGACCCCTAAATGTGAGCTCCCAGAGATGGTTAGCACAGTCG